>NC_142597.1:36202684-36516048 GCF_965207765.1 Zootoca vivipara | reverse complement strand
GTCACCTCATTTTATCTTGATTTTATTGTTCCCGTCCATTAGCATTTGGCTGGAGAGGCATGTGCAGGACATAGGACAGTGAGTATCCTTGGAGAGTCAGCATTCAAGGGTACTGTTCCAAGGGAAAACTGTTCAATATGAGTTTTGGCTGCACTCGGAATTGGCAAAGAGTGCTTTGTTTTGTTTTTGTTTTTTCCCAAAGTCAGCACTTTTACTACATTGACTTGTTTTCAGACTTAATTCACTTTGCCCTTTTCTGTCCCTGGATGCTAATGCTCACAGTGGAAACTTGATTCTCTGCCCCTTGGAGGAGATGAGTAATTCGGCAACCAACTACCTCCACATCCAATTTCTTGCCTTAAGTATCCAGTTTCCCCCCTAGATTTTGAAATGTGGGTGGGGTTGAGTGGTAAGGGTGAAGATGCCAACATAGTTTGTGATTTTTCTTCTTCAAGTCATTAGAATCAACTGACGATAGATACTTCAGATCCTCCATGCTTTCTGGTTGCAACTTTGCAGAACCTCCTTCTACAGACTTCTCAAATGCAGGACATCAATTCTCAGTCACTACTTGTGTGTCCAGTAAACTGATCTTTCACTTGATGCACTTATTAGCTCATCATTCAAATTATCAGGTAGAAGAAAACATTTTCTAATAATAATAATAATAATAATAATAATAATAATAATAATAATATTTATACCCCGCCCATCTGTCTGGGTTTCCCGAGCCACTCTCGGCGGCTTCCAACCGAATATTAAAAACAGTACAGCGTCAAACATTAAAAACTTCCCTAAACAGGGCCGCCTTCAGTTGTCTTCTAAAAGTAAAATAGTTGCTTATTGCCTTGACATCAGCTGGGAGGGCATTCCACAGGGCGGGTGCCACTACCGAGAAGGCCCTCTGTCTGGTTCCCTGTAACCTCACTACAAGCAATGAGGGAACCACCAGAAGGCCCTCGGTGCTGGATCTCAGTGTCCGGGCTGAATGACAGGGGTGGAAATGCTCCTTCAGGTATACAGGATGTCCAAGACATCAAAATGCTATGCAAGTTGGAGAAAGAGCTCTGAATGGTCACAGTCTGTGTTAGGAAGTTTCCAGATATTAATCTTTGTTCATTCCAGCAGACAAAGCACTGGGGGGGGGGGGGAGACCAACATTGTATCTGGCAACTTGATCTCAAAGGGAGGAAGGAGTTTGGATAATTCACTACAGTGGTACGTACCTCGGGTTAAGAACTTAATTAGTTCTAGAGCAGGCATCCCCAAACTTCGGCCCTCCAGATGTTTTGGACTACAATTCCCATCTTCCCTGACCACTGGGCCTGTTAGCTAGGGATCATGGGACTTGTAGGCCAAAACATCTGGAGGGCTGCAGTTTGGGGGTGCCTGCCCTAGGCTCTGTGGTTTAACCCACAGCACCACACGCGTCCCGTAGATAGAGAGATAGATAGATAGATAGATAGATAGATATGATTAGAGAGAGAGAGAGAGAGGGAGAGAGGGAGAGAGATGAGAGATAAATAGATAGATAGCTATAGATAGATGATATATAGATGATAGATAGATATTAGGAAACTCATTTCAATGTGACAAATGCAAGGGAAGTGTTGGAATATAACGACAAGTAAGGCCTTACTGCATGCTGAGTTCTACAAGGGCAACTCTAAGGCTAAGGAAGGTGTTAGGTAGTGCAGCCACCCCCTGGACTAGTTGCAAGTAAGAAGGCAGGCCGGTGGAGGCTGGGTGAGGTTGGTGGGATCAGTGCCCTAGTTGCCCTAGTGACCCAGCCTCCACTGGTTGCCTATAGGGAGACTTGCCTGCATTGGGCTATATTGTCACATTCACTTTAAGGGCAAGGAAATCATATCCCCTATGTGGCTGATTGCTTGTCTCCTGTGCCCTTGACCCTTAGATGCATGATATGTAGCCCATTCAGCTCTGTTTTGTTTTTGTTACATTGCTTTGAAGATGGCTTTATCTCTCAAGAGGTGGCAAACCGTCTTTCTCAGCGAACCTGCCTTATCTGAGGATGCTTGTCATTCTTTTTGCTGCTTATTATTGAGCAGCACTGTGTCCTTTTAAAAACTGAATACAGGTATCTAACAGTTGAAGTCAGGCCAGGAGGAATGGATTAATCTTTCTTTTTGTTTATAGTGGGCAAGGCAGAGGTGACCCTGCTAGGCAATGTACTCCAGCTGTTTGGAGTCTACGGAGTCAGTGTCAAAATGGCACATTCGTGACATTGACAAGGAAGAATCTGAATCAGAAGTAGGGATGGAGGAGGCATCTGATCTGGTGTGCATTTATTTATTTATTTTAAACATAATTTTTATTAATTTTACAAATTACAAAAAAACGGTACATACATAAACACCTTTTCCACCTCCTTCCCACCCCCCTCCATGGGTCCTCCCCTGCCACAGAAGTATCCCATGTAAGTGAACAGTCAGAGATGGTCCATTTTATGCTTGGATTTCTGTCCTCCTCCCCCTCCCCTGTCCCCAAAGCCCCCCCCCCTGCCACCAGGGAGCTCCAGTAAACCAGGGCAGTACGCAGGAGGTCATCCATCCAACCATCTATTATCATACAAAAAGAGAGAGTAAAAATAGAAAAAAGAGAAAAAAGAGTAGAAAAAAATATCAAAAAAGAGAAAAAGACAATACAAAACAGAAGAAATCTTTCTTTCATTCATAATTATTAAACCATATTTTGTGGGCTTCCCCACCCTCCCCCCTTCCCCGGTTTTCATCCCTTTTTTTATCATCTTCAACAGTTTCTTCTTTTATAAAAATACACCTTTATACCTTATACTACTTATAAATTGATTATTATCATTTTCACCTAATGTCCAAATCACTGAAAAATCAAACTCCCATTTTATCTTCCCGTGCCTAATTTTTACCCCCTCTATAAGCCTCCATATTTTCACATTTTTCCAAAATCAATTCACTTTTAAAACTATAACTATTCCCAATTTAACCTTACATCCCCGATTACCGGCTCCACCCCCCCCCAATCCAGCAAATTCCATAATCAGCAGACCAGTTATAATCCTGTTAATCCATCCTTATAATCACAACTTCACTTTCCCTTCACCCCACCCCCTGTTTACAACCTTTTGCCATCCAGGCCTCCATACAAGACCCCTGAGTTTCTTCTCTTCTCTGCATATTTTTTCCCTCTTCCCTGTGGGCATTCTGAAATTCCAGTAATACCAATCGTGCCCCCCTCAAAGGAAAGGCACCCCATCCAACTTTTTGTAGAGTAAAGTCATCATTTTTTTCGTGGTGGGCTTCATTTTGTGTTAAATCATCACAGTCCTCATCTTCATCTTTTCCTTCCAAATCACAGTCACCATCATTGTCATTCTCACATTCGTCTTCTTCAGTTTCAAAAGCTTCATCTTCTAAGAAATCATATTCTGCCATCACCATCTGGAATTGTTGCTGTAACTCTTGCCGTTGTGTCTCCTCTTGACATAGTTCTATTCTTGCTTCCCACATTAAGGTCAAAACAGACCGCTGGAACTCAGGCGAATACCTTTTTGTTGACATAGTTCAATCCTGCCAAGGTCAAAACTTGTCACATGGGGTGGAATATGATCACAGTTTATTTTCTCGACTCCATTTTAACAAGCTGGCTGCATTCTTCAAGTCTTATTAAAAATAAAGTTCGAACTCACATTTCACAAGCATTTAAACCAAAAAAGAATTTCCACAAAGTCCAGAAATAAAAATTGAAATAAAAATTTGACTTATAAATCCTGATCAACTCACTGGGTTGTCTGGGCTGCCGGCTCCCGAGGAAAAGAAAGGTTTTTCTTAGTCTTTACCTCTTACTGCAGGGCACTCACAACCACAGTCTCTCTCCCCTTTTACCCTGCATTTAGGGGAGATTCTCTTTGATGCCTTTGAGGGATCCTTTTAAATTGAAATCTTCTATTTACGGCTTCGGGTTTCTATTTACTGTCTCTTTTGTTGCCGTGGGGGGGGGGTGGCTTCCTCTTTTCTCCCCTCTCTCCCAGATCCAAATTGTTTTATAATCCAAATCGTGAGATTACTTACAGTCTTATTTCCAATCGTTTTATTTTCAGAAGAATCCAGCGCTCTCCGCCTTCGGCTTGAAGCTTCTCCCCGCTAGGATAACGTTACCGCTCAAAATGGCCCCCGCGACTTCTACCCTCCTCGCTCCGGAGCTCTTATTAGAGCTAGCCGGAGAGTTGGGGAGTCTGGATTAGGGCTCTGCCGAGCAAAATTTGCCCCCGGGACGCCCTTCCCGGGGTTCTAAGGGGCGCAGCGTCGCTCTCGCTGCCCTCCCCACTCCTAGCAGGGACGGGCCATCTCGGAGACGAGACGAGACCCCGCCGATCGGCGCTGGCGCTGAACCGGAAGCCGATCTGGTGTGCATTTAAAGGTGAATCTCTCAGATTCGCACCGTTCTGAAACAATATACAAATAGAGAGTGATCCTTTGACATTCACACATATTTTGCGATGTAATTCTCCACTCAAGCAATATTTACACAATGCATAAATTAGGAGAAACTATGCATAAAAATGACAAGATGGGTGAAAATAACGTACAAAAATGCATCCTATTGCAGGAAATTGCAATGTGAACATTAGTCAAAAGTGCAAATAATTGTGTTTATTGGGAGAAACTTGCACTAAAATGTTGATGATTTCCATGAGGAGTTTTTTTTAAAAAAATATTGCACATTGCTGCAATATGGGAACTGTAGCATGAAGGCATGCCACTTTTGTGTGTGTGTGTGTGTGTGTGTGTGTGTGTGTGTGTGGTTTGCTTGACAATCTTTTAAAAGTGGTCGATTGTTTACGAGGCAAAGTTACCCATTTTGAACAATTGGTCCTGGAGGGTTCCATTTTATTTAATTCCAGCAACCACCTAACTTATTTATTTATTTATTTATTTAAAGCAAAAGCAATTTTTTTTACCCTACTCTTCAGCTGAAATGAGGCTGTCAGAGCACCTTGCATATGGATCAGTAACAAGCAAGACAGTCCCTTTTGCTCAGGCTTACAATCTTACAAGACACAGCACTAAAGGGAGGAAAACTCAAGCATCATTTCTTAAAGTTTTGCAGTGATGCTTAAAAATAGCCAGCTTGAATGAAAATGGGTCAGGGAGAGGGGTAGCCAAAGGGAGCAGGTCTCTCAGCAGAGGTGATACACCAGCCCTGCCTCAGATCATTCTCTTTCCCCAACCCCATGCAGTCTTCAAGGTGCTAATAGGTGACAGGGATGGGAGAGAAATTTGATACAGTTAAAAAAATTGATTCATTCATTCATTAAAAATTGATTCATTTAAATGATTGATTCATTTAAAGATGAATCTACCTGATCCACCGTTTCTGAAACTATACGAATTGAAACACAGCCTCTGTCAAAATCCACGCTCATCTGAATTTTGCAATGCAGCTTTCCTGTCAAGTATTGCCTACAAAAAATGCATGCAGCAGGATACAAAACACATAATAATACATGCTTCCCATGAAGATAACATCCCATAATGCATTATATTCAATGTGCATATTTGGGGAAATTGCAAACACAATATTAGGAGAAAGTTGTACTGAAATGCAGGTGAATTTTCATGAGGATCTTTTTTAAAAAAAGGTATCACGGTGGTGTAGAGAGAGAGAGAAAAGTGGAGAAATGAACTTAAGCCTGGAAAATTGAGAAACTGAGAGAAACCAGAATTGGCAGCTGAAGGGAGAAGGGCTGATGGAGCTGGTCTTTCAAGATTCGTGACTTGATTCCACCAAGATTAGATTTGCACAGTGTATGCCCAGCCCTGCGTGATGTGAATTTTTCTTACTTGGAAATCTCAAGCCAAGGTAATTGTATGAGTCAGGACTGATCAGAAGCCAAAGTACTGTTCAGTGATTCGCAAACCCATTTTAAAAACCTACATAGCTTTATACTGAGTCAGGCCATTGGTACATATAGGTCAGTACTGCCTACAATGACTGGCAGGAGCTCTTGGGGGTTTCAGGCATGGGATACTCCCAGCCCTACCTTGTTGGAGATTGAACTGGAGACCTTTTGAATACAAAACAAGTGCACTACCACTGAGCCATGGCTATTTTCCAATTGACACCAGCAATCACTTCCTGATGCAGCTAATGTCTTTAGCTCAGTTGGTTAAAGTATGGTGCTGATAATGCCAAGGATCCGGGTTCAATTCCTGTATGGGACAGCTACATATTCCTGCATTGTTGCGAGTTGGACTAGATGATCCTTGAGGTCCCTCCCAACTCTATAATTCTATAATTCCAAGCACTGGCCCAGAGGAATGCAGTCGACTCAGGTGCAAAGTAGACATACCAGACCACTGTGCTCTCATGCAGAAAAATCCTTTATTTTTCCCCAGGGGCAAAGAAGTTTCCCTGTGAAAATATAGTGGCTTATTGTGGCTCCCCTTCTTTGGAATGCTCTCTCAGAGTCAGGTGGTCCCCAAACAAAGGCCTGGGAGTCAGATGTGGCCCAATCGCCTTCTAAATCCGGCCCACGGACGGTCCGGGAATCAGCATGTTTTTAAATGAGTAGAATGTGTCCTTTTATTTAAAATGCATCTCTGGGTTATTTGTGGGGCATAGGAATTCGTTCATATTTTTTAAAAAAAATATAGTCCGGCCCCCCACAAGGTCTGAGGGACAGTGGACCGGCCCCCTGCTGGAAAAGTTTGCTGACCCCTGCTCTCTCTGGTGAGGCCTGACTGGTGTTTTTGCTGACTTTTGGATGCTAGTGAAGACTTGCCTCCCCACCCCCACCCCCACGCCTTTTGATAGGCTGAGATATTGGTGTGAGCCTGTTTCATTCCTGGTGTGTTGCAAAAGCTCCCCAGAGTTGTGGGGCTTTGTTTTTATGGTACACATGTAGTTATATTTACATTCTGAAATATGCCGTAAATTGCTTGGATAATAAAGTCGAACAAAAATGAAGATGGCGATGGAGCTGCAACCAGGATCAAAAGACAAATCAGGAAGTTCAAACCATGAGCGAAGGGCCAAAAAGCAAGTTAAAAGAGCTGGAAAGCAAAGCAGGAGGCAAAATTGAAAAATAACCAAGAATTCAGGAGCATACGAGAACTCAGGAAGACTCTGTTGCTCAAACAATGTTCAACTGGAACATGAACCACCACCACCCCGGACATCCTGTTTTGTCTCTCTATGAATAGAGTCAGTGAAGTCTGGTATATTAGGACAGAGGAGGAAATGTCCTGCCAATCTCACCCTGCCCTCAAGCAGCCCCCATCTCCTTGCCTTACAACCAGTCCAGAGGTGGCCCTGACTGTCAACTGCCTCCAATTCCTCCTCCTTTTCAGTGTTGCCCTTGTAGAAGGAGGAAGTGGAGACCAAAGTTGGCTCTGCCTGTATTTGGTTCTGGCTTTACCTACAGTTGGGCTCCCTGCGAGTCCAAATGGGCACCAGCTACCCTTGGGCAGAGTCAGTCTAAGTGAAGGGATATGGAACCTCAGACCCAGGGGCAGGTTGTGACCCTTTATCTAAGGAAATATGTCCTGGTGAGGCTGTTGCCATGCATCTCCAAGGGGTGCCCCCCTCTCTCTGCCCACCTGTCATCACAGAGACTTCTGATGGACTATCTTGCCTTGATGGGAGGAGAGAAGTGATGGTGACCCAATGAGACTGCTCAAAGGTAAAGGTAAAGGTACCCCTGACCATTAGGTCCAGTTGCGGACGACTCCAGGGTTGCGGCACTCATCTTGCTCTATAGGCCGAGGGAGCCGGCGTACAGCTTCCGGGTCATGTGGCCAGCATGACTAAGCCGCTTCTGGCAAACCAGAGCAGCGCACGGAAACGCCGTTTACTTTCCCGCTGCAGCAGTACCTATTTATCTACTTGCACTTTGACGTGTTTTCGGACTGCTAGGTGGGCAGGAGCTGGGACTAAGAAATGGGAGCTCACTCCATTGTGGGGATTCGAACCGCCAACCTTCCGATCGGCAAGCCCTGGGCTCTGTGGTTTAGACCACAGCACCACCCACAATGTATCAAAAGCCTTTGCAACCAACCTAAGGTGGCCTAAAGGGCACATGGAAGATCTAACCCAGGGTGTACTATAAATGGGAAACTATATGATCAAAACCTCCACTTAGAGCAATATCAGCAAGGGAATTTCAACAAGCAAAGCATGCACCATAATATTGCATTATCTCCATCTCGAAGAGTCCCCAAATTCCTTTTCTCACCTAAAACATCCCTTTGCTCAGCATTCATTTTATAATCAGAACACCCTGTACTACTCGCCCTCTTCTTGGCTGCTGAAACCAGCATTGCTTATTGGTCCAGCTCCAGAATAATAATTAAAAAAAATGCCCTCCCCTCTCCTTTATTGGCTGTAAGCCTTCAGAAGGTTGGCAGTGCCTTTAAAGCTTTTATGCTGATAGAAGTTGAAAGACGATAATCAGAGACATATAAAGCCAAGTAAAATATAGTCGCCATGCTCTGGAAAGCCCACGTTTTAACAGCCTGCAATGCTAAAGGAGTGTCTAGTCTGATTTAATTTTAAAGGAGCAAACTGGTAATGGAGTGTAAAATGTATGCAGAAGCTGTATTACTTTCACCTTAGCCAGAGTTTTTTCTGTTTGTCCGAAAGGGATGTACACGTGTAAACTGAGATGAAGTGGTGGCTGGTTCATTCTGGCAAATGGGTCAACCTAATCCAGTTCTCAACATCCTTGGTTTCAGCTTCCTCCTCCTTAGTCTCAGCATTTCTTTTGCATAATTCAGCAGGGAGGAGGAGGATAGGGATCAATCTAGCAATCGTTTGCTCTGCCCATCATTGGCTCTGACTCCACCCACTGTCTACTTTCCACCTGCTTCTTCAACGGCACTAGCCACCACTGCTGAAATAGTTTTGCCCTGTGTATGGAAAGAGCTCGATTCAGATTTCTTGCCTGCCATTGGCTGACTCTGTGGCCTCTAGCCACAATCTCTCTGCCTCACCTGTAAGATATGAATAACAGACTGATCTTCTTGTCCTCAGGTGTGGTGGAAGGGGGATGTTGCATCACCAAACAAATAAACAACGGCCACACTAGCCAGCTTCTTTTTGTGGTGAGAGGGCATACCCTTTTGTATTTCTGCAAGGACAGCAAAAGTGCACTGGTTAGTAAGATTCTAGAGGTGATATAAGTCCCTTCAAATCTTAAATTTGTCCTCTCCCCACAGATTTCCATTCCGGCCTAATGATTCCCCCCCCCCCAAAAAAAGGTATTCTTGTCAAGCCACAGAGTACATTTGGAGTTATGATGTTCTGTGTTTTATGCTGTTCAGTAAAGGCTGTCCCTTAAAAAGATGGGCCATCTGTTGCCCCTGCAGGAGGC
Source organism: Zootoca vivipara (assembly GCF_965207765.1). Lineage (NCBI taxonomy): Eukaryota > Metazoa > Chordata > Lepidosauria > Squamata > Lacertidae > Zootoca > Zootoca vivipara. The sequence continues at coordinate 36,506,678 of NC_142597.1, read as the reverse complement.
AGAAAAGTCATCATGAAAAATGCACCATTCCCTGCATCCCAAGCTACAAAAAGATGCAGAGCGTTGATCGTGATGGACGTGACAGATGGGCAGGGGCATGGCTGATCCTTTAGGACGCAAAAGGTAAGAAAGACTGAATGATGTAAATGGCAGGTGGAAGTGGAGCGGAGGAGAAAACTGAAAGCATAGATGTGGTTGCTTGGTTGGACATAATCTGCTTTGAAAAGTGATCTGTGGAGCCAGAAATTAAGCAAACTCTCTAATATCAGTCCTTGGCATAGCATTGTTAGCGTGTTCCGGGCATGTGAATGTGATGCCACAGCCTTCATTATGCAGCAGGGTGTTTTATATAGCACAGTTAAGTCCATCAACCTTTTTTTGGGGGGGGGAGATGAGAGCATTATGCATCATTCAAGCTTTTTCCTATCCATACGATAACTGTAGTGTAAAAAAAAGAAGAAGAAAATGAACTCATTTAAGTGCTCCTTCTTCTGCACTAGTGGAGATGTTCTAATGAAAATCCCACAGCTCTCCAGGGTATCATCATGAAGAAGAGCCATTTGACCTCAACAAAAGTTAAAGAAGTTAAAAATAACTCGGGGGGGGATGTGTGGGGAAGGGGGGGAATTGCTCCCTTGTAGCTGTGTCTCTCTGCGAGATTGATTCATTTTGACATGAAGAAGGCAGTGGCACACACAGATGCTGGAGTGGCGGACTCTTTGAATAAATGGGTGCCAACCTGAAAATACAGCATCCATATCTAGAATCACCAGGTGTGATGATCAAAGACAAAGATGGCATTAGTGATACAGGCAGGAAGTACCTGTTCGTAACGGAGGGCTGATCTACATGTTCACAAGGATCATGTGGCGAAGGCATCCTGGGAACTGGGCCACAACAGGTAAAGGTAAAGGGACCCCTGGCCGTTAGGTCCAGTCGCAGACGACTCTGGGGTTGTGGCGCTCATCTAGCTTTACTGGCCGAGGGAGCCAGGGTACAGCTTCCGGGTCATGTGGCCAGCATGACTAAGCCACTTCTTGTGAACCAGAGCAGCGCACAGAAACGCCATTTACCTTCCTGCCGTAACGATACCTATTTATCTACTTGCACTTTGACGTGCTTTGGAACTGCTAGTTGGCAGGAGCTGGGACCGAGCAACGGGAGCTCACCCCGTCACGGGGATTTGAACTGCCGACCTTCTGATTGGCAAGCCCTAGGCTCTGTGGTTTATCACACAGCGCCACCCGCGTCCCATGGGCCACATCAGAACCATGTTTAAAGCTGTCAGTAGCTACTAGCCATGATGACTATGCTCTTCTCCTTAGTTGGAGGCAATAATGCTTCTGAATACCAGCTGCTGGAAATCATGGGGGTGGGGAGTAGCTTTGTGTATGCTGGTTTCCCATAATTATATGGCTGGCCAATGTGAGAACAGGACGCTGGACTAGACTGGCCATTGACAATTGGCTCTTTAGATGCACGGATTCCATCAGCAGTTTGCCTCACTTTTACAGGACAGTTCATTTTAATGTCTTACAAAAAGCCAAGCCAAACAAGTGCAGAGAGCCTTCAGGAGCTGGGGAATAGAATAACTCGGTGCCTCTGCAGGCTGCATGGACTCAGTCAACCGGTTCTGTTGACCTTTCTCTCTGTGTCTCTCTGCCTTGGAATTTTAATGACTATTCAATTATCATGTTGACATAGAACTCAAACATTAGAAGCCCCACTTGAAGGAGGAAAGCTTCCTGGCAGGACGATTTAAGAGGCCTTGGTTAAAGAAAAGAAAATCCATAATATAATAATTACCCTTTTCGTAGATCTACTCTCTCTTCACCACACCTTCAGTGGCTTTTGAAAGACTGTTTAATTTCCAAATGCGATTATACTAAATCATCTTTATTGAGCATTACATTCAGCAGACAAACCTTACTGTGCTTCAAATAGTTTGCCAGGGTTTTAACGACAGGTTATCAAAAAGCCCATCGCAACAGCGGAACATGAGTGCTTCAAATCACCCTTTATTTCTTAATTTATTTCCCCCCTTTTATTGCGATTTTCATAGAAAAGAAACTGAGTTTATGTTAATTATTTGGCACGCAAGGCAGGTGTTGGTGTATAAATGAAAGTCAGAGGTATAGGTACTGCCCATAGGTTTAGATACTGAAACTATAGAGATATGAGGGAAGAGGAGTAGGAAACTAAAGATACAAAAGATGCATATGAGGATACCAGAACAAAGAGAGAAGTTATTATAAAGAAGACAATTAACATCCACAGCTGAGATGAGGAATGAGCAAATCTGCCAATTTCAGTTTCCCTCAGTTTCTCAGCCCCCCCCCCATCTTAAATTAAGTTCTCCATATTTCCACACCAGGTTGTTATTGTTGTTAAAAGGTCCTCATGAAACTTCATCAGCATTTTAGTACGATTCCTGCCCCCCCCAAAAAAATGTACAGATTTTTCTGTGCAATTTTGCTTAATATACATATTTTTACAAACCAATTTCCCCTAATAATACAGTGCATTTATGCATGGTTTTTCCAACCAACGTATACATTCCCCCCCCCCCACACACACACACTTTACCATAGCTGCCAAGTTCTCCCTTTTTTAAGGGAAATTCCCTTGTGCTGAATAGGCTTCCTCACGAGAAAAGGGAAAACTTGGCAGCTATGCACTTTACCGTAGTACATTATTTTTTTACATACACACTACTTGGCTGGAGAAGAGGTGCAAAGTTTGAATGATGATTACATTTCAGCTTGCGTATTCTTTGGGGAAGTGTGAATTAAGTGGGTTTGCCTTTAAATGTGAACGGAGTTGAACTTTTCCTCCATCTCTGGTTGAGGCCATGCTAACCTTCCATCAGAAGCTTCCGCCCCTGGGTTAGGCTTGACCCGGGAGTGAAGCTGCAGCCAGCTGGTGGCTGTGCCCCCTCCTCAGCCAGCTCAGGGGCAACCCTAATACGTTGTTGCCACTGCCGCTGTCACCTCAGCCCTAAAGGCTTGGCCTGGGTGTGGCTTCTCTCAATGAGATAACCTGTTGTGGAGGCACCTTGTTGTGCCCTCTCAAAAAAGTGTGCCTGGGGCAATGACCCTCGCCAGCCCCTCCTCCATGCTATGCCACTGCCCAGCACGACATTTCTCATTTGGCCTCAAGAGGTGAAAAATCTGAGGCTCCACTACTTTGGCCACCTCATGGGAAGAGAAGACTCCCTGAACAAACCCTGATGTTGGGAAAGATGGAGGGCACAAGGAGAAGGGGACGACAGAGGACAAGATGGTTGGACAGTGTTCTCGAAGCCACCAACATGAGTCTGACCAAACTGCAGGAGGCAGTGGAAGACAGGAGTGCCTGGCGTGCTCTGGTCCATGGGGTCACAAAGAGTCGGACACGACTAAACAACAACAAAGGTGAAAAAGCACACAGCCTACCTCCAGCCTACCTCCACTGTTGGCATACGTGTGCCTCTGTAGTTATAGGGATTTTCAAGGAGGGAGTGTGTTGTTGTGCTTGCAAACGTCCCATAGGCATGTGGCTGCCCAGTGAAAGAACAAGTAGATGGGCCTTGGACCTGATCCTGCAGAGCTTGCCTTATGTTCTCAAGGCAACAGGAGGATCTTAGATCATTTTTGCATGAGCAGATTAAACGACCATCAGGACAGTTCTAGTCTCCCAACTGGGTTTGGGAAGAAAAGATCTAAGATTCAATGAAGCTCAGTTTGGGTCTTCTGAAGCAAGGCACACATATCCATTCATCGTTAGCCCTCTTCCTTTTTATCTTCTCCTTCAACACCTACTGCTGTTTTCAATCTAAATCACAGGATCGCTGCCTATTTTGTTTCACTGAAGCATATATATATATATATATATATATATATATATATATATATATATATATATATGAATAATGGAACCCTTGCAATTATCATGCAGGGATCCTGTCAGTTGAATCATTGTTATTTAAAAATAAATGTCTCTGTCTTTATGATTAATGCAGCATTACAAGACATATGCCTTCAAAAATCATGAGTCATACCTCATCAGTACTAGGGGATTGGTTTTAAAAATTCATTTACAGTTATATGCAGTAATAACATATTAGGTTTCTTTCTTTTTCTTTCCCCCCATTTTAACTATCAATCTCTTCCTATTCTACCTTTTTACAATGGTATAAAAGGTGGGTTGCTCCAGATTTAAAACAAATGAACAAACTGCACTAAAGCTGATCCTAAAAAAAACCCCGAACTCACAACAAATTCGGCAGTGGCAGAGATATAATCAATTATGAACAGAGGATCAGCAAAAGCAAAGCCTCCCTAATAATAATAATAATAATAATAATAATAATAATAATAATAATAATGTTGTCTTCACCAACCGCATAAAAGCAGGCAGTCTGGGGACAACACATACTTTTTTTTCAGAATGGTGATCTGAATCCTGAGCCCCGTAACTAAATAGCTTTTTGTTGTGGACACTTACACACTTCATTTCAGCTACAATGCAACTCAAAGACGAGCCTCTCTAATGGAAGGAAGGAGTGTGTGGGTGTATGGGTGACACCTGAGATCTTCTGGTACCAAATCATTTGGGGTTTAAAGGCCAAAGCTAGCACCTTGATTTGATCTGAGAAGGGAAGTGGTAGCCACATACCCTCCAAGTGTCCCAATTTTCCAGGGACAGTCCCAGAATTACAAAAGCCATCCCAGCTTCTGATTTGAAGGCAGTGAGTTTGGGGGGGGGATGGGGAGCTCAGAGACTTTGGGGGTGCCTGGGGAAGACATCAAGAGCTCTTCAGTGCTCAGGGGTGCCATGCTGCTGATTCACACCCTGGACCACATCTCCTGGGAGTCGCTCCCTAGAGGATAAAAACTATGGACAGAGCTGCAGTACGACCTTCTGGAACCCATCCAGCAGGTGGAACTGAAGCCACCACAAAACAGTTCCTGCCAAGTCCAGAAGAAGGATGAAGGCAGAGACAGCCTTGTCTTTATGGCTCTATATGCCATTCTGTGACACTTTGGGGCTGAAAAGCAGAGTAAAGGTGCTTTAGATAAGAATGCTATCATTGATATCAAAAGCTGTAGAGAGGCCAAGGACATACCCTCTAACATTTATCCGATGAAAATAGGGACATCCCATTCCATATTGATAATTTTACTATTTATACCCCTACAAGTGCCCCTGTTTTCCAGGGACGTCTGTGATTTAGAGAAGCCATCCCGGTTTCTGATATGATCCTGGAATGTTCCCATTTTCCTCAGGATGTCCCTATTTTCATTGGAGAAATGTTGGAGGGTATGGAGTTATCCAACCCCTGAGCTGTCTGAAGGCAATCCTGTATAGGGAAGGTCTTTTAAAAAATGTTTAATGTTTTATTATGTTTTAATTATGTTGGAAGCTGCCCAGAGTGGCTGGGGCAACCCAGTAAGATGTGTGGGGTATAAATAGTAAAATAATCAGTATGGAATGGGACATCCCTATTTTCACCGGAGAAATGTTGGAAGGTATGGCCTCTGTTAATCTAATGGTTAGACTTTTCCTCACAGCTGATGCCGGCAAAAGACACCTTTCTTTCTGCTCTTCCTGATGCTTGAGCATTTTGTCAGCCCTATGCTTACTGTTTGCCAATGCCCCTAGCACTGAGGTTTCCAAGAACCTGGCTGTCAGATAACCTAATGGAAGGGATTGTGAAAAGTGAGAGGCACAACCTGCTAGTCAATGACAGAGGTTGCCAAAGTTGACCCACAAGGGCCAAAGAAAGATCTGGTGCTCAAACCAAAAGAATCTCCATCCTTAATGTAACCCATACTTCGTTGGAGTGGAGAGGAGGAAGGAGAGAGAATAAGGCTAGTTTAGCAGTGTTGTTTTGCTGTGCTAAATACTCCAACTTGGCCTCCTTTGATTTTGAGGTGTTAATTATTTTCCCAGAGGCAGAAAGAAAGCTTATTTAGCTGCCTTCAAAGCACAGTTGTTCCTTCTTTGTAGATCGTTTCAATCAAACGTGCTTCTATCTCTTGCCATATTTATTTCTGCCTTCTGCTCCTGTAATTGGCTATACACGCTTTAAAAGCCTGTGCTTGTTGAGTTAGCATTTTTCTCTAAGTTGCTGGAAATGGCAGAATCTCTCCCTCTGGAGCACAGACCTCTTCTCTCTCCCCTAGTCCAAGTTTCCAATTGTACTCCCTTTGGGATTAGCCCTTTCAATTGTACTTCTGCATTATCATTGCATGTAGCATTGCCTCTTACAGAGCTTCAATTCCCAGAGTTCACATGGAAGACGGACTGGTTGTTAAACCACTCTGGGAACTGTAGCTCTGTGAGGGGAATAGGTATCTCCTAACAATTCTTAGTGCCCTTAACAAACTACAGTTCCCAGATTTTGGTGGGGGCGGGATAGCCATGACTATTAAAGTGATGTGTTTGTGCTTTAAATGTGCAGTGCAGGCACAAACTCATTAATCTCTGCTGAGCTCTGTTTTAAGCTACATTTTTTAATTTAATTATATTTTCAGCTGGCTGACATTTCTTTCTGACATTTTATATGTTCTTAATATGTTTTGTACACACAGTTTTATTGTGCTTCTTCTTATTACATCATGTGGATTTTAAAGGGTCTTTTTGTCCGTAAATGTTTTAGTTTTTTTTTTTTTAATGGGAAGCTAGGATATAAGTGTAACAAGTAATGAATATTAAACAGAATAAGCTAGAAGAGTTGTAGAAAATAATTTTCTGTGTGTGTTTTAAGGGATAGATAAATTAGTGTGGTTCTAGTTTAAATAATAAGAATAATAATGAGGAGGAGGGAGGAGGAGGAGAAGGAAAATTTATGTCTGTTGTAAGCTTCCCAGAATGGCTGGAGAAAACCAGCCAGAGGGATGGGGTATAAATAAAGTAGTAGTAGCAGTTGTTGTTGTTGTTACTGCTGCTGCTGCTGTTAGATTCATTCACAACTTGATTGCAGGTGCTGCCACAAAACGATTGATTTCTTACAAATGCAGAATGGGTATTATGTGGCATCTGTAACATAATGAAATGATCAAGTGGACATACATGAGATAAGGCAATCTCACAAGTAAAATGATCCCAAGCTTTAAGGCAGGAGTGGGCAACCTAAGGCCCGGGGGCCGAATCCGGCCCAATTGCCTTCTAAATCCGGCCCACGGACAGTCCAGGAATCAGTGTGTTTTTACATGAGTAGAATGTGTCCTTTGATTTAAAATGCATCTCTGGGTTATTTGTGGGGCCTGCCTGGTGTTTTTTACATGAGTAGAATGTGTCCTTTTATTTAAAATGCATCTCTGGGTTATTTGTGGGGCATAGGAATTTGTTCATCCCTCCCCCCCCCCCCCGAAATATAGTCCAGCCCCTCACACGGTCTGAGGGACAGTGGACCGGCCCATGGCAGACAAAGGTTGCTGACCCCTGCTTTAAGGTCTTTGTTTACTAATACCGTAGTAACATACTGAACTTGGCCTGGTAGCAAACTAGCAACTAGTTCAGATCTCTGCCAGTAAGGTTTCTGTCCTGTAAGCAATCATGCTGCAGCATTCTGCAGTAACTGCAGCTTCTGGATCATGCACAAGGGAAGCAACACGTAGAGCCCATTGCAAGGCCCCAGTCTTGAAGTAACCAGTTCATGAACTGCTGTGGCAATGCTTTCCCAGCCTAGAAATGGTCATAGCTGTTGAACCAGCTGCAGTTGGCAAAAGGCACTTGTAGCTACTGAGGCTACATGAGCTTCCAGGGACAGGGCTCAATCCACAGGCACCCCAAAACTGTGAACCCGCTCCTGTGGGGAGAGTGCAACCCCATCCAGAGTAGCCAGCTGGGAATTTTCTCAGACATAGGAACTGCTGACCCACAATGCCTCAGTCTTGTCAGGATTCAAGCTCAGCCTTTTCCCCTTCATCCATCTCACCGCTGCCCCAAAGCACTGCCCTAGTGGGTCATATGGGTTCACCGATAAGATCGTTGTTTCTTCCTCTCTCTTTACATTAACAGTCCTTAAAAAAAAAAAGACCTGCACAAAAATGGCTGTTAAACAGTTATGTCTTTTAAAACATATTCTATCTCAATGCATATTTCTAGTGCTTTTTTCTGGGGGTACATACCCCTAAACATTTTGTGAATCTAAGTTTGGCCTCATTGAGGGGCAGTATTTCAATAAGAGTAGGAAAATGAGAGTACCCCCTAAACATTTTTAGGGGGAAAAAGCACTGCACACACACACACACACACACACACACACACACACACACACACACACACACATCGATTTATTGATTTATCGATCAACTGAGAACTGCCCTGGAAAATCTGGGAGGTGTGAAAGCAAATGAGTAGCTAGATTCCAGTCTGCACCTTTAGTCTGGAATGTGTAAATCAGGTCTCAAATGTTTAATTCCTTAGACAGGTATCCCTATACTATTGCTTCCGCATCTGGAGATCAAAAGGTCCTAAAAGCCAAGTGAATTTCAGGCCATCTCAAATCCCTAATCAAATGGTTCAGAAAACACAGGGTGGTTTGACAAGCTTATTCTGAATGAAGTTGAGGAAAGATTTCCTATTACTAGTGATAATGCCTGCTTTCCCTTTCAGGATCTCAGGTCTGTTTTAGGATTGGAACCACATATCTGGAACCCTTGTAGGAAGGTGTCAGAAGGGACTCTCCATCTTGCCATTTCCTTCCCTTGATGCTTCTTTGACCCCCTAAGTTGTTGCTCCACTACAACTCCCACCAGCCCCAGCAAGAGCAGCCAATGGCCGGGGGACGATGGGAGCTGTACTTTAGCAACATCTGGAAGGTCAAAAGTTCCCTACACCCTTGATCTACCATCTTCCTGTGGCATGCTATCATTTCCTTTACTAGTGATGGTTACAGGTAGGTAGCCGTGTTGGTCTGGATCGAAGTAAAATAAAAAAAATTCCTTCAGTAGCACCTTAAAGACCAACTAAGTTTTTATTTTGGTATGAGCTTTCGTGTGCATGCACACTTCTTCAGATACAGTGAAATGGAAGTTTCCAGGCACTTATGTAGAGAAGGGGTGGGGATGGGGAGGGGGGATCACTCAGAAGGGTGGTGGAAATGGGTGATTGACTGATAGCTGTTGATGACCGCAAACGACTGCAAATGGTTTTGCATGAAAAAGCAAGGGTTGAGATGGCTGAAGATCGCTTATCATGTATAATGAGATAAGAATCCGATATCTCTGTTCAAACCAGGTCCCTCCATGGTTTTGAGCTTGGTGATAAGTTGCAATTCAGCAACTTCTCTTTCCAGTCTATTTCTGAAATTCTTTTGTAGTAAGACAGCTACTTTGAGATCTTGTATAGAATGTCCTGGGAGATTGAAGTGTTCTCCTACTGGTTTTTCTGTCTTATGGTTCCTGATGTCAGATTTATGTCCATTTATCCTTTGGCGTAGGGTTTGGCCTGTTTGTCCAATATAGAGAGCCAAGATTATTAAGGAGCTACCCCTACACATCCAAGAACAGATCCTCACAAACACACCAGCGGAACCTCGGCCAGGAACTTTCTATCTTCTACCCAAAATACACAAACCAGGAAACCCAGGACGCCCCATCATCTCAGGTATTGGCACCATTACAGTGGGTGTTTCCGGCTATATGGACTCTGTTCTGAAACCATATGCTATCAGTGCTCCCAGCTACGTACGTGACACCACAGATTTTCTGAGGAAAATACAATATTTGAACAATCTTCCTAACAATACTATACTAGCCACTATGGATGTGGAATCTCTATATACCAACATCCCACACAATGATGGTTTACAAGCCATAAGGAACACCATTTCAGATAAAACCATAGCGGACTTTGCTACCAAACTCTGCCACTTTGTCCTTACCCACAACCACTTCAAATTTGGTGATGACCTGTTCCTCCAGATCAGCGGCACAGCCATGGGCACCCGCATGGCCCCACAGTATGCCAACATCTTTATGGCAGATTTAGAACAACGTTTCCTTAACTCCTACCCACTCAAACCTCTCCTGTACCTGCGATACATTGACGATATTTTTATTATCTGGACACATGGACAACAGACCCTGGAAACCTTCCACCAGACATTCAACGACTTTCACCCCACCATCAACCTAACAATGAACCAATCTATGCAAGAAATACATTTTTTGGACACTACTATAAAAATACAGGATGGACATATAGACACCACCTTATACAGAAAACCAACTGACCGACAAACATATCTACATGCTTCTAGCTACCATCCCAAACATACCAAACAATCCATCGTATACAGCCAGGCCTTACGTTACAACCGCATCTGTTCCAACTCTACAGACAGAGAATCTCACCTAAGAGATCTACAGCAAACCTTTTTAGAACTAAAATATCCACCTGATGAAGTTAAACAACAGATCAACAGAGCCAGACAGATACCTAGAGAGAACCTGCTGCAAGACAGACCCAAAAAAGAAAATAACAGAACACCACTAGTCATCACATACAGCTCCCAAGCTAAAACAGTACAACGCATCATCAGAGATCTACAGCCTCTCCTGGACAATGACAGCTCCCTTTCTCAAGCTCTGGGAGGAAGACCTTTCATTGCCTACAGACAGCCACCCAATCTTAAACAACTCCTCACCCACAATAATACAACCACCAGACTTAACATGGACACTGGTACCAGAGCCTGCAATAAACCCAAATGCCAACTTTGCTGCCACATACACCCAGACAACACCATTACTGGCCCCAACAACATCCAACATACCATCTCAGGACTATTTAATTGCTCATCCTCTAACATTGTGTATGCCATCAAATGCCAACAGTGCCCTTCAGCTCTCTATATTGGACAAACAGGCCAAACCCTACGCCAAAGGATAAATGGACATAAATCTGACATCAGGAACCATAAGACAGAAAAACCAGTAGGAGAACACTTCAATCTCCCAGGACATTCTATACAAGATCTCAAAGTAGCTGTCTTACTACAAAAGAATTTCAGAAATAGACTGGAAAGAGAAGTTGCTGAATTGCAACTTATCACCAAGCTCAAAACCATGGAGGGACCTGGTTTGAACAGAGATATCGGATTCTTATCTCATTATACATGATAAGCGATCTTCAGCCATCTCAACCCTTGCTTTTTCATGCAAAACCATTTGCAGTCGTTTGCGGTCATCAACAGCTACCAGTCAATCACCCATTTCCACCACCCTTCTGAGTGATCCCCCCTCCCCATCCCCACCCCTTCTCTACATAAGTGCCTGGAAACTTCCATTTCACTGTATCTGAAGAAGTGTGCATGCACACGAAAGCTCATACCAAAATAAAAACTTAGTTGGTCTTTAAGGTGCTACTGAAGGAATTTTTTTTATTTTACTAGTGATGTTTTGGTGAGTGTCGATCCTTACAAAATAGCATTGCCCATAAACAAGAGGGAGGCAGTAACTAGTTTGCAAAAAAAAAAAAAACCATGTTTTTTTGAAGTACCAAAACTAACTAACTAATAAATACCTAACACATTTAAAGGGAAAATAAGTCAATAGAGGGCAACTGCCCCCCCCCCCAAGACACAGCCCAATGAAGATCAGTAGGTACTGAATACTCAGTGCCTGTTTGGGAAGAGCAGAAAACTGGAGGTGAAGTGGAGGCTAAAATAAGTTTCTGGAAGAGGAGCACTCCCAAATGTAGCATTGTGTTGATGGGTCTGGCATGATTCGCCACTAGTGGAAGGAACAACAACGCAATCACAATTGTGATATTCCTGCTCCCTGACCATATTTACACACTTCCTCCATTGGCAGTCTAAGGGCTCATCCATACTTCCGCTTGTTCTGTGCTTCCTCAGCACAGGTCTGTGTGGTTTTTCTTTAGCCCTGTTGCTTTCTCCAGGGAAACCGGTTGTTTCCCACAGAATCGTAGCAAACGTCCATTGGCACAGGGTTTGATGGCCTGGGACTCAGGCTTGGACTCAGAGCCGGAGGAATCACAGCCTGTATTGGATCTTCTGCCTGGGACATCGGCTGAACCAAGTTTGGGGCCTCAGTCCGCTCAACCTCCTCTGCAGCAAGCATCAGCTGAGCCGAGTCTGGGGCCTGAGCCTGCCTTGGTTCCACATGCAGAGGATACCTCGTTGCATACCCTCCAACTCCCAGATTGAAAAATCCGGGATCAGCAGTGGTGTGGCAGTGGAAGTCGCTTCTATGCATGTCCAGACATGCATAGAAGCGACTTCCGGTGCCGGCGCTGCCCGATTTCCAGTACCCAGATATGGGCAGAGCGGCACCATAAATCGCTTCTGCACATGTCCAGACATGCGTAGAAGCGACTTCCGGTGCCGGCGCTGTCCGATTTCCGGTGCCCAGATATGGGCAGAGCGGCACCAGAAATCGCTTCTGCGCATGTCCAGACATGTGCAGAAGCGACTTCTGGTGCCGGGCTGCCTGTGTCTGCATGTCTGGGCACCAGAAATCGCTTCTGCGCATGTCCAGACATGCACAGACAGCCGGGAGCTAAATCCGGGGGATTTACGGGATATTAATCAATTCGGGATGACAGCGGGAAACAGTAACAAAATCCGGGGGTTTCCCGCGAAAAACGGGAGACTTGGCAGCTATGCCTTGTTGCCATCAGCCGGGTCATCACCAGCAGCTGGCCCACTGCCGGCTGGGGCTGGGGCGGCTGCTGGGTCCAGTAAGCCACCGGCATGTCCCGAGCTGCAGAGACTCAGGGCTGATAGAAAAAGAGACCTGAGTACTCGCAGGAGGAGTGCTCGCTTCCAGGCGAGGCGAGGAAGTGAGTCACCAGGGGATTGGGGTTGTCCGTTACCTCATTCTAGATAAAAGGTGGCCAAACCCCGCCCCGAGTTGTGGGAGCAACATTGTTGGTTGCTAGACCATGCCAGTGTTCCTGCCTTCGACCTGCCTTGCTTTCCTGCCCGCACTTCTGACCTGCCTTAGTTCCTACGTACGTACATGTTCCTGGCCTCACCTGACACCCTGCCCTGCTCCCAGCTTCGGCTGCTTCGGACTGTCTTGACCCTGAACCTTCAGACCACGGACCAGAATCTTGGGTAACTCTAGGGACCAGCACACAGTAGAAGCAGAAGAAGAAGATGCTGAACAAAGGGAACTGTGGTTAAGTCCAAAAACTATGCTCAGATTAACATTCAGAAATACAGCGAGGTTGTTGCTGCATTTCAGTTTGGATGTTTACAATGTTGTGCACACCAGAGAAAGGGGATGACGATGCTTTCACCCAATTGCACATCACTGCGAGAAGCAAAGCTACAGGGAACCAGGCAGAGGGCCTTCTCGGTAGTGGCACCCGCCCTGTGGAACGCCCTTCCATCAGAGGTCAGAGAGATAAACAACTACCTGACATTTAGAAAATACCTAAAGGCAGCCCTGTTTAGGGAAGTTTTTAGTCTGTGATATTTTAATGTATTTTGATCTGTGTTGGAAGCTGCTCAGAGTGGTGGGGGAGACCCGGCCAGATGGACAGGGTATAAATAATAAATTATTATTATTATTATTAACTGATTTGTTTCCCGCCGCCTGCAACCCCACCTGACTCCAGTTCATCTGCACATGGGCTGCCTTCTGCTCATGTGCAATGGCTGTCTGGAGTGTCAGACTGGGACCTGAGAGACCAGGGTTCTAACCTCACCCAGCCATGAAAGCCCATCACTGTCTTCAGAGGCGGAGCCAGCTGCTCCAGCACCCGGAGCGGCTCGCCAGGGTAGGGCTAGCCGCCCATGGGGGTGCAGTGTCACACATCCCCGGGGGTTGCCGCCTGCGGTGATGTCACACCCCCTCAGGGATGAAGCACGGGGTGGACCACACCCACCGGACCCACCTTGTTCTGCCTCTGACTGTCTCTCAGCCTAGCCTACCTCATAAGGTTGCTTTGGGGTTTAAATGAGGAAGCTTACCTTGAGTTCCTTGAAGAAAAAAAAGCAGGGCATGAAGGCAGCTTACATTTGCAAATCAGGTGGAAGCTGTTTTGAGGGAAACTGCATCAAGCAAGCAAGAAGCCACAGGATGCATATGCATAGTAGCTAACAGCATGTGCACTCACTTCAAAGAGGCTGCTGGGTGAGGCCAATAGCCCCTCTAGCCCTGCATTGTGCTCTCAGAGTGGCCAACCAGAAGCCTCTTCCAGGAATCCCACAAACAGGACCTAAGCGCAACAGCACCTCTCCCCTCCTGCCGCCTCCAGTAGCTGGTATTACATAACTGGTATTCATAAACATCTACTCTTGCACTCCTTTCATGTTGAAGCATTGCTTTTCTACCTTTCTACTTTCAAAAGCCTCTTCTGTGCCTTTAAGATTACCCTCTCTTATTCCAAGCAGAGCCTCGGCTCCTTCAAGACCATCCAAATCTATTTTTAGCCAATACCACCAGGATCCCTTCCTGAACGCCAGCGGCCCTTTCAATTACTACAGCTAGGATCCAGTCCAAAACTCTCTTCAGGTGCCTTCAGATTAAGTCAATCTGCCTCCTTTCCCCATAAGGTAAGATTTATATGCTTTTTCTAGTTCTGCTGCAGTGCTTTGCCACCTTTGGGATCGAGCAAGCTGCCTTCCCCCCACTAGCTGCATTCAGGGGGGAGAATTGTACTCTAGCCCCATTACTCTCCCCACACCCTACTGGTGTGCTTCTGGGTGGGGGGATATGTTAACAGTTCATTGATGCAGGTGAAGTGGGTGAGTTGACCTCACCTTTTCTAAAACCCACTCCGGGATGCTCTGAAACGAGGTATCGTTTTACAAATGAAATTGGGCACTTGCATCTTTGCAATCAGACTTGTAGCCTCTGTTTATTTGGGTAGCATTTCCCCCAGTGAAAATGACCACTTTTGTTATTGAGATATGTGCTTACTTTTGGTTCCTTGGGAAGGATTTGGACAGGAGTCGTCTTGCTGCTTTTTCAAACAAAATAAGACTGAAATATTGGATGCTGGGAGGACTTGCACATGTATCATGCTGAGAGTATGTCCCACATAAATAGTTGTTTACACAGAGAGAAGGAGCCTTGTGCATAATTATCATGGGATAATTCGGAAATGGAGGGTGGGGGAGTTGTTATTTAACCTTGCTTTTTTTTTTGCCCCTTTAAAAAAACATTCCACTCGATCTGATTGTTTACTTGAATCAGATGCGTCTTCTCCCAATTGTGGAAACTTTTTCAAGCATGAAGTCTTTAAAGCACTTGATCTGGAAAACCACACTCACATCCACACCATACAAGTAAAGCACTACCATACCACTGCAATAATCATGGTTTCTTTCCAAGAATCCTGGGAAGTGTAGTTTGTTAAGGGTGCTAAGGGCTGCTCAGAAACCCCTATTCCCCTCCCAGAACTACAACTCTCAGAGTTCCTTTGTTAAACCACTCTGGGAACTGTGGCTTTGGGAGGGGAATATGGGTCTCCAAACAATTCTCGGTACCCCTAACAAACTCCCAGGATTATTTGGGGAACCCGTGACTGTTAAAGTGGTATAGCAGTGATTTAAATGTATGGTGTGAATGTGGTTGGATATATACACTCTGCACAAGCAGATACCCAAAGGGATCTTTAGCATTTAAAGGGCTATTTAAGGTTCACTCAATGGCATATGCCCAGTCTAACTTGGTTTCCCTCCTCACCCCTTTTTACGCTAAGCTTCCCCATACTATATCACAGGTGGCTTATGAAGATTCCTTTTAATGTAGGTGCTACTGTTCAGTGAGCTGTCTGAATCTGTCTGGGGAGCACACGATCAGTAGGGGAAGTCAGCCTGATAGGGGGTCAGCCTGCTTGGGAACCTGGCCCAGAAGAGAGCTAACTCCACTGCTGGCTATTTGGATTGATGGGGTGGAAGGCAGGGAGCCGAAGCAGGAGGTGAAGCCAGAACCAATTAAAGGTAGGGCCAAGTACTTCTAGTTTTGATCCCATCCTCCTCCGCCTCCCTGCTGAGTTCTAGCAGGGCAACACTGAGACTAAGGAGGAGGAAGAAGCTGACAGCCATGACCACCTCCTGAGTTGGTTGTAAGTAAGAGGGTTGGGAGATAAGGACTGGCTTGTGGCAGATTGGCATTGATAGGGCAGTGCCCCCACTCACCCTAACAGGCCACCCCCCCCCCATAGGCCAACTGCACACTGGAGATGCTTGGCTGAACTGCTTTCAATCCAGGTCTTCATAAGTAGAGATCAGGAAATCAGCACCATGGACAACTCCCAGTGAGCCTTGCTTTTTGGAGACCACTCTCCTATTGTAGCTACGGTATATAGAGATGGTATCTGAAGGCAGATCCACACCATACATGTTTAGGCAAGTCTACCCAGAGGTTTAGCAAGTTGAGGTCATCTTAATCTGTTTTAGTATTTTAACCATTGTGTTTTTTAAAGCAGGGTTGTCATTTTTCTCTCTCTTGATTATACTATTTTATCTTTTGTCAACCTATTTGAGGTTTCTTACACAATCAAGTGGTATGTAAAATTTATGAAATGAATAAACAACACATCTAAAGGTAAAGGTAAAGGGACCCCTGACCATTAGGTCCAGTCGTGACCGACTCGGGGGTTGCGGTGCTCATCTCACTTTACTGGCCGAGGGAGCTGGCGTACAGCTTCCAGATCATGTGGCCAGCATGACGAAGCTGCTTCTGGTGAACCAGAGCAGAACACGAAAACGCCTTTTACCTTTCCACCAGAGTGGTACCTATTTATCTACTTGCACTTTGACATGCTTTCAAACTGCTATGTTGGCGGGAGCTGGGACCGAGCAACGGGAGCTCACCCCATCACAGGGATTCGAACCACTTGTTCAAACCGCATGACATCTCCCAAAGAATCACGGGAACTGTAGTTTCCCTCTCGCTGAAATAAAGTTCCTAGCAAACTACAGTCCTCAGGATTCTTTGGGAGAAGCCATGTGCTTTAAAGCTTCATTGAATGTGCTTTAGATGTATAGTGTAGATGGATCTGACCTTGGATGAAAGCTAAATCCGAGGTCTTTGAAGGAGTGAAAGAAGCAAAGTGTGAATGAGAGCCACATACTGTGGCCTTTCTCTAGGAAACGCCCCCCCCCCAGCACAAAATGGGAAAATGTAAATTGCGTTGGAGGCATAATTTTTCATTAGTACCACAGAATAGAAATAAAATGTTGAACTCCCACTCCCACCTGCTGTGACCTCAATAACTATCAGACCCCCAGGGAGAGATATTTGAATTTCAAACTAATGTGTGTGTTAAATAGAAAGACGTATCTAAAGTCACATCTAAGTTGATCAAGTAAGTTAATGCTTCTTGGTCTGTAAGTTAATGAACTCCCTTTCTTGATTAAGGCCAGGAGCCAGTTTTGTCTTTTCTTCCTTCTATCTCAACCAGGTATAGGAAACCTTTGACCCTCCAGATGCTTCTGAACTGCAGCTCCTACCATCCTTAGCCATCGGCCATTCTTGCTGAGGCTGGTGGGAGTTGTAGTTCACCAACGTCTGTAGGGTTACACCTGCTCTATCCCAAAGATCCTAAGCTTCCACACATAGTTCCTGTTCATTGAGTACTCATTTTCTGAACCATTTCTACCAGATGTATAGCTACTTGTCCTGCAGTGGGAAGTGGTTCCCTAGTACCAGACTGATTCCCCCAATTCTCTCTTGTACCAGATAGAAATGCTTACAGGACACTGGAATCAGTTTCAGATGTGTATCAGATACACAACTCCTTGAGCAAACATGGCAACAGTTCCTACCAGTTATATCATAACTGAAGTGCCTGAATGTCTTCAAGTGCACCCCATATATAATACATTGCAACCATCTAGATCAGGCATCCCCAAACTGCGGCCCTCCAGATGTTTTGGCCTACAACTCCCATCATCCCTAGCTAACAGGACCAGTGGTCAGGGGTGATGGGAATTGTAGTCCAAAACATCTGGAGGGCTGAAGTTTGGGGGTGCCTGATCTAACTGCATGAATACCAGGGTTTGGATAATTGGAGTTTGGGCTATCTGACCAGAAGAGGGCAAAGCTAGAGTAGATATATATGTTACACTTTCAGGTGCCATAGGACTGTTGGATAAATATCCCTCTCTTAACCAAGGAATACTTCTAGGTTACCTTCAACTATTAGCAAATGTAAATTAAAGCAGAGTTTAAAAGTCAAAGAGTGTCCAATTAGTCATATTATGAGCAGTTCCTAAATTCAGGGATTTACCATGAAATGTCCAAGTTGCTAAATCAGCAATTTCATCACCCTTAGGACAATCACTTTCCTTGATTGATAGGATAATCTCTCTCTAGCAGATTGGACCTCCAGACAAAGATAAACTGTGATTAAACAGTCAAAAGACCTTGTCTATTTGATGCAAACTTGTAGCAACATCCTGTAAACCTTTCAAGCAAAGGAAAATAGGAACTTTTGGCCTTATGTTAGACACAGCCCAGCCAAGTCAGGAGGTCCTAGATCTTTGATATCAGATGTAAGCTGCATTCACATGGCAATTTATTCCATTTTCCTGATGTTTCCCTAACTGTTAGTATCTGCATTACATTTGAGCTTTCGCACAACATAAATACCATTTCTGGAAATATACCAAAGTATTGCTCAAAGTTAGCACTTAATTGAGTGTTATTTGCAAATTAACTTTCTTCTGGAAGCAAACTCAGAAATGATCATTCAGTTTTTTCAGTGTTTCACTATATTTCTGGAAGTGATTATTATTATTATTATTATTATTATTATTATTATTATTATTATTATTTACTACCCAGCCACTCTAGGTGTCTTCCACACACACACACACACACACACACACACACACACACACACACACACACACACAAATTTCAAGCATTAAAAACTTCCTGATATAGGGCTGCCTTCAGATTTCTTCTACAAGTTGTGTAGTATAAAAGTTGTGCCTTCAGGAAATGGAGTTATAGCTATGCAGCCTGCCCCTCCCTCTTCCCAGGCCAAACCATGAAGGTGAATAGGAAGGACTTGCTGTATCACCATCCCCTAGACTCCCATAGCACCAAGCAGATGAGGCAGTTTTGCCTCAAAGGTGGCCCCTATCCAGCTCCAGAACCCCAGTAGCAAGCTTTGGGACCAACCCATCACCTTGAAAGATGCTAAACTTTTCCCTTTCCTGCACCTAATCGCCCACTGTGGCCGAATTGAAGACCAAATTAAGTAACATGGCGGACCATCTAGTGCAGGAATGGCCAAACTTGCCCTCCAGATGTTTTGGGACTACAATTCCCATCATCCCTGACCACTGGTCCTGTTAGCTAGGGGTGATGGGAGTTGTAGTCCCAAACATATGGAGGGCCAAGTTTGGCCATGCAGAGCCTAGGACTGGCTGATCAGAAGGTCGGCGGTTCGAATCCCCGCGATGGGGTGAGCTCCCGTTGCTTGGTCCCAGCTCCTGCCAACCAAGCAGTTTGAAAGCACGTCAAAGTGCAAGTAGATAAATAGATACCGCTCCTGCGGGAAGGTAAACACTGTTTCCATGTACTGCTCTGGTTCGCCAGAAGCAGCTTAGTCATGACCCGGAAGCTGTCTGTGGACAAACGCTGGCTCCCTCGGTGTAATGGTGCTGGCTGCTTCCTCGCGAGTAATCTGCTCCAAACTCTGTGGCTGCTTTTTACAGAGTTTTATTATATACATATGTACAAGACAGAGCAACAAAAAGCATGACTGTGCTATCCCGAATCAGAATCCGGAAGCACCGCCCTTCGTGACTTCCGCCAACAGAACATGCTGGATGTTTGGAACCTCCTCCTCTCTGCGCGCCTCTTTTCACCCCTCCGCTGTTGGGGTGATGGGGCTGGTGGAGAACCCTCCCCACTGGAACTGCCCAGCTGTGGGGCTGGCGCTGTCTCCTCTGACACCTCCCCTTCCCGAGAGCTCTGGTCCGAGCCTCCAATGCTTCCCTCTGGGAAACCTCCCCTCTCAGCATCCTCAAGGCTCTGCACCGCTGCCTGAGGCTCAGCACCACCTCCTGCGGACGGCTCTGAAGCCCTGCCATCCTTGGCTCCTACTGCATCGGAGAGCCCTTGTCCCCACTTCCTGGACTCTCCGCTGACCCCTGGTGGTCCCCTGACACTCGGCCAGTAAAGCGAGATGAGCGCTGCAACCCCAGAGTCATCCGCAACTGGACTCAACTGTCAGGGGTTCCTTTAGGACAGTGGTCCTCAACCTTGGGCCTCCAGATGTTTTTGGCCTACAACTCCCATGATCCCTAGCTAGTAGGACCAGTGGTCAGGGATCATGGGAATTGTAGTCTCAAAACATCTGGAGGCCCAAGAGTGAGGGCCACTGCTTTAGGAGATAAAACCAACCCACAAGCCAAAACGTGTGTTAGCCAAACATTCCTCCTCAGGCCCAAAGTGAGCAAATAAATCACAATGAGAGACAGGGAGGGAGGGACGCAGGGAGAGTAGCTGCTGCTGCTGCAAAGAGAAGTGGGTGGGAGGTGGCTGGCTAGCCCTTAAATAGGGGGCTGCTTCTTTTGGCCATTGAGCTACAAATGCACCCTGCCAGCCAGTACGGAGGTGGAATGAATGGCAGAACAGGGCTGTTGGAAATATTATGAGCAGGACGAAGTTACATTATGAACCAAGTAATTGCAACATTATTCTTCTGCTCTTTTTTGTAGCTAGGAATGGGATTTATGCATTGTACAGACATTGCTTTTATTCTCCTCTCCTCCCTAATGGGACAAACCTTGCAATGTATGAATCATGTGTACTGTGTTGTTTTTATTTACATTTATTCATCACTTACTACATAAAATGCCTCGAAGAGACAAGGACATACAAATGCAAAGGTTGAAAACAACACTACTTGAATAAAGTGGCATTATTTAGGACAAGTGCTTATCTGGCAATATCATAAGGGACAACAGGCTAGGGTGTCATTTTGTCATGTAAGTGGTGTGTATGCGTGTGTATAATTTATTGATTATTATTATTAATAATAATACCATATGATCCCAATTAAAAACTAAATGTTGCCTCTTCACCTGGGTCTTAAAGATTGATAATGATGGTACCAGGTGTAATAAGTTTTGGTTTTCATTTCTCAGAAGAAGCCACTTCTCTGTAGTTCAATTGAAAATTGTCTCCTGAGCTGCCATTCCCCACCTGGAGGCCCATTGCTGGAATTCTTTCTAGGATGGCTATGCGTAAAACCAGTGTTTCTCAACCAGTGTGCCGCCAGATGTTTTGGGACTACAACTCCCATCATTCCTGACCACTGGTCTTGCTAGCTAGGGATGATGGGAGTTGTAGTCCCAAAACATCTGGAGGCACACTGGTTGAGAAACACTGCGTAAAACACTCCCAGACCCTTACAGACCCTACCTTCCCTTCAGGTAGACAGAACCTTGCCTGCCAATACAAAATCCCAATCTCTAACTGAGACAATTTACAATCTGATCCCACTGAGAGATAAACCCTATCTGAGTCTACTCAGATAATGAGAGACTATTTCTGCCCACTCAGACCGAAGGTCCCTAACTGTAATCCCTGGTCCCAGTCTAAACCAAAGGAAATCCAGGCTTGCTCTCTCCCAAATGGTCCCTATCTAGCCATTAACTGTCAGCATCTAACTTCCACTTTCTCTCTCCTGATTGGCTAATCAACACACCACCTTCCTCTGGTTCCTGGGTCACCAGGAGGCAGACCAGGAGGCATCACAGAAACCTCTTTCAGAAAGATGAATGGGAAGTCGGATGAAATCCCCAAAGTTCTTGATTAGAGGGTAACAGCTGCACAAACAGTTAATCTTTCCTCTGTGGCCTCTGACTTGAATTGGTGTAATTTCACATTTGTTAATGGAAAACTCTGCTCGGAGACATTAGCTACATTTCCATTGGAATGATGGGATTTGCTTTGATGTAATGTACATTAGGGATTAACGGAAGGCGATTTTTAAAAGGAGTTTAAGTTTTAAGTAGAAACAGACAAGCATGTTCCTTAAGAAAATCCCAATCAAACATCATCTAAACTCACAGTTATGTGTGGTACTGGGTTAATCTTGAAAAGAAGGGGTCAAATACTGTATTAAATATTGGTCTGTAACACCATGCAGTTACAGTCCTTTGAAATTCTTCCAAAATAAAGACCCATCTCTGCTAATATACATTGTTTTTTCACATCAGAGAGAGAGAAAGAGGTGTTCTGCCATTTCATCTTAAGAAGTCACTGGCAAAATTGCCTTTGTATGAAAGACACTCATCAGGTGCAGCCCATAGTTAATTCTGAGAGGCATCCTGTACATTGCAGTGTTTTACTGCTTTGATCTTTTGAACTGCTCATACCTGATTTATTGGTAAATGGATAGTTACAATCTAATTTTCATACAAATGTTTATTGTATTTGTATAACCCTTTAATCATGCTGTCAATGAAACAGCGTGTCCTCAGGTAACAGCTTCTCATTAATGCACACATTAAATAGATTTATTTCTATCATCCCAGTAACAATATATCAGTGCTCTCACCTTATGCTGCAGATGGAAGGCCATAGCTTAGTGGTAGGGCTTATAGAATCATAGAATTTTAGATTTGGAAGGGAACATGAGGGTCATCTATTCTAGACCAACGCCCTGCAATGCAGGGGTTTTTTTTTTTTGCCCAAGGTGGGTCTCGAACCAATGACCCTGAGATTAAGAATGCCATGCTCTACTGACTGAGCTATCCCAGATGCAATGCTTTGCAAGTAGAAGGTCTCAGGTCCAGTTCCTGGGATTTCAAGAGACAACTTCAATATCTACACATTTCTAGCCATGAACTGGTTTTTTATCTGCACCTCCCAGACCAAAGTGCCACCTTTGTTCTTCCACAATGTTCCAATAAAGTTCTCAGCTGAAGAACCACAACAAGATGCATTGCAAATGTGTGTTTTGAGAGGCAATGACCAAATTCATACCATATAATTAAAACACTATTGGACAATTTTAACACTCATGGCTTTTCTAAAATAATCCTGGTGTTATAAGAAAAAAAACCTGCTCCTTTTTCCATTATGGGGCATCCAAGAGTCCTTAACATAGGTGCCAACTCCCAGATTGAAAAATCCGGGATCGGCAGCGTCACACACCGGAAGTTGCGCTGCAGCCATTTTGGAACTGGGCAGAGTGGCACCGGAAGTTGCTTCTACGCATGCTCTGCCCAGTTCCAAAATGGCCGCAGTGCCAGAAATCGCTTCTGCACATGTCCAGAGACTCCAGACATGTGTAGAAGGAGCCTCCCCGGGCCGGTAAGAATCTGGGGATTAACAGGTTTTTTTTAAATCTGGGCTGCCAGCGGGAAACGGCTGGCAAAACGGGGGTTTCCCGGGGAATACGGGAGACTTGGCAGCTATGGTCCTTAAGTAAGTTCTCTATGGGTAGGAGAAAATAACAGAGGCCAACCAGAGAATATTGAGAAGCAAAGCAACTAATAAGCACGATCTTTATTAAACTGTTGCAACAGGGTCCCCTGCTCACCCCCCGCAGGGAGGGGGGAGAGGAACCTAGAACACTGGTGTGCAAGCTCTTATATAGACCTTTGAAAATTGCTTCCCCTGTGGCTCAAGACCACCCCCCAAAACATCATACATACATTACTGAAGGGGCAGTCTACAGCAGAAAACCTATCTGCCAGGATACCTGATAATGGTCACTGATTGCTTTTACCTAGGCATCCTGGCCATTCTTTTGTGATGGTAAATACTCAGTTCCTGAATCCAGATCACAGGCTCACCCTACACAGATACACTCTTAAAACAGGATTTGTGAGCAAAGAGAGAACGGGAAGGCTTTCCCCATTTCCTTCCTCCTTGCAGAGAAACATTTGAGGTCAATTTCGGAGAGTCAAAATGGTTTCAGGATTGCTCTCCTGTACCATTTCAGACATGTGATTTATATACTTATGTATGTGTTTGCCTTGTAAATTTATGAACATATGTTTTTATATACTTATATGAGACCTTAGAATTCCTATAACACTGGGATCTGTAGATAGCTAAGGGTGCTGAGAGTTGGTAGGAGACCCCTATTCCCTTCCCAGGGCTACAATTCTTAGAGTAGTTCAACAATCAATCCCTCTTTCCAGGGACCTCTGGAAATTGTAGCTCTGTGTCAGCTTCCTTCACAAACTGTTTCTCTGCCCCCCCCCCCCGGAAACCATCATGCCAAGTTTGGTGGTATCTCAGGAGGAGGCCACATGTATGTTTAAAAAAATGGCAACATCATGCTATTTTTCCGGGTGCTTTTCTGGACATTGTACATATTGCTGTGATGAGCCTAAATTGATTCCTTCCTGCTTCTGCAGTTCTGTAGTTTAATGGACTTAACTGAGTGGGCTATAAAATATAATGTGAAAAATCTAAATGAAATATACAGCATCAGGGAGGGAATTGCAAATATAGTTTTAATGATATTAAAACCTTGAGCATGTTGAGGTTTATTTCTGTGATTTAATATTCTCCATTTAAAAGGAAGGCTTTTGTTGCATTAGTGGTTCAGATAATGTTGTCGGCCTCCAAAAAACCCAATGAAGTTAGGTTTATGAATCGGTGGCCGTCAGGCAATCAAAGCTTTCGTTTGTTTTCTGTTATACTGTCCATTAACTGTATATTCCCTCCTGGTGACATAACCATGCCAGCTGCTCTCAGTAACATATCACGGAGGTTAGAACATAAGAATAGAACTGAAGATTGTACATGTGAGAAACTGTGAGATCCAAATTAACAGATCCAGCCATCCTTGCCAATGGATATCAATGGCTACCAGCTGCAGTGGCTGTGCTCTGCCTCCAGAATCAAATACAGAAATGCTTCTGAAAACTATTTGTGGAAGCCAAGGGGAAGGGAGAGAGCTCTTTTGCTCAGGTAGGTCCTGCTTGCAGATTTCCCAGTGGTTGGCCACTGGGAGAACAGGGTGTTGGACAAGATGGGCCATTGGCCTGATCCAGCAGCTTCTTCTTATTTGATTATTCCCATTCCTGCATATAGTCTAGAGGACAAACACATTTAAAGAGGGTCACCACCTCATGAGAAGAGAAGAATCCTTGGAAAAGACCCTGATGTTGGGAAAGATTGAGGGCACTAGGAGAAGGGGACGACAGAGGACAAGATGGTTGGACAGTGTTCTCGAAGCTACGAACATGAGTTTGACCAAACTGCGGGAGGCAGTGCAAGACAGGAGTGCCTGGCGTGCTCTGGTCCATGGGGTCACGAAGAGTCGGACACGACTAAACGACTAAACAACAACAACAACCATTGATACCTGGCATGGCAGTGTCTGGAGTTCAAAAGGGTTCTAGAAAACATGAATGTTATTTTTCTTTATTTCTTTATTTTATAGCTCAGTTGGTGGAGCATGAGACTCTTAATCAAAGGATCGTGGGTTTGAGCCCCACCTTTGGCAAATAAATAAATAAATTCCTTCATTGCAGGGGATTGGACTAGAATAGGGGTCAGCAAACTTTTTCAGCAGGGGGCCGGTCCACTGTCTCTCAGACCTTGTGGGGGGCCGGACTATATTTTGGGGGGGGGAGGGGGAGAATGAATTCCTATGCCCCCAAAATAACCAAGAGATGCATTTTAAATAAAAACACACATTATCCTCATGTAAAAACACACTAATTCCCGGACCTTCCGTGGGCCAGATTTAGAAGGCGATTGGGCCAGATCCGGCCCCCGGGCCTTAGTTTGCCTACCCATGGACTAGATGACCTACGTGGTCCCTTCCAACTTCACAATTATATAATTCCATGAAAATTCTATGATTTATTTCACCTTATGTTATATTGCATACGGCCATTTACTTCCAGGTTCTCTGGGGTTGCACAAATTTCTTTCAATTATTGTGCTGCATTTGTTGCTCTCCTGTGCAGCGTAGACCCAATGAAAATAAGGAAGATGACTAACTTGGGTCCATTAATTTCGGTGGGTCTGAACTTAGTAGGCTAGAATCGCTTGTTCATATCTTTTTAGAGAACCTCAATTTAAAAAAAAAAATGATTCAAAAGGAAAATACATGCCTAGTTAGGCTACCTGAAACAAAGAAAGGTTTAGCAGCTGCTGAAAACATTGTAGTGAACACACTACATAAAAAGCATATTGGTACTACTGGCTTTTTTTATTTGCAATGCCTTTCTTCATGTTGACTTTTCTCCAACCACTGCAAGAGTTGATAAACCCAAGATCTCATTTCTGGTTAGCCACAGACGGTTCAGATCCTATCAGTACATACACTCTCATGTATTAATCCACAAATGCCAACGGGGGCATTAAAAATTGATGCCCGCTTGAGAGCGGCCAACTGTCTTGTAGATTCTTGAAAAGAAAGCAATCCACTCTGATGGGAATTGAAGGTTCAAGTCTCCAGGTTTATTCCGTCTCTGCCAGCACTGCAACTTGGTAGAATGGTCCTCATTTTCCGGGGAGAAAAAGAAATACTTCTTCATGTTTCTAAAGCAGTGTTTTTATATTAACGAGCAAAATGCAGCTGTGCAGATGTCATTATAAGCAACGTTGCTGCATCTCAAACCATAGTCATCTAGAAAATAGTTCAAGACAGATGCATTGATATGGTGGGAAATTGATCCTATAATAAAATGAGGAGGGTGGGTCTAGCTTAGGTGCCAGAATGGCTACTATTTGGTTTGAATGTATAAAATCAATTATAAAGTAATTGTACTTAAAAAAGCAAAATAAAGCAATTCCACCACAGCATTAAAACACCCGTAATTAAAAGGTACAATAAACAGTAAAAATCATAAAAATTAACCGTTTAAAAACCCAAAGCAATTACATCAGGAAATCCAAATTCAGGAGAATGCTTGCTTAAATATACTGTGGTACTGCACTTGATCTTAGCCAAAAGGCTGAGAACTACATCGGGTTAAGAACTTTGCTTCAGGATGAGAACAGAAATCTCACGGTGCCGTGGCAGCAGTGGGGGCCCCCATTAGCTAAAGTGGTACCTTGGGTTAAGAACAGACCTCCAGAATGAATTAAGTTCTTAACCCGAGGTACCACTGTATTGTTTTCTGAAACACCCCACCCCCCCCAAAAAATAGGCTCTATTTTTTGTTGCAAAATTCACTTTGAAATGCAAACTGAATTGAATGTCTCACCTACCCCTACTTGAACTTGACCATGCTCCTTTGCTTCCTTTGGAATGAATGTGAGATCCCATTCCAATTGCTGGAAACCTCGGGGAATGAGAGTTCTTCTGTGCTCAGATCCTGCTCGGAGGCTTCACGCAGGTATCTGGTTAGCTACTGCGAGAACAGGATGCTGGACTAGATCAGTGTTTCCCAACCTTGGGTCTTCAGCTGTTTTTGCACTACAACTCCCATCATCCTTAGCTAGCAAGACCAGTGGTCAGGAATGATGGGAACTGTAGTCCAAAAGCAGCTGGAGACCCAAGGTTGGGAAACACTGGACTAGATGAGCGATTGGCCTGATTCATTAGGGCTCATTTTATATCTTTATATTCTGCCCTACTTCGGCATGCTTTGAATACTGTTTCCTGCTATCCGTCAGTTGAAAATCTGCTGATTAAACCAAGGCCTTGCAGTGGGGTTTATGAAGTGAGATGAAATTGAGTTTTGACTTGGCATTCACAGCCTTACACCATTTATAACTGAAAGGTTGGCAGAACGGTTACACTGCAGGCTCAGAGATGGGATACAGTCTTTCAGGCTTGCCGTTGTAGATGATAGTTTCTCAGAACAATGAATCTGCCCGAGGTATTAGAATCCTGAACTTGATTCACTCCTGGACTGCTGCCATTTGAGAATTCATTTCTCATCTCCCTACAAGAAGCGATATCAAACATCCAAGATGTTTATAGGCCCAGTCATAAAAAGAGTGAGACTGGCCACTTAAAGGTAAAGGGACCCCTGATCATTAGGTCCAGTCGTGACCGACTCTGGGGTTGCGGCGCTCATCTCATAAAAACATTATAAAACATTAAACATTTTTTAAAAAATGTTATATACACAGGATTGCCTTCAGACGGCTTGGGGGTCGGATAACTCCATACCCTCCAACATTTCTCCAATGAAAATAAGGGCATCCTGAGGAAAAGCGGGACATTCCGGAATCAAATCAGAAACTGGGAAGGCTTCTCTAAATCAGGGATTTCCCTAGGAAATAGGGACACTTTACCTCATAATAAAGGTAAAGGTAATTAGGTCCAGTTGTGACTGACTCTGGGGTTGCGGCGCTCATCTCACATTATTGGCCGAGGGAACCAGCGTACAGCTTCCGGGTCATGTGGCCAGCATGACAAAGCCGCTTCTGGCAAACCAGAGCAGCACACGGAAACACCGTTTACCTTCCCGCTGTAGCGGTACCTATTTATCTACTTGCACTTCGATGTGCTTTCAAACTGCTAGGTTGGCAGGTGCTGGGACCGAGCAACGGGAGCTCACCCCGTTGTGGGGATTCGAACCGCCGACCTTCTGATCGGCAAGCCCTAGGCTCTGTGCTTTAACCCACAGCGCCATCCACGTCCCACCAAAACAAGGACATGCAACCAAAAGGACATGGATTTGCATAAAATCCCCATGTGTTAAGTAATCTTAGAAGAAAATAATATAATTTAAATGTAAACACAGAGCCCCCTCCCAGTTTTTTGTTTGTCTGATGAGCGTGTTCTGCAAAGCATCTTTGATGCAGTAGTAGTGTGTTAATGAAAGATTTATACTGTAGTGTCCACATGCATTCTTTTGCTTTATTAACTGTGCTGTGATTTCCCCCCACCTTTTTGGAATCCCTCACAACTACTTCTTGTTTCTATCACTCTGACTGAAATTACTTGGTGTCAACAACACATTTGGCAACCAAACTGCTCACCCCTAACTCCAGATTATTTATGAATAAGTCGGGGGGCGGAATCAGTACATATTCTTGAGGAGCCCCACTTACAGACCCTCCAAGTGTCCCTATTTTCCGGGGACAGTCCCGAATTTACAGAAGCCATCCTGGTTTCTGATTTGATCCTGGAATGTCCCGCTTTTCCTTAGGACGTCCCTATTTTCATTGGAGGGTGTGGAGTTATGTGACCCCTGAGCCAAGGAGATAAGTAGCTATGCAACCTTTAGAAGACATTTGAAGGCAACCCTGTATTGGAATGTTTTTTCAATGTGTAATGCTTTACAGTGGTAGAGTGGTTAAGAACTTTGCTTCAGGATGAGAACAGAAATCATGCGGCAGCAGCGGGAGGCCCCATTAGCTAATGTGGTACCTCAGGTTAAGAACAGTTTCAGGTTAAGAACGGACCTCCAGAACAAATTAATTTCTTAACCCGAGGTACCACTGTATTGTTTTTGTATGTTAGAAGCTGTCTAGAGTGGCTGGGGCTACCCGGTTAGTATTATTATTATTACTGAATAGGATGTCCCTATTTTCATCAAAGAAACATTGGAGGGTGTGGACTTAAAGATGTCTCTCTATTGTAAATTCATTGTGCAGACAGGAAGTCTCTTGCTTCTATCAACCTTCTGCAAGACAATCTTGGATCCTTTGCACCTGAAAAGCAGAGCTGACATGGCTAATGATTAATAAATAAATAAGAGAGAAGAGGAAAACAAGCACATTCAGACATTCTTAGACCATGCTTTATTAGCATACCTGCCAAGTCTCCCGCTGAAAAATGCGGGATCAGCAGCGGCGTGGCACCGGAAGTTGCGTAGAAGCAACTTCCGGGGCCGCTCTGCCCATGTGTGGGCACCGGAAATAGGGCAGAGCGGCACCGGAAGTTGCTTCTATGCATGTCCGGTGGCCATCTTGGTGGTGGCCGCATGGCGGCGGCCATCTTGGTGGTGGCAACCAGGCATGCGTAGAAGCGACTTCTGGTGCCGCTCTGCCCTATTTCCGGTGCCCACACATGGGCAGAGCAGCACCCAAAATGGAGGCTCCCTGGCAGGTAGGAAATCCGGGGGATTTCCGGGATTTTTCTCCATTCAGGAGAATAGTGGGAAACGGATTAAAATCTGGGGGTTTCCTGCGAAAAACGGGATAGTTGGCAGCTAAGTTCATTAGAGTTGTATCCAATGCAAATCCATTTTACTCTGAGCCCATAACATTCATACAGTAAAATATATACAGTGGTACCTCGGTTTAAGAACAGTCCGGTTCAAGAACAATTTGGTTCACAAACTCCGCAAAACCAGAAATAGTGTCTTGGTTTGAGAACTTTACATCAGTCTAAGAATCTGAACGGTGGAAGGGCACCGGCAGTGGGAGGCCTCATTAGGGAAAGCACGCCTCGGTTTAAGAATGGTTTCGGTTTAAGAACGGACTTTTGGAACGGATTAAGTTCGTAAACCGAGGTACCACTGTATTGTTTTTTTAGTTATTCCTTTTTTAAAAAAGAAAGAACACAATATGATTAGGGTTTAGGGTTTAGGGTTTAGGGTTTAGGGTTTAGGGTCAGGGTCAGGGTCAGGGTCAGGGTCAGGAAACCAGTCCCAGCTGTCTGCGCTGAAAACAGAATGACTTTGGATGAATTTCCGCTCATTTATTCATTTATTTGCAGCTGCAATGACTGTAAAATATCTGATTTGTGAAAGGGAGAGGAAATGTATACAAGGTGGAAGTTACAATAACTACTTCCCTAGTGCCTTCTTTCTTGAGTGTTACGGGCCTGCTTCGAAAAAGGAGATTGCTGTGTTATATATACACACACAAACACAAATAGATGGGGAAGGAAGTGATCTTATTATAAACTCAGGCATGCAACTTGCAGTTAACAAACTACTGTACTTTCCCCCCATCCCCGTTCCAGAAATGTAGCATCTTCTTCTCTCGTCAGCATCTTTGCTTACTGTGCTTTACACTCCGTATTATTGATTTACAATTTGTTGCTCGCTGCCGCTGAGTAAACTACTACCGTTGCTTTTACTACTCGGGTTACTGACTCACCATTGGCAGGGCTGGATTTGGGAGGTGCCAGGAGATGGCTCTTCGGGGAGACGTTGTAGCAAATTGGGAGTTTAGCTCTTTAAATGGTATCAGTTACTTTAAAAAAAAGGAGACAGGCAGCCTCCGGATTCTTTTAATTAAGCTTGTCCTATATTCTGTCTTTGCAAGTTGCTGCACTCATTCTGGCTCCTTCGGAACAGTTTAACCAACCACAGCCATCACACCATGGATTATGAAAGAGGCTTCCCCAGCATCCTGACTAGGTAAGATTTCTTTCTAAAATCTGGGGAGGTGGGGGCTTTGCAGCCGGCATATATCCATGTATGTGCAGGTGGGGGGCAGGCAAGGAAGGTTGACATTCCCCCCCCCCTGCGTATCTTATTCCTTTTCCTCGTATTGTGCTTCTGCCTTTGCGTTCAATGTGGAAACTTGGCTCTCCCCCCCTTCTTGTCCAGTGATTGAGAGAAGGAGAAGGTGTGTCGCCTCTTGATTTATAACCCGAGGGACGTAACTTTCTGCTGGGGAGAGCAACATTTGACTTTAGTTTCATGCTGTGGTTTCTGTGGTTCCACTTGGTCTGAGACCTGTCATTCATGGTAGGAGGTGATGAAGTTGTGGTGATTACCCATTCGGTGTTCTGAGAGAGCACACCTTGCGAGATGAGATCAAAGGGAGATGTGTGCCAGCACTAGAGGTCTACAGCAGTGGCCAGCCAGGTCAAAAGGGGAAATTCAACAGCCGGCTATCTCACCATTTACCCCACATCACCATCCGATTGGTGGTGTATCAACCCAGATTATGAAAGCCCAATTTTAAAAATATGCATACCCCATCATTCCTAACCTATCACCTATGCAGCTAATCCTTTTTTTTAAAAAAGTCAAATAAGTGACCATCACCATACTTTTGATAAACAAAATCCATTACAATTTTCAGTCTCCCCCCCCCTTTGGACGGCCATAAAACTATATAAATTTGCTTTATTAAACCCCCCGTGCCCCAATTCATCAATTAATTGGGTTCTTACTATGAAGTATTTTTCTTTATAGTATAAATTACTGGCAGCAGTAAAATTTTCTGCACTTTCTATAGGGGTGTTTTGTACAGAATAGTCACTGCTGCATAGTAGTAATGGATGTGTTTATAAATTGCCTCTTAGTCATTGCACTGTGTCAGAAGAGCATTTAACCACATCGGCCAATGGATTATTATTCTTTTCCTCCAAGAGCACTGTTCTCAGCAGAGGCATATCACTATGGAAGAATATTGTGGGCACTTCCCGATGACCAGTTCAGCGAACATTCATCATGATGTGTTTGCAGGAAGATTAGACAACGATGCTCGCTATTTAATGAGCGTTCTGTTTGATTTGTTTTCAGGAGGGTTAGATGCCATTGTGTTGAAGCAAGCGTTTCTTATCCTACAATTTCCAGTGCATATTTTCTGTTGCAAAAAGCAAGATATTTTTGGGGAGCGGGTTTGTTGCATAAGACTTCCCAATCAACTGGAATTTCACAACCTGGATCTTCCAGTAGGTCGGTGATTCTCATTCGAAAATAGTGACAGTCTAGAAGCGCCCTGTATAACATGCTTTAAAGTTTACGTGTTCCATTGACCTGAATTTGGCCGGCTTGGGAAACACATGACAAAGGGCAGGCCATAAACAAATACAAATAAATAAATTGATATAAATAAACAAACATTAATTCTTAGTTCCCAACAGCTGAACTGTTCTTAAATTATGCATTGATTGGCGCTCCTTCATTTCCATCTCATAGTTGTCCATTAACATTCTTTTATTTTAATGAGCTTCTCGTCTTAGCACTGGGGAATTTCTAGGTGAATGTAGAAGTTCTCCTTGATTCAGGGGTGGCTGGTGCCCATTGAGACTGGTGGGGTGGTGGGAGCAAACAGTAGTGGGAGCAAAAGCCAATGACAAGCAGGGCCAACTAATTCTATTTTCGCCTCTATCCTCATCCTCCTTTCTGAGTTCCACAAGGGCAAGACCAAGGAGGAGGAAGGTGGCTGCCAGGACTGTTTGTAAGGACTGTTTGTAATGCAGGCCTGTGAGGGATGGCTGAGGGCAGACTGAGGTCAGTGGAGCCGTGCCCCATTTGCTCCAGTGGACCAGTCCACACAGCCCAGATGGAAAGTAGAGGCAGGGAAGGGGGCATTAAAAGTGGCAGATCTTCTCAGATTTTGTCTTCCACTTGATGATTTGTTGGTTGGAGTGTGGTGCTCCTAACTCCAAAGTTCCAGGTTGAATCCTGTATGGGACAGCTACATATTCCTGCATTGGACTAGGGTTGGACTAGATGATCCTAAGGCTCCTTTCCAACTCTACAATTCTATGATTCTATGAAGAGTTAAAAATCTGCAGCGCTCGTTCTCTCTCTCGTTCTCTCTCATACATACATACATACATACACTTGCTTTCAATTCCCTTAGCACGCAAACCAATAATGCATTACAGATTTATGTCACATTAGAACAGGGCTTAATTTTATTTTGTTTTCAAGGTTCCGGAGCCGAAATCTAAGTGCAGCCATGCTTTGCTCATGGGTGCTACTGCCTGGTGCAATTCAGAGGTCAGGGAAATTTTACTGTGTATGCTTCACCAACCAAGCCACCATTAGAAGTATACACAGAGTGAATGCATGTTGTGGTTGGGTCTTGTTACAAACACCAGTTTCCTAAGACAAACTCTGGGGTCCTATGCAATTTAATTCTTAAATTAGGAGCTATACCTCATCAGACCTTTGGTCAATCTATCTCAGTTATTGTCTATACAGAGTCGCTGTGGTACTCCAAGGTTTCAGCTGGTGGTCTTTCCCAGCCTTATCTGGAAATGGCAGGGATTGAACCTGGTATGTGCATGTTTGTAGGGCAGTATAATCAGAGCTTCTCCCCAGGCACTTTCCCTGGGCCTGAGGATGATTTCTTCTGGATGATACAGCTGTATTTAACATGTTAGCTACCAAGCACCTCCTATGCTAGGCTACTATGTGCTTGGGCGCCAGTGCTGATGAATGAATCAACCACCAGTCCAATCAGCTTACGTGCCTGAAATGGGAGGGCAATTTGTCCTTGGCCTCAGCAGGAAAATGTATTGGGATGGCACTAGTCATCACCCCAAAAGCATATTAAGTCTGCAATCCAATGTACTAGGGTTGCAATATTTCAAAAAGTGAAAACCCAGACACAAAATCTACACTTCTGATATGAGTTGCCATATGTCCAGATTTCCCTGGATATTTCAGTGAGTTCCCCCTGGGCACAGGTCTGGGAAGTCGAGGACGTATGTACACTTACTTGGGAGCAAATTCCATTTAATTCAATGAAATTTGGGCCCTATCTGTTTTATACACTGGATGCAGTATCATTACACTTTAAATAGTAAAGATTATTCTGGGAACCATAGTTTGTTAAGGGTATCGAATGCTGTTTTGTTGTTGTTTAGTCGTGTCCGACTCTTCGTGGCCCCATGGACCAGAGCACACCAGGCACTCTTGTCTTCCACTGCCTCCCACAGTTTGGTCAAACTTATGTTAGTAGCTTTGAGAACACTGTCAACCACCTCGTCCTCTGTCGTCCCCTTCTCCTTGTGCCCTCCATCTTTCCAAACATCAGGGTCTTTTCCAGGGAGTCTTCTCTTCTCATGAGGTGGCCAAAGTATTGGAGCCCCAGCTTCAGGATCTGTCCTTCCAGTGAGCACTCAGGGCTGATTCCTGTTAGGAAACCCCTATTCCCCTTACAAAGCTACAATTAACAGAGTGGTTTAACAACCAATCCTTCTTCTCGGGGGAAC
This sequence comes from Zootoca vivipara, assembly GCF_965207765.1. Classification (NCBI taxonomy): domain Eukaryota; kingdom Metazoa; phylum Chordata; class Lepidosauria; order Squamata; family Lacertidae; genus Zootoca; species Zootoca vivipara. The sequence continues at coordinate 36,471,947 of NC_142597.1, read as the reverse complement.
TCTGAGAACTGTAGCTCTGTGAAGGGACTAGGGGGTCTCCTAACAATTTACAGCACTCTTAACAAACTACAGTCTCCAGGATTCATGGCTGTTTAAAGCCGCTGGATGCTGCATTAAATGTATAGTGCAGATATGATGTCGAAAATCTAGATTATCTAAACATGAGCAACTATGCATGTAAGCTTGTGTGGATACAAAATACAAAATTGTGAAGTACAAATATAATTCTCCAAGCTGTAGCAAATACATAACAAAGAGCTTCGCCGAACAATGCAGAAAATATTTGATGAGAATTCCAAGATCATATCTCGTTTCCTGCTTCTTCAGAATCAAATTGGAGAATAGCTTATGAATTGCAAGCATTAACCCCTTCAGTGGGAGAAATCCAATGTGGTGCTACGTAAACACACCATCTATGCAGGAATTTCTGGTTGCAGGCATGGCCTGCCCATCAGGCAAAGTGAAGCACACACCTCAGGCAGCAAGACCCATGGGGTAACCACGGGGTAACAGATCAGGCCTCCGAGGAATGCATCACATGTCGATCTTTATTTTCACCCGCCCCTTTGTTCCCAATGCAGATTTTCACTCTCCCTCTCCCCTTTCTTCCGGAAGTAGAAATTCACTTCCTCATCTTCACTGGCAAGGGAGGGGGCCAGTGCCCGATTTACGTATAAGCTAAACAAGCTATAGCTTGGGGCCCCACTCTCTTTGGGCCCCCCCAAAAAATTAAAGAAAAAAAATATGGATGTCCATTTCCAAAATGTAAGATAAAAAAACAAATAAAATAAAACCTACACACAACAACAGTGTTTTGCATTGTGTAGGCTCCTATCATACCTATTAGGTCCATAAATTACCATATAGCACATATTCAACACAAAAAAACTGCGACAATTTGTCGTTGCCAAGGATAGCTGGACATATAAATGACCCTATTACCCTCAGTAGCTTAGGGCCTCATCAAACATAAATCTGGCCTTGGAGGGGGCACCATTTTGTGGTTTGCCTCAGATGCCAAAATGTCTAGGACTGGAATGTTCTACCCCTGCACTCCCCCAAATCTATTCTAAGGTTTTTCCCTAACTCCCTGGAGTGTGTTTGGGGAAGGTGCAGACTATTCAGGGGTGAGAGAAGGGATGGAAGTCCCATTTTACAAGTGGAAGTGGTTGCACTGATGGGACAGGTTAGTTGAATAGTGCCCAAGGTCTCACAACTTCCTTCCTTCCTTCCTTCCTTCCTTCCTTCCTTCCTTCCTTCCTTCCTTCCTTCCTGGCATATATAAAATATTGTAATCCACAATAAATAATAAACCTTATACAGTCATACCTTGGTTTAAGTATGCTTCGGTTTCAGTACTTTCAGTTTAAGTACTCCGCGGACCCGTCTGGAACAGATCAATCCACTTTCCATTACTTTCAATGGGAAAGTTCGCTTCAGGTTAAGTACGCTTCAGTTTAAATACTCAGCGGATTGTCTGGAACGGATTAATCCACTTTCCATTACTTTCAATGGGAAAGTTCACTTCAGGTTAAGTACGCTTCCGGAACCAATTCTGGTTGTAAACCGAGGTACTACTGTATAGCATTTAATCTTTATGGAATGTCATTGTCACTTGGGTTCCTGTGGCTTTTTCTTTCATTATGTGCCCCCCCTCCCTCATTTTTTGGCTAATAATTCCTCTCACACTCACATTGCCCTCTTTTGCAAGAGGTTGCAGCCAAGTTCCTTTCAAGTATGAATTCCGCACAGAACAAGGCAGTGCAGCAGAACAGGCTGCTGGTGGTGGTGACACACACCCTCTGTAGAAGGGGACAAAGGAGCTATTTTGTCACCTCTCCTTTCATGCCACTGATGTCTGCTTGTTTGTGCAGAGATCATGGCCAGGTGCACTGTAGGCCGAATGCCTTTCAAGGTAAGAGTCTTAGCTCCTGCTCAGGCCCGAGAAGCAGGTCAGGTAACAATCTGTGTTTTGCCTCAGGCATTTCACTCCAGAAGAAAAAGGTGGCGGAAGAGCTGTCAGTTGTTTCATCTTAGCAGAGCTACAAGCGCTCCTCTCCCTGTATGACGGAGGGAACCGAGGGATGAATTATGGGAGGGCTGGAAGGAGGTCAGATAGAAGGAACGCCAAACGGATAGTTGCAGGAAGGTGCATTGTTTTAGGGGTGGGAGACATGCTTGAACCAGCTTCCATTTAAAGAGCACCTCACCCAATTCACACTTTCTGAAACAGCGAACAAACCAAAATACAGCGATCCGCCGGGAAATTCGCTCCCCTCTGAATTTTGCAGCGCAGTTCTCCAGTCCAATAATGGGTAGAAAAAATGCATGCCGTAAACTGTGCGTATAAAGGCAGACATTAGTGAAAATAACATACAAAAATGAATTAAATTATGGGGGGTAACCACTTACAAAAATGTGTGCATTTGTCAAAACTGCAAAAAAAGAAAAAAAGGGAAAAAAATGTTTATTTGGAGAAAATAACGCCAAAAAGCTGGTGCATTTTCCTAAGAGTTTTGCGAGCTAGTGTGGAAATGTAGAGGACTGAACTTTAAGCTCGGAAAAACGCTTAACTAAGAGAAGCAAAATTGAAAGTTTTGTCTATCTCCAGCAAGCATGAATAACCTTTGGCCCTCCAGTTATTGTTTCAGGCAGGAGTCTCTCTTAGCCTTACCTGGGGATGAAATGGATTGATCCTTGGACCCACCCCCTGCATAAAAGGTAGATGCACTGAGCCACAGCCCTTCCCCAATGATTCAGCTTACCAGCTTGCCAGGAAGGGAGTCTGGACTAAACAATTTGCTCTCCTCCTCTCACTGCACACATGGACATTTACCTACACCTGCCCTGCTAAGGCTATGTGGGAAATAGCATTTTGGAGGAAATGGGAGGTCGGCAGAGAGGAGTTTATTTTCTAAGCCTGCTAAATTTACACTAAAACGATGGTGATGGTTTTTGTGTGTGATGGTTTCTTTTTTAATAAAAAATAAATAGCAAATTGATATGGGAAATGTGGAGAACATGGAATGATAGAAGCATATATGTGTAGAGTTGGAATGGGATCCCAAGGGTTACCTAGTTCAATCCCCAGCAATGCAAATAGGAAAGAATGAGAAACTGGGAGAAATTGAAACTGAAAGATTTATCCATCCTTAATCCAAGCCATGTGAGACTTTACGGAAAGGGGGAAGATAGTGTTTGTGAGGTGGGGTAAGGGGATGGCAAAAAAGGACCCCTGGATGGTTAGGTCCAGTCAAAAGCGACTATGGGGTTGCAGCGCTCGTCTCACTTTTCACACCGAGAGAGCCAGCGCTTGTCCTCAGACAGCTTTCTGGGTTTTGTGGCCAGCATGACTAAACTGCTTCTGGTGCAATGGGACATTGTGACGGAAACCAGAAAGCATGGAAACGCCATTTACCTTCCCGCCACAGCGGTACCTATTTATCTACTTGCACTGGCGTGCTTGCGAACTGCTAGGTTGGCAGGAGCTGGGAGCTCACCCAGTCACAGGGATTCGTACTCACAACCTTCTGATCAGCAAGCCCAAGAGGCTCAGTGGTTTAGACCACAGCGCCACACACGTAAGTGGATGAGGGCCCTTGGGGAAGGGTGATTTTAGGGGTCAAACACTATGGGGCTTGGGAATTCCAGGGATTTAAAAGTGGGCCCCATACTTGAGGTAGGCTTTGTGCGGTCCCCAGACGACTCTTTCTTAATGTTGTCAGGGTCTTTAATTTCAACATCACAAAACGCAACTCCATTTCTTCTGTTAAATCTGAGGCTGAAGTAGCTTGGCAGATGGATAGATCTATTTAGATTATGGGGGCCTGACTTTTATTTACCGTGGATTCTGAGAATGCTGAGGATTATCAGCCATGGCTATAAATTAGGTCTTTTGTTCTCTTTAATTAAACTCTGCGTTCTGTGCTCATATAATCTGAGTGACAAAAAAGGAATCGGCTGGAGGGTGGGTGGGTATTGAGACATCCTCACCTGATAGGAAAAATTAAAATCGACCTGGGCAAATAAATTAAAATGGAGCTTGGGAAGATGGCTTTAAAAAATAATAATGATAGTTTGTGTGCTGTTTGAGTCATGTGTTAGAAGTTCTAACCAGTTTCTAAAATTATTTCTTCTTTTGAAGTGCTTAAATCAGGAAGCGAGTATTTCTAGGGTTTTTATGGAGGGTGACCCCAGGGTCTCATGTTTATTATCGGCTCTTACATCTTAATTGATATGGGGCTTTGGAACATTTTCAAAATGTTCCGAGCTATAATTCATTGAGGGTGTCATGTAAAGCTCAGGGAAAAGAAGAGAATGGAACAGATGGCACACAGACCATGCTCATGACTGGGGAAATCGCAGGGACCGAGGTATCTTGCTGCTGTTGTTTACTGCGAGAGCCAAACGTTTCCTAAATTAGAACAGAATAGATATGCCTTCGTAAACATTGTGTGCATGGTTGCGATTGAAATTCTGCCTAAACATGAAATATGGCCAAGATAGATGAGATGAGGGCTCAGAGTGCCTGACTTCCAAGATTTCCCCCTTTTCCCCCCTAGCAAATGTTTTTTGGCTTCCCACAGTGGCACCTGGTTGGCCACTTGGAGACCAGGATGTTGGACTAAATGGGCCACTGGCCTGATTCTGCAGGTTAGTAATATGTTCTTATGCAACATCACTTGCAAACGTGCATTTTCTTTAACAGGGTAAATAGCAGGCTCAGTTGTGTAGGTGTGTGTGTGGGGGGAAACCCAGTGGTGAATCTGCATGCCCCTGGCACCGGGGGCAGAGAGCAGGTGGGGGCATGGCTGAAGTATGTCCCAGGGGTGTGGTGTGCGTCCCGGGGGTGTGCCATGTGCCCATGGGGGCATGATGTGTGTCCCAGGGGTGTGGCGCGCTGCCCGTGGGGGCATGGCGCCAGGCACAGTGGGGTGTGTGTGTGGCACATGTCCAGGGGGGCAGCCGCAATGGTACCCCCCTCCCCAATGGTGCGGTTCGCTCCCCCTGCCCTCCCATTCCTCGCCAGTGGAAGAACCCTCCCATTATCACACCATATTTGAAAGCAGTGCCAGATTAAACCCTGCGGAGGTCCCTAGGCAGTCGAAATCTCAGGAAACCCCCTCACAAATTCTCCTAATTTGTTTTTTATTCTACCAGCCAACAATTTTAATAAACCAAGGGGCAGGCCCCCTAAAAGGTGTGGGGCCCATAGGCTCTGCCTATCTGGTAATCTGGCACTGTTTGAAAGCTAAGATATTTGCCTAGGCACACAATAAAATAAATAAATCTGAATGAGGTGTCAGAGATTTATTCTTTATAGTCACAATATTTTGCACTGAATTAGGGGTATATATCAAACGAATCCTATGTATCAGCCTGACGGCTGACAGTTTAAATTAGACTTATGAATTAAAAATGTTCATGAAACGGTAGAACATCTTTAAGCAAAATGTGTCGTGCATCACACCTCAGAAACAGACGTGTCTGATCTGGGAGTTGTGAGTTGATGGAGAATGATGAAAAGGTGTCATGAATGCATCCTGGGACTGGAGGGGAGAGGCACAGAGTCCAAGGCACCAGAGTTCTCAGTTAATTCCACCTGTTCAAGAGCTTTCAATCATACACATGCAAACATGTTATTGTTTCCGAAGATAGTTGCTGCATCTAGCTAGGTGGCAAGCATAGTGGCACAAAGGGAGGCAGGGAGGCAGAAGCTGGTGGAATTGCCACACTTGTTCTCAGGGAGCTGTAGAGGTTTCCACCCCAAAATGGCTCTGTCTCCAGAGTTCTCATATTCTGCTATGGTCTTTCTTACACAACAATTAGGAGTGGTAGAATATGTTGATTTTAGTTTCTCCAGGGCCGTCTTAAGTGCCCCTGGCACCGTGGTGCACTGGATCCCTCCGGCGCCCTCCCGCCCCGTTTCCCAGTGCGACAGGCGGGCGGGCGCCGCACACAGTACAGCTGCTACAGGCGCTGCTGCGCATCGGGCGAGCAGGTGGGGCAGGCGCAGCGCGGCTGCCGTGGGCACAGCTGCACGGCGGACCGGCCGGCCAGCAGGTGGGCTGCTACAGGCGCTACTGCGCGGTAGGCGGGCAGGCAGGCGCAGCGCGGTTGCCGTGGGCGCAGCTGTGCGGCAGGCCGGCGCCGTGGTGCCCTTCGCCACCCAGCCTGCACGTAGGGCCGGCCCTGAGTTTCTCTGTTTCTCATTTCCCCACTCTTTAAGTTTTCCTACTCATATTGAAATACTGCCCCTCAATGAGGCCAAACTTTCACCAGTAAAACACCACACATTCACATTCCACACTTCTTCACACATTAAACGCTCACTTCCATCTGGGACTCATGAAACACCGAAAAAGGAAAGGAAGACGCCATCGGGGGTAGCAACGGAACTGACGATTCACCATGCTGGAGAAGAAACATTTTTTAAAAATAGTTTCTTCTTCTATTAGATTCGCGAAATGTTTACGGGTAAGCATACCCCTGTCCCCCCCAGAAAAAAGCACTATATGTGCATTTTACACCAATATATGCACCCTTGTGCTCATTATTGTTGCTTTATTTAGCAAATTTTATATAATGCTCTATTGTAAAACAACAACAACAACTCTTAAGTGGTTTAAAATAATGTTGGCTGGAGATACTGTACATACTTGGCTGGCAAACTGCATTGCAAAATCAAGGTATTGATTAGAAATTTTAAATGATGACTGTGTCTGACTTCGCTTCTTTCAGTAAGTGCAAATTAAATGTTCGCTTTTACATGTGAACTGAATCTAATTTCTCTCCCATCCTTAATGGCAACTAGGCAGAAGCCTTGATTGCATACATTCTGCTGGGTTACAAGGCTACAATGTGACCACAACCTTTGATAAGGTTTGAATGGTGCCTGTGGACCAATGGGCACAGCACTCCTGTAAAATGCCATTTTATCTTCCAAATCATGTTGTTTCCTTCACTTAGTTTTTCTCATTCATAAAGTTGCTATACATCTAGTAAATGTGAACCATTAGGCTTTCCTACACGCAGAACGAAGGGAAAGTATTTTAGAAATTGTAATTACTGATTTATTGTGGACTGATAATCAGTTGACTAAACTTACTTGTAGATATTGTAAATGTTCAATACTGTACGTGCAGGCATAGCTGCCAAGTTTTCCCTTTTCTCGCGAGGAAGCCTATTCAGCATAATGGAATTTCCCTTTAAAAAAGGGATAACTTGGCAGCTATGCGTGCAGGGCTGATGGTTAAGGCCAGGCATCCCCAAACTTCGGCCCTCCAGATGTTTTGGACTACAATTCCCATCTTCCCCGACCACTGGTCCTGTTAGCTAGGGATCATGGGAGTTGTAGGCCAAAATATCTGGAGGGCCGCAGTTTGGGGATGCCTGGTTAAGGACAATAAGTATTAAAAATGTGAATTAGAAATAACTAGGGAAATAATGCAGCAACAAGAAGAACCTTTGGACTCATCAGGAACGGAGCGTGGGAATCCAATCTTTGGAAAAATTGTATTAAATTTGTTTTTATGTGGCTGACTTGGTAAAAAAAAATGGAGGGGGGAATCAATAAAAATGATTTAGCATAGAGTGGTTGTTCAAAATCATAATATTGTAAATGTAACAAAACTTACTTGGACCTCTGAACATCATCTGAGGCCCTTCTTTGTGTGCCCCCTCCACAAGAGGTCAAGAAAGTGACAACATGAGAATGGGCTTTTCGGTGGTGGCTCCCCATTTGTGGAATGCTCTCACCAGAGAGGCTTGCTTGACACCTTCATTCCATAGCTTTAGGCACCAGGCAAAAATGCTCTTCTATAAGCAGGTCTTTGGTAGATTAAACCATATAGCATTTTAAAGGTGTTTGTGTGAGGTGGGGTTATCGGTCTATTTGTTTGTGTTTGTTTTTTTCATGTATTTTGTGTTCTCAGTTGGTATTTTTATGCTGCAAAGTGCCCTGTGATCTTCAGAGGCAGGGTGACATGTAAATTTAATTCTGTACAGTGGTACCCCTGTTGTCGGACGTAATCCGTTCCGGAAGACCGTTCGACTTCTGAACCATTCGACAACCGAGGCGCAAAGGGGAGAAAATTGAAGGGGTAAAAACCACAGCGGGAGCCCTTCGACTTCTGAGGCACGTTCGAAAACGGAAACATTTACTTCTGGGTTTTCGGTGTTTTAAAACCAAAACATTTGGCTTCCAGGACGCTCGAAAACCGGGTTACCACTGCATAAAAATAATAAATAAATGTAATTAATAAAAAAATAATAAGCATTGAAACACTTAAGGTAGGTTGAAAGCTTCCCAAAGATAAATGACTTGCATACGTCATATACCCAGAAGATCGTCAGAGACTTCCTTTGCAGAATCTTATCTGACTTACTGCAGTTGTGTGACAAAGGCCCCAAATCAGATTAATGGAAGCAATTTCTACTGATAATATGGGCAGTGAGGGGGGGTGGTGGTTTGGCTCCAGACCACATTGGATGGATTGAGGCTGATTAAGAGGTGATATGAAAGCCATCTTCAGAGCTGGTAAATGATTGATTATACCATTTCTACCCAGCAGCTGCACATCTACATGTTTGTTCCACTTTCTCAAAGAATTATAAAAGGCTGTCGGATTCATGCTGAATTCACCCTCAGCATGGATTATTCTTCTGTATGTTGAATAACAATTATGGTGCAACAGCCCCTTCTGGCAGTTTTACCTGGGATGACAGTTGATTGCTCTGCAGTTTCCTGGACTCCTGCAAGGTCCCTTTTAATTTCTTATCATAGAATCATAGAGTTGGAAGAGACCACAAGGGCCATCCAGTCCAACCCCCTGCCAAGCAGGAAACACCATCAAAGCATTCCTGACAGATGGCTGTCAAGCCTCTGCTTAAAGACCTCCAAAGAAGGAGACTCCACCACACTTCTTGGCAGCAAATTCCACTGTCGAACAGCTCTTCCTGTCAGGAAGTTCTTCCTAATGTTTAGGTGGAATCTTCTTTCTTGTAGTTTGAATACATTGCTCCATGTCCGCTTCTCTGGAGCAGCAGATATACTTAGTATATCTTATGATATACTTAGATGTTTTATTTTAAAAATCAACAATTTCGTACTTGAGTTATCTAAGTACTTCCGAGGGAATGACACACTCTGGTGACTCGCAGCTTTTTCTTTTTTCTTTTTAATTGTCATTTTGCTCTAACACACAATCTCTTGCCACCTCTGTTTTTCTATACTTCGTCATCAGTGCCCCCTGGAAACAAAGACTCTGGGAGCTTTACAGCATATTTATTGTTAATATTTCATTTTGCCTCTCTTGCAATTTCTCTGGCTGCATTCAGAAGGCAATTTACTCCACCTTCCCAGTGTTTCCTTACATCTTAATTTCCATGTTTTATGCGACCTTTTACAGGACATAAAAGCTACTTCTGGAAGTCTAGTGGAATTTAGCAGATGTTTAGCATGCATTTCCTTGTTAATTGTTTCTGGGGGAAATCAATTTGCAACCTCGTTAAGTCAGAAAATCGGGGAAGGTCTGCATTGTAATTTCACACAACAAAATGTGGGGCTGTATGTTGTATGCGGATGGCGCTGTGGTTAAACCACAGAGCCCAGGGCTTGCCGATCAGAAGGTCAGCGGTTCGAATCCCCACGATGGGGTGAGCTCCCGTTGCTCAGTCCCAGATCCTGCCAACCTAGCTGTTCAAAAGCACGTCAAAGTGCAAGTAGATAAATAGGTACCGCTCCAGCGGGAAAGTAAACACCGTTTCCGTGTGCTGCTCTGGTTCGCCAGAAGCAGCTTTGTCATGCTGGCCACATGACCTGGAAGCTGTACGCCGGCTCCCTCGGCCAATAACGTGAGATGAGCGCCGCAACCCCAGAGTCGGTCACGACTGGACCTAATGGTCAGGGGTACTTAAAAAATAATAATGCTGTCATATAATTCTTTCCCATTGCTTACAATTTAGCATCACATGGTCATATATTGATCAAAAAGCCACTTTTCCATAACACAACAAGTATTGCCATGTAAAAGGAACATTAGAAAGTGGTGCAGAAGTGCTGACATTATAATCAGGTAAACTAGCACAATAGTTTTCACAGAATAATTGTACCTGCCTTCCTTCTTCAATGCTTCTTTGACATATACTTGTCACATCATTGGCCTCTCGCTGCTATCCTGCTGTATTTTAATAGGGGAAATTGCATTGCAAAGGTATACACTGGGGGAAATCGCATACAAGCATGCATGTATTAGGAAAACTTCTCACTAAAATGCTGATGCATTTTAATGGGGACATTAAAAATAAACAAATCACAAACTGGTGTGGAAGTGTGGAGTACTAGACGTAAGACTATATAAAAAAGAAATGGATTCTGATATTGTATACTATTGAAAACAACAACAACAACAACAACAACAACTCTACTTGAGAGTAAGGGTGCCTGGAGACTCTGGGTCTCTTTGACTGCAAGCTGTCCCTGAAACATCTTCATCATAGAAACAGAGGACTGTGGGGTCAGAAGGAATCCAAAGGGTCACCTTGTCAAACCCTCAGCAATGCAGGAATCATAGCTAAAGAATCATTGACAGAGGGCCATCCAATGAAGGAGAGTCCACCAAGGAGAGCCAGTGTGGTGTAGTGGTTAAGAACAGTAGACTTGTAATCTGGGGAACCGGGTTCGCATCTCCGCTCCTCCACATGCAGCTGCTGGGTGACCTTGGGCTAGTCACACTTCTCTGAAGTCTCTCAGCCCCACTCACCTCACAGAGTGTTTGTTGTGGGGGAGGAAGGGAAAGGAGAATGTTAGCCGCTTTGAGACTCCTTCGGGTAGTGATAAAGCGGGATATCAAATCCAAACTCTTCTTCTTCATCATCTTCTGAGGTGGTCCATTCCACTGTCAAACAGCTCTTGTCATCAGAAAGTGATGAAGAATCTCATTTCATGTCATTTTAATGTATTAGCTTGTGTCCTCCCCTCTGGAGCAGCAGAAAACAAGCTTGCTCCAATGTGCCTTCAGATAACTGACATGTCTTCAGATAACTGAAGATGGCTATCATATCACTTCTCCATCTTCTCTTCTTCAGACTACGCATACCCAACTCCCTCAGCAGTCCATCGTATGGCTTGATTTCCAGACCCTTTATCATCTTGGTTCATCTTGGTTCCAGCAGTTATGGTTGGGGTTTGGTCCAGGAGACCAGAGTATGGCCTCCTCCTTGAGCCTTCCTGTTTCTGGAAACAGCACAGGTCTCTGGCTCCTTACTTCTTACACCTGAACCTTGTCACCATGCAGCTTGTAAATTCACTATAAGCCATTCTTGGAGAGGAAGGTCTTTACCCGTGTTGAAGCTGCAAGTGAGTGCCTATGAGCCAAGCGTTTCCCACCTTTTTCATGCTTGATTTCATGTTAAGGGAATTTCACATCTGCTCAATGATGTGACTAAACTAGGGCAATTTCAAGCTTTATTAACAGCGTCAGTTTCCAAATACCGTTAAAACGAGAATCAACAGCTGTTCCAGGCGCAGTCCCTTTGGAGAATTCAGGGCCTTCATGTTCAGCGATTCAGAACTCTCTAATAGTCCTAAAATTGGATCTATTTCCATAACATGGTGTGAAAGGAAAATGTGTTGGAACATGTAGGACAAGTGTTAGCGGTGAAGAACATAAGCCACGAGCCAATGTCCCATTCCGGCCCTCTGAGAAGGCAAGGGAGCTGCCGGGCAGGTTAAGTACCAATAGAGTTGGGTTCTGAGCACAGGCAAAAAAACAGATGTTCCAAACAGAATGACCAGAGAGTAAAATTAATGTAAAATTCGCATGGTATCTCATTGCTTCTCTACATACTTACCAGCCTGGGCATCACATTCTCTCTCAGAGGGTGTTGGGAAATTTGTTTCCAATGTAGAGTAGAAATAAATTAAATGGGGGGGGGACAATATCTACAAAATCCAAAAATTTGTTTACACTTCCCTTGGAGGCTGTTTGAGTGCCAAAGGTCTGAACATCAGTTGCTGGAAAATGACAGGAGAGGATCATGCGCCTGTGCTCATGTCCTGCTTGCGGGCGTCCCATAGGCACCTGGTTGGCTACTTTGAGAACAGGATACTGTATCAGGCTTGATGGGTCCTTGGCCTCATCCACCAATCTCCTCTTATCAACCAGATTGAGATGGGTCTAGATCAGGCATTCTCAAACATGGGTCTCCAACTGTTTTTTTTACTACAATTCCCATCTTACCTTCCAATTCCCGGACTGCAGAATCCGGGACCGGCAGCCGTGTGAAACCGGAAGTTGCGTCAACGTAAGTCGCTTGTATGCATGTCAGGAAGTACGTCGACGCAACTTCCGGTGTCGCTCCGCCCATCTATGGGCACAAAAAATGGCCGCCGCCAACACCGGAAGTCGCGTCTATGCACTTCCGGACATGCGTAGATGCGACTTTTGAAGCCGGCGGCAGCCATTTTTGGTGCCCATAGAAGGGCAAATCGGAAAGAAAAAAAATGGCCGCTGGCAGGAGAAAATAACAGAGAAAAATGGGAGACAAAGTGATACGGGGGACCACCGGGAAAAGGTAAGTAAAAACGGGGGTTTCCTGGGGAAAACGGGGTACTTGGCAGCTATGATTCCCATCATCCCTGACCACTGGTCCTGCTAGCTAAGTATGATGGGAGTTGTAGTCCCAAAACAGCTGAAGAAACTCTGGTCTAGCTAATCAGTTTTATTTGATTTATTTAACAAAATGCATCTATCGCTTGATGGTAGCAGAACCTCTAAGTCAGGCATAGGCAAACTCGGCCCTCCAGATGTTTTGGGACTACAGTTCCCATCATCCCTGAGCACTGGTCCTGCTAGCTAGGGATCATGGGAGTTGTATGTGAAAATCAGTGAAGACCCCAGTTTGGGAAACACTGGTCTAGATAATCAGTTTTATTTGATTTATTTAACAAAATGCATCTATCACTTGATGGTAGCAGAACCTCTAAGTCAGGCATAGGCAAACTCGGCCCTCCAGATGTTTTGGGACTACAGTTCCCATCATCCCTGAGCACTGGTCCTGCTAGCTAGGGATCATGGGAGTTGTATGTGAAAAAAACAGTGAAGACCCCAGTTTGGGAAACACTGGTCTAGATAATCAGTTTTATTTGATTTATTTAACAAAATGCATCTATCGCTTGACAGTAGCAGAACCTCTAAGTGAAACCACAAGAAGCTTCCCCCGGGTTTGCCTGACACTCTCTGGCAACCATCCTCTCAATCACCTTACCCATGAAGGAAAAGTTATCAACTGGTGGTAATTGTCCTAACACCGAAGACCAACCATGCCTCCCCATATCTTTCTCTGTGCTGCAGCATATCATATCAAGGCTCTTTCAACCACTCCTCATTCGACTAGCCGCTCTAGTGATTTAGCAAGACTCATTCCCAGCTCCTAAGCAGTAGAAGATTCTAATTAATTGCCGTTGAAAGAACTTAAGGCTGAAGAAATGCTGATTTAGCTTTTGGCTTGGTTCACTGTGTAACCCAGTCCAGCTTTTGAACAGTTTCATGCGACACTGCTTCGGGGTTGGGGGAGGGGGGAGAGAGTCAGTTCTTAAACAAGAAAAGCATTGTAGAGCTCATCGCCTGTTTCTTCTCTCCTCCTCCTTTTTTTTAAAAAAAGTCAACTGGTAATAGATTGATAAAAATTCTAGACCCCTGGGCTGGCTACAGTAGGTTCAGGTGAACAAATGAGTGCAGCTATAGTCCTCCTAAACTTTGCCTTATATGAATTGCTTTTGGAAGCAGACAACATGGTTTTGTGAAAGTGATCTCGCTAACAGAAAAGAGGTCTAAATCCTTTCTTTGCGATAACAGGATTTGAAAGGTATCTATAATACGGTCTTCTACTTTTAAAGAGAATATTTAAGTTTCCTTTTCTCGTGTGTATGGTAATTTTTTTAAAAATGCTTTGTGGAGGAAGCCTCTGTATTATAAAATGTGTGTGCCAGGTGGTGGGTTTGCTTGTAGTTAGGAGAGCTCGTAGTTATAAAGTCGGAACATGTGCATTTCTTCCCTGAATGCCAGTTTGGTGACTTACGGAGTTTTGTTTTAGCCTCTGTCTTTTTGATAGGAAGCGAGCGTTCACTTCTATGGCCTCTACTTTCAAAAATAGTATTAGTGCCATAGTGAGGTCACTATGAAGCAGGAGAAAGGTGTCCTGCAGTATGCAGAAGAACAAAAACTGTGGGTTGTATCCAAAGTAGTACTGAGTAAAGTGTCCTGGCAGTATGACTGCCTTGCTTTCCTCCCCTCATGCCTTCTGCTCTGGAGGGTCGCTAGAACCCCAATATTTGGGGAGAGGGCATGCGGTGGGTGGGAGGGGAAGGGGGGGATGTCCCACTGCACAAGTGGAAAACCTCGCACTCACAGCAAACACTAGTTGTATGCACACACCTCAATAAGACACTTTTGAACTGTGTTTGTGTGATCAAGGTCACTGGGCTACAGGACTGTGTTTGTCACACTCTTCCCAGAGCACAAAAAGCAGTTCATGTTTACAAAGCAAAAGAGACATGCATGACACAAAAGGAAAATGGTTTGGGGAGGGAGGAGGAAATAAGCAAACTCAGCTTCACATTCTGAGTTGCAAGCTGTTCTAATGACCAACTGGGATGGGAAAGTTCAAGGAGAGGGTAAATGAAAGATGCTAGTCAGTTTGCAGCACCAATGGACTGGGCCTGCGTCCTTCCTCTTCCCTCCTTGGTGTCATGACTGCTGCAAGTGACAGGCGTTACAATCCTGTCGCGGCTGGACTACTGTAATGCGCTCTATGTGGGGAAGCCCTTGAGCCTGGTCCGGAAGCTCCAACTGGTGCAGAATGCAGCAGCTGGACTGCCGATGGGCACAGATGGCTGGTGACACATGACACCTCTGCTAAAACATCTGCACTGGTTGCCTATATCCTACCAGGGCAGGTTCAAGATTCTTGTGTTGATATAGAAAGCCCTGAGCAATCTGAACCAAGTTCCCTTAAGGACTACTTTAGCCTCATATCCCAACTTGATCACTGAGATTATCCAGAGTAGTGCCTTTAGTTTCCTCCCATGCTACAGAGACCTAACTGGCCACACCTAGAAGTTAGACATTTAGTGTCGCTGGTCCCATGGGGTGAAAAATACTCTTCCAGCACAGTTTTTGCAGGAATCCTTGCTTTTGACTTTCAGGAAACTCCGCATAGAAATTTATCATTTTTCCAGTCATACAGTTCGCTACATTTAGTTCTTTGTTGTTGTTGTTTTTAAGAGGCCCTCATGAAAATTCATCAGCGCCTGAGTGTGAATTTCTCTCAATATATACACACTTACATGCAATTTCCCCCAATACCCACCACTTTTGCAAAGCAATTTTCCTTAATATAATGCATTTTTTGTCATTTGCATGATATACACACTTTCCAGGAGTCTATGTCTTTTTATATGTATTACGCCGCTGACGAACTGCCTTGCAAAATTCAGAGAAGCACAAATTTTGAAGAAAGGTTGTGTTTTGGTTTGTGCATTGTTTCAGAAAATGTGAATTAGGTTGGTTAGCCTTTAAATGGGAAAGGAATAATAATAATAAAACTTCCTCTTCCCTGGATACAACTTGGAGGTGGTGCAGTCAGGGAAATATTTTATCTTAGCTCTCTTGTTGAGCACCCAAGGGCCCCAATGCCATGAAGGAATGTTCATCCAGCCATCTTTATTGATAGGTCTATACAAATTTGGACCAGGATGCTAGAAAAATAATCTCACCTGTCATATATCCAATCACTGTGTCTTGCATATGAGGGCCTCTTGCAGGCACCACCTTTATCAGGAGCTTATTTTGCTCTTTTTAGCACAATGTAGAAATCAGACCTTTAGTGTTGTGGATAGTTGGAATTCCCTCCTGTGAGGGGGAAAGGGTACATAGAGCCCCCCCCCCATATTCAGGAGCAGCTCATCCACCAGCAGTAGCGTCAGCGGGGAGGGGGAAGAGTCCAGTGAGGAAGGAGGAAGGAGGAGACGGGGCTCTAGCAGATTAGGAGAGCCCCTGCTGCACGTGGGAGAGGAAGAGAGAGGGGGGGAAGAGGGGGAGAAGGAAAACAGGGAAAGGAGGCCCTTTTCCCCTCCAGTTCCGGAATTGCGGAAGGAGATTTGGTGTGCTCAGACTCTTATGTTGGAAGAGGACGTGGAGCACGCCATTCCAGGGTTCCTGGGTCAGACTAAGAGGATGTATCCTGTATAGCTCTAGCACTGTAAATAGCCTGCACTTAATAAAAGCATGAAAAGGCAAAGGTCTGGAGAGTCGTTAGTCTAGAGTAGTCGCAACGCATCGCCTGTGACACCTCCCTATTCTTTTTTAATAAATAATCTTTTTAAATAAATTTGTAAAGCATTACACATATGTGACACATCTGTGATAAACAAACTTCTCACTGTTTACACCAAAAAATTAGAAATAAAAAATACCAATACATAAAAAACCCTGTGTTTGTCTTCCTTACATACTTATAAACAAGAACATTATCTCTATTCTTTATCAAATTCTGTTCCATTATTAACAAAAATTCTTAGACAGATTACTAACAAAAATCCTCCTACCTAACTTCCCGTCAAGTCCTATTGTGTATTTTATTTCTTACATCGAATGTACTCAACTTTATTCCTCTATTCTATATATTTTATCTATTACATTCTTAACAGCATTTTATCACCTTAGTCTTATTTCTCCTATTATTCCTTATATCAGGATCAGTCGAAAGCTGCCATAGACATAAACCCTTTAGTATATCTTTGTCCGTATCTCTTGTATTTATCCCAACTCTGTGCATACTCCTGTCTTGATTTGCCTCTCAACCTGTTAGTTAACAGGAATTCCCTCTCTTTTCTTTTCATCACCTATTGAAGACCTTCTTCTTTCAAGAAGTCTTTTAAGCCAAGATCTTTCACAGCTTGCCTCTGTATTGAAATTGTTTTTAATGGTTTTTTAATTGTTTCTATCACTTGTTGTTTGCTGCCATTGGTTCCTTTGGAAGGAAAGTCGAGATATAAAATTAACAAATAAATAAATCAAGTGTAGTTCTCTCCAGGTTCAGAGGCAATGTGCCAGTCCATAGTCCTCATGAATGTTCATTAGCATGTTAGTGCAAATATCTCCTAATCTGCACATTTTTATTAGCAATTTAAATATTCATATTTTTGCAAAGCAGTACCCCCCCAAAAATAATGTATTTTGTACGAGTGATGCCTCGACTTACGAATTTTTTTTGTACGAGTGGTGCCTCGACTTATGAATTTAATCCATTTTGAAGGCACCTTCATAAGTCGAAAAATTCGTAAGTCAATAAACGCCATTGGAAACGCGATTTCCCATAGGAATGCATTGGAAACGGAAAAATTTGTAAGTCAAAGCAACCCTATCTAAAAATTTGTAAGTCGAAAAATCCCCATCTCAAACCGCCACAGTTGTTTGTTTGTTTTTGTCGAGACATTTGTAAGCGCGTGGCCATTACCCCCATTCATAAGTCGAAAAGTTCGGTTGTCGAAGAGTTCGTAAGTCGAGGTACCACTGTACATTGTCTTCATGAATACAGGTACTATTAAAAATGCACTTTCATATTACTTGGCTGGAGAATTGCATTGCAAAATTTGAAGAAGCACGGATTTTGAAGGATGTCTTTGTTTCTACTTGCATATTCTTTCAGAAAGTGTGAATTAGGTAGATTCACATTTAAATGTGAACCAAAGTGGATTTCTCTCTTGTCCCTACCAAAGGATAATAGTTGCTGAAGGGGACACACAGTGATGAAAAGTCGTTGCATTCATTCTTTGCCTATAATCTTTCACAGAGGCATTTGTGAGGCAACAGTACATTTGATCTAGGAAGAGTCTTCTGTTAAGTATGGAGCAGTCACAGAAATATCGACGCAAAACGTAGGCTAATAACCGTTAAAGCATATATAATAGAATAATGATATCATTCAAAAGGTAGAAATAAAACTATTAAGAGCTCATATATACAATGTAACAGACTAGTGGCGCAGAACATTCAAAGTAGGCACCAAAGGTCAAATCTCACAATGGTTATTCGAAGGTTTCAACAGAAGATGTCTCAAAAGTCTAAAAAGTTTTCTCAATAGTTTTTCAAAAGTTTCAATGGAAGATGTCCCCAAAGTCTCAAGGACAGTGTTTCCGGAATGATACTAGTGTTTCATGATAGTCTTCATCAGCTGAAAATACAATACAAAACATACAACCAATGAATGATAACAGAATTGAGCTACCCGCATACATATTGTGGAATAAAACAGAATATACAAAACAAAGTGTATAAAGAAAAGTACATACCCAAAGTATGGAGCAGTAGCAGCAGCAGCAGCAATAAGGCTTCCTCTTTAAAGTTGAGGTTCTACTCTGGGTCCCCACCACCACTTTGCTTTCTGGGATGCCTGAGAAATGCAGAATTCCCAAGGCTCCCCCGGTTCTAAATTTCTGTTGTAATGAAGCCCTGACTGGCACAACCTCTCCAAATGTGACATTTACGAAGCAAGCAAATAAAATGCCATTCAAGCAATAACTCCTTGTGACTTGTAAATAGCTGAGGCCATATCCATAAATGCGGGCCATTTACAAACAAATATGCTTTGGTAGCATCGAGCTTTTATGACTCCCCAAACATCTGCTGCACAGTTGCAATGATTCGCTCTTGCCTGCTATCGCAAAGGAATTAATTGTTGTTTTGTAAAGGAGGGGTGGAGGAGGAGGGCAGCATGAATAATAAGGGGGAAATAGTTTGTTTTAAATAAACTATAAACTGGTGCAGTTAACTTCCCGTCACATTTCTTCCAGAGTCGCATTGCTGCCTTTGACGTTGTCCTGAAACACTTGAGCTTCTCCCGGGAACAGCAACATTTCTTCTGCCCAATGAGGCTGACAGCACAACATGGGGAGGGTCAGCCCAAACCAGAGGAGGACCAAAGGGAAGACTCTCCCACTTCCAACGAGAGGATACTGGAAGATTGTTTGAAGAGAAACAGAGAGCTGGAATTTTCCAACTGGTTAGTTTTATTTGTTTTCTCTTTCTTGATTTTCTAATGGCACCACCCCCCAGAAGCAAATCATTCCACAGGGGAACAAAGCAAAAAGGGCAACGGAGGCTAGTCCATTGGGGCAAATGGGATATTATCTCCCACAACCTCAGTGTGTCACCAGCCAGTTCTCGCCTGCCTGCCTGCTTGTTCTAGCCAGCAGGGCCAAAGTGAGCTGTCCATGGTTATGAATTCCTTGACCCCTGCTGAAAAAGGCATCATCATTATTATTTATTTAAGGCGTTTGTATACTGCTAAATTATGTGCATTTCTAATTGGTGCACATAAAAACTATCTGCAGAAAATGGGACAATACAATAACAACAAAATTATCACTTACTTAAAATGCTTGCTGGAACGAGAGTGTCTTAGTCATACACCTGCTGCTCAGCAAGGAGGGTTTCTGTCTTATTTCAGTTGGGAGGGAGTTCCACAGGCCTAGACCCAGAACACTGAATGCACATTTTCTAGCTGTTATGAGTCATGTGGCTGAGACATAGGAGGCCACTAACAGAGACTCTCTGCAAGACCTCAGAGGACAGGCAACAAAACTCTCAACGAGCAGCGTTCTCACCTGCAACCAGAAGGTTCCCTCTACATGCCTTTCTGTAGAGCCAAGTGGGAGAGAGTATTTAGGTGAGTGCAAAGGAGCAGGGATGGGCAATGACTAATTATTGATGCACTGCACAAGACTAATTATTGATGCACTGTACAAGGCAGAAAAAGAACCACGCTATTATGAATGAATGAAATAAATATTTCACGAAAACAAAATCTACACAGAGAGAAAACCCCAACAGATATAAGATAAGCCATTCAGCAGCTCAGAGTGATCATGTGATGCTCACTGGAAACAAGTCCAACCTTGAAACCAAATATGCAATCTATGAGGCATCTTTCCTTAGAAGGATCCATTGTGATTTCCATACAGCATCTGAAGCTAAGACAACGCATGGCATGCCCTTATTGCACCTATTATAGGTCAGCTTCCATTCCATTTGTTGAAAACCAGAACTTGGCAGTGTGTGTGTGTGTGTGTGTGTGTGTGTGTGTGTGTGTGTGAGTGTGAAAGCAAAGCCTTAAACCAGGCATCCCCAAACTGCGGCCCTCCAGATGTTTTGGCCTACAACTCCCATGATCCCTAGCTAACAGGACCAGTGGTCGGGGAAGATGGGAATTGTAGTCCAAAACATCTGGAGGGCCGAAGTTTGGGGGTGCCTGCCTTAAACTGATGCTTTGGTGTGGTTTGCTTTCTCATTTGTTTATTTCCTATCTAATGTCACAGCTGCCCAACTGAAATTAGCTGGTTGAAATTAGCTTCTGAAATGCTCTTCAGGATTTCGCCCCACATTCTGGAAATTCAGATGAGCTGGTCTTGTTGCCAAAGCAAATGTGTTCCATTTGGAATTCCCAGTTTTGCATATCTTTTAAATTTCTTAATTTGTTAGAATCTTGGTTTTCAGATCTTTCTGTTTCCTTCCTGACCCATAAGAGGCTCCAGTGTAGTTCACAACTGTTACAGTGTTGTGGAAAAAGCAAATAAATAAACGAGAATATTAAAACTACTATGAAACCCAACAAAATTAAAACGGACCACAGAGTCAAACATACCATTAAAGATTTATGATTTTTTAAATGTTTGGATTGCCTATAAAAGCCATAAATGAAGTCCAGACTATCCTTAGGAGAGTTTCACAGCGAAGGTGCTGCCACCAAGAAGTCCCCATCTTCTGTTATCACTTGTCAAGACTTCTTCAGTGTCAGAACACTGAGCAGGACCTTGAGTGATAAATATATGTTTAGCCTGGATAAGAGGAGGCTGAGAGATAATAGCCATCATCTAATATCTAAAGGGCTGTCATGCATGGAAGATGGAACAGGCTTGTTTTTTCCTGCTCCGGAGGGTAAGACTTGAAACAATGACATCAAATTACAAGAAAGGAGATTCTGACTAAACATCAAGAAGAACTTTAGGACAGTAAGAACAGTTCAAGAGTGGAACGGACTCCCTCGGGAGGTGGTGGGCTCTTCTTCCCTGGAGGTTTCAAGCAGAGGTTGGATGTCCATCTGTCATGGGTGCTTTTGTTGAGATTTATGCATTGCTTGGACTAGATGACCCTTGGAGAACCTTCCAACTCTACATTTCTATGATTCTATGGAAACAACCATGGAAGAGTAACGTTGATGTGAGTGTGCAATAATGTCCTCTAAAGTGGCAGCTACTCTCCATGTTCTCTGTACACACCCATTACATGTTTCAAATCAGTGTGCAACAGTGGTATCTAATCCCCTCCCCTCACTGTTTCCATAGACTTTTAAAAATTATTTTCGGTAGTCTTTAGAACGAGAGGGGCTGGAACTGGTGTCAACATACTGATATACAGAGGATATATATCGGTGCACAGAGGTGACTGTTTTACTGTACTGCTTCCTACATGGTGGTGTAAGACATGGAGTGTGCAACATATTAGCATGACTCTTGAGCTGGAGGGCAAGGGGGGAATTCAGAAGAACCACGCATTCATGACAGGTAAAGTGGCATCTATAGAAGGCAACATAAATTGATTTCTGAAGTGCTTTGTGGTTCCTCTGTGATCCAGGTTTCAAAAATAATAATAATGCTGCAGGCAAGCATTGGTTGAAAGAGAAAGTAATGCCTCAAAGCTTACCATAATGTCATGGCTCCAGGGTGGGTTGATGGGGGGAAAGGGCAAACCGTGAGCCGAGTGGGAGAGAGGGTATAGGGAGGGCTCCATTGTGACTGACAGGTCAAATTCGCAATCAGAGAGAATAATTTTACCTGGAAAGTAAACAAACAAAAAACAAAAAACACAGCTTTTATTCAACCCCCCCCCCCACCACCACCCAAAAAATCCAACTTGGCAAAATCAGAACTTATGTCTCTAGTTCTGGGATCAGGAGAGCGGGAGGCAGAGCTGCTTCACAACTGACGGGTCTGGCTTGTAATCAGAGGGAATGATTTACCAAGACTCAACCAATCCTAGAGCTTTGGGGACAAAGCAGCTTTGCAAAAGCAGAACATATGTCTCCAAGCTTAAGGACGGACCGGGGGTGGGGGGTGGGTGGGTAGAGAGAGCAGAAGCAGAGCTTCATTGTGAGCAACAGGTCAAGCCCAAAATCCGTGACAGTGATTTTATCGTATTTTGATGTTACATTTGCAGATGTTTTAGGCTGTTTTGGATTCTATGTGAGAAATAAGAGGGAAAAAATGATGGCGGTGATAGGATTTGATTTCTGTGGAGTATTAATTGTTCTTCCCATTCAAGAATCAGCTTTTAATGGTGCCCAGCACAAAAGTCCCTAGGTCCATCTGCCAGTAATTTGCCAGGGTTTGTTCTTCGAGAGGCTAGTGTGACTGCAAATTTAATATTCTATCAAAAAGGGGGGAATGTTATGCAGGGGAAAGCATCCTCATTGTGGAGAGACGAAGCAGGCTCAGATGGGTCCCAAGCCAAATTGGGCAGTCTATGAAATGCCACAAGTCGAGGTGGACTGGTTTCTGAAGCCTTGAATCAGGGTTTGCAGACCAAATCTTGCAGCCGATGTACACCTCTACCACGCTTATCAAAATCAAACTGTTTCAAAAAGATATGCTGGTTGATCCCACATCTCAAACAATGATTCGGTTTCCAGTAGGCTGCCAGAAAGACATTATGTTCTGTGTGTGTTTTCAAAGAGAAACCAGCTTGACATGTGCCCAACCGGTGTCCTGGAATGTAGCTGTTTTCCTGTGTCTAATCTAGCATTAGACACAGAAAAACAGAAGGCGGGGATAATAAAGTTTTACTTATCACACTCCCAATTTACATGCATTAATCACCTTGTTTTGATTTCAGCCAGGTGATCACTTCCGATTTACTCATGCCAGATCCTGGGGATTTTTTTTAAAAAAAATACTTCAATCATTATGTGTGTCATGGGCGTACCCAGCGTGGGGCGGGAGGGCAGCTGCCCCCCTAGAAGCAGGGCCGGCGCAGCTGTGGGCGAGAGCGGCGCTGCTGGCGGGGCTGGTGGGCAGAGGTGGAGCACAGCCCGGCGGAGCGCGAGTTTGGCGTTCCCGCCCACCGCGCTGCGCCCTCCCTCCAGCTCCCCATCGCGCCCTCTGGCAAGGCCAAGCGCAGCGGGGAACCAGAGAGCGCGGCAGGAAGCTGGAGGACGTGGCGTGGCGGGAACACCGAACTCGCGTTCCACTAGGCTGTGCTCCGCCTCTGCCCACCAGCCCTGCCGGCAGCGCCGCTCTCGCCCACGGCTGCGTGCTCCACCTGGGCTCCATAGCCCTGCCCGCGTTCCCACTTTGTGGCCTCTCCCCTCCCGTGCCTTGGCCCCACCCCTTGCCGTCCCCCTAGTTTTGATCCTGGGTACGCCCCTGATGTGTGTGGTCCTTACACTATCAAATTTAGCAATCTCCTGGTGGTAAAATTCTAGTATTTGACTGGATTAGAAGGAACAAACTTCACTTAGCAGTGTAACAGTTGGGTAGCAGTTACAAAACTGAAACTACCGTAGTCAGATCTTCTCAGCTTCTTTTCCCTGCTGGTCTTGCCCAGAACTGATCCTGCCCTCCATCCAGCGAGGGAGCATCTCTCCCATGTACAGAACCATTTCAGACCCTCCAAGTGTCTCTATTTCTCAGGGATAGTCCCAGAAATACAGAAGCCATCCCAGTTTCTTGTTTTGATCCCCGAATGTCTCGTTTTTTTCCTTTTTCATCCCCTCCACATCTTGGAGAACAATTTTAAGTTTTTTTTAAAAGTAACATTTAAGAAAGCTTTATTAATCTAGAGGACATGTAAAATGCGTAATGATTTCATGCGTATAAGCTCTTAGATCATGTTCTTAGTTACAGATAACATTGGCTGAATAATATAGTTCTAATACTAGTAAACTTCTCCAAAACACTCTAATATCTCCGACTACTATCCACACGCTCACGCTCCCCAAAACCCCTCTCAACTCTATCAACTGAAATAACTGCTCCCCATTCCTTTTAAACTCATGGCAGTCCCGCCCCTCAGGAATGGAATGTGTCACTCAACAAGGAGGTTGGGTTTAACACTTTCCACCCTGGGGTTCTATCGCAAGCCAGCCCAGTCTGTTACATTTTCTCCCCTTCCCCAAAACACTGCGCAGGCATACTCAAAAAAACACCAGAGTAATGCCGAAGCAGGGAGATAGTCTCTGGAATTCCCTGGCTTACCTTCCCCAGGTGTTCTATATACACAAACCTGTTTGGCAGCTATCCCTCAAATCCCCTGCTAAACTTACACCTATAGAGAACAATTTAAAGTTGTGTGTGTAGGTGCAAAACAGAGTCCTGCTTATACTGAAAATGAAATTCCTGCGCCAAATGAAGGAAATGGTGATGATGGCATACAAAGCCCTTCCAATAACTTTGAAGGAAAAGGTCACCAATCCACTTTAAATTCTTCAGCAGCCAGCCACTTCTTAAGCAATGTTGATTCCCTTATTGTAAACGAGCCTTATTTGGTCTACTCAGAAGTAAGCCCCACTGTATTCAATGGAGCTTACTCCCAGGTTATTGTGTAAAGATTGTGCAGCCTTACTGCAATATGAAGCATTTTTACTCAGAACTAAGTCCCACTGGGTTCAATAGGATTTACTCTCTGGTATGTTCCTGAACATTCTCACAGTTTCCATTTGTATTAGTATTTTAGTATTAGTATTATATACCACCTTTTTCCCTGAGAGGAGGGACTCAAGGCAACTTACAGCTACAATTTTATTTCATTCCCTTTATCTGCTGAAGATGTTGTGCATGATCCCTTCCCTCACACATTTTTGCTTTACAACAATCCCGCTCAGTAGTTTTCATGGAGAAGCTGTAATTGGCTCACGGTGACAGGTGTAGATGTATATATGACATCTATGTGGGTGCAGAGATCAGATGCAGGAGAAGTTTTCTGATGTAGAATAGAATGCCCCTATTTTCATCTGAGACGTGTTGAACAGCATGCCATTTCTAAATCACTTTAGTTCCTAGCCACATTGCAGGAATAAGTTATTGAGCCCAAAGTGTTGTCCGAAAGCAAATTATGCAGCAAGCTTGATGAAACTAAGTGGGTCTGGGCCTAATCACAAGCTGTAGTGGAGCAGCATTTCCAGGAATATTCCTGGCTGGCTGGAACAATTATTTGCAGTCTAGGGATGGGATGCTTGCTGTGACAAGTAACGGCAGTGGTAGCTGTTTATGTTTTAAATTATTATTTAACTACCAGCTGCATTGTTCAATGAAGTGAGAGTGACCCAGAGGGCGCCATTTCTCTGCATGCCAAATGAGATTCTACTTCCCCTCTCTAACTCCTGGCCCTAACCTGGTGCCAGACATGGAGTCCTCTAAGGATGAACCAGACACCCCACAGGTTGAGGATCCTCAGGAGCAGGTAGGGTCTCTGAGAAACAGTCCTGAGAATCCCCTTCAGGGCCCCTCTGGCGGGAGACCTGCTGGAGAACCTGTGGAGCTGTCAAAGGATGAGGTGGAGCCATCTCTCAGCATTGGAGAACATGGGCACCAAAAAGTCTGGACCTAGACCAGAGAGCAATGGGGTACAGACTTTTTGGTGCCCATGTTCTCCAATGCTGAGAGATCAATGACCCCAGAGTTAGCTCATGAGTACTTCTGCACTCAGTGCTGAAGAAGATCCAAAGGGTAGGAGCAGAGGCAAAATTGATTATTTTTTCCTTACCACGATTTTCTGGTTTTAGATGTCTCCCCGAGGGCATTCCATCCACCTCTTATCTTCTTCCAGGATCAGCATATTTGGTGTGCGTTAGAGACTTCTGCCTCTATCATACATGTGGAGTGGTAGGCAGGGCTTCCCATGGAGTTGGCTTTGCTCCTGTTTGCTGGATGTTGTGGCTGTGTATTTGTCTAAAGTGTGTTTCTTCGTAGCCATGTTTCTTTCTTATTGTGCAGGGTTGTTGTTTTTTACCTAGTTTTGTTACATGGTCAGGGCCGGCCCACCGATGAGGTGAGGTGAAGTGACAGCCTCAGGTAGCAGGATCCACAGGGACAGAAGATCAAGTCTCCAAGGAATGCATCGCCCACGGTTGTTGTTGCTGCCGCTGCTGTGGTAGCATGGACAGCTGTGGCATGCTCCACGGAGGCTGGATTTGCTATAGCCCCTTCCAATGTGGCCTCTTGGTGAATAGGAGGTGCTGCTGATCTCCTCCTACCCTTGTTCCCGATGTAGATCCCCCTCATTCTGGTTGTAGAACTTCACTCACCCCTTCTTCCCTGGTTGAGGGGTGCGCCATTTTGTGGTGCTAAAATGTCTTGGCCCAACCTTATACATCGTTGATTGTTGGGCTGGATGTTGCTTCACGATAAGAAGATGATAAGAGTATGCTGGATCAGGCCAGTGGCCCATCTAGTCCAGCATCCTTTTCTCACAGTGGCCAACCAGATGCCAAAGGGAAGCATACAAGCCCAAGAGCACTCTCTGTCTCCTGTTGTTTCCAGCAACTGATGTTCAGAAACATCACTGCCTACAAGCATGGAGGTATAACAAGGGGTCAGCAAACTTTTTCAGCAGGGGGCCGGTCCACTGTCCCTCAGACCTTGTGGGGGGCCGGACTATATTTTGAAAAAAAAATGAACGAATTCCTATGCCCCACAAATAACCCAGAGATGAATTTTAAATAAAAGGACACATTCTACTCATGTAAAAACACCAGGCAGGCCCCACAAATAACCCAGAGATGCATCTTAAATAAAAGGACACATTCTACTCATGAAAAACATGTTGTTCCCGGACCATTGGCGGGCCGGGTTTAGAAGGCGATTGGGCCGCATCCGGCCCCTGGGCCTTAGTTTAGGGACCCTGAGGTAGACCATAGTCATTAGTTTGTAGCCTTTGATACCCTCAGGCACCATTAATTGAGCTATTCCTCTTTTAAAATCACAACTACCCTCTATGGGAGCAGGTTCCACAGTTAACCATGCACTGTATGAAGAACTACTTTATTTTGCCTATCCTGAATATCCCAACACTCAGATTTTTTTGAATGCCCCCCAAGTTCTGGTGCTAACAACAACAACAACAACAACAACAACAACAACAACAACAACAACCAGAGCGGGAGATAAAAAGAACACCCTTTGTCCACTTTCCCCATACCACGCATAAATTTTATACCCTTCTACTATATTGCCTCTCACCTACCTTTGCTCAAAACTAAAAAGCCCCAGATGTTGTGGCCTTTCTTCATACAGGAGTTTCCCCCTCTCATTGAGAGAGTGTGACTGGCTCAAGGTTTGGTTCGTTGGGACCTGGAAGTGGCTGTAGCAGATAGTTCCTGAGCACCAGTTCGTTGATCTGTTTTTTCCCTTCATTGGGTGGATATTTTTGTCTCGAGAATGACTGACGACACAGGATAGGGCTGTGGCTCGTTGAAGGAGGGTCTGCACCCCCATCGTTCAACCCAGACACTGAGGTCCAGCGCCAGGGGCCTTCTGATGGTTCCCTCACTGCAAGAAGTAAAGTTACAGGGAACCAGGCAGAGAGCCTTCTTGGTAGTGGCACCCGCCCTGCGGAACACCCTTCCATCAGATGTCAAAGAAATAAACAACTACCTGACATTTAGAAGACACCTGAAGGCAGCCCTGTTTAGGGTAGTTTTTTTAAAAAACTGATGTTTTAATGTATTTTTAATCTTTTGTTGGAAGCCACCCAGAGTGGCTGGGGAAACCCAGCCAGATGGGTGGGGTTTAAATAAATTATTATTATTATTATTATTATTATTATTATTATTATTATTACTATTATTATTATTACAGAGCATCTGCTTTGCAAAAGGTTCCAGGTTCAGTCCCCAGCATCTGAAAATAGGGCTAGGAAAGGTTCCTTGCCTGAAACCTTGGAAAGCCACAGCCAATCAGTGTGGACAATGCTGAGTTAGACGAACCAATGTTCTCCCTCAGTGAAAGTCAGCTTTCTATGTTTCTAAGCATGTGATGCAAAGTATTTTAGTTGTGAGACTCTGTCCAATGAGCCTGGACAGTTGCACTTGTATCTCCAGTCTTGATTACAATAGTCTGTGAAGTCAATGAAGTCGTTATAGACATGCATAGGTTTGCACTGTATGCCATTAGTTTAATTGTTTGTTCTGAATTGGTTTCAAGAATAGACATGAGCTTGACTGCAATATTCTCCAGGAGGAGTGGTACAAATAAGAACAATAATAATAATAACCATGTTTCAACGGGGAAGATGTTGGATCTTGGAAAAAAGGTTGCCTCTAGATGACTTCTTTACTGAGAATGATCCCAATTTCTTTGTGGGGAGGTTAGATGCATCAAGCAAGAAGTATCACAACACTTTCCCCCATCACTTTCCATATTGCAAAAAGTTGGACTAGTTTTTAGAAGGTGGAAGAGCAACCAGCTTTCATTGCACGACTTGAGTTTCCCAAGAGGTGATCGAACCACACCGCAGCACAGCAATGGTCTGGAAGCACCCAGTGATTAATAGAAATCAGATGGCAACTACTAATCTCCTTGTTGGTGTATGTGTGTGTTTTCAAATCCTTTGGGACACGGGCAGCTCCCTTGCAGAGAGTCAGGCCATCTGTCTATCTAGTCACCTACACTGACTGGCTGTACAGGTTTCAGGCAGAGAGTCTCTCCCAACCCCACCTGGAGACACCAGGGGTCAAACATGAGCCCTTCTGCATGCAAAGTAGATGCTCTACTCATTGAGCTGCAGCCTTTCCCAAGAAGAATTTGTGGTCTGACTTGTCAGTACAAAGGCAGCTGACAATTGAGCGTTTTCAATTGAGCGTTTGCCCCATATACAGGGTCTCTATATACCTTAATAGCAACGCTTCTGGGTATCATATTGTTAGGTCTTTGAATCAGAACATACAAAGCACAGAGGTCATTCTCAGCCTTACCTGGAGATGCGGGGGGTTGGGGGGGGGTTGGGTCGGATCTGGCACCTTTTGCATGCAAAGCAGATGCCCTGCCACTGAGCTACGACCCTCCCCTCCTTTTTCGCATTTCGGCAGAGGTTATTGGGGGGGGGGATCTACAGACAAGGTTGGTGATTATTGATCCCTGGTAAGGAACGGGTTACTGTGAGACCCCGGCGTCCAGGCACCACGAGGACCAGCCGTCTGCTTTTTTCCTCCTCTTCTAGTGCTGGAGTTTTAGCGTGGGCGAGACGAGGCAGGAGGAGCTGGAAAGCGCGCACGCCGGGGGTGGGTGGGCTGTTTAGAACAGGATTTCTTTCCCCCTTTCCAGGCTTCCACGGAAAGGAGCTTGTGCTGGGTGGCTGAGCTGCCGTTGGGCAAAGGTGCGTCGCTGCTCCCCCCCCCAATTCCCACGGAAGCGGGTGGGGCCGGCATCTGCCATGGCCACCTGCTGGGTAGATTTGTCCCGGAGCGCAGCTCGTTGGGGACCGGCCGGGCAACTGTGGGGACCAGCTGGGCGCACCTGAGCTGGAGCGAGCTGTGCGCCCCCCTCCCTCCCCCGCCGCTGTCCCTCGGAAAAGGGAGGTTTTATGCGGAGGTTGCTGGGGACCCCCTGGGGGGCCGGCGCAGGTTCTCTTTCTTTCTCTCTCTCTGTCGGGTGAGAGATCCGGGGCGGCGGAGAAAAGAAGGCAAGGAGAGACGCGGAGAAAGAGGGGGAAGCACGACGGAAGGGAGGACTGAGGAGGCGGCGGGATTCAGACCTGTAGGAGCAGCAGAGCCGCCTGCCTGGAAGGTAAGACCCAACCGCCCCCGCCCTGCTTTTCCTCCTCGGCGCACCGCCGCCGCCTGACCGCGCAAGGCTCTTTCTCCAAATGTGCCCAAGAGAGCGCGGCGCACGGCGATGCTTTTCGCTCGGGCACGCGAGGACCGCGGTGGAGATGAGCGATCAGGTTGGCTTCGGGGGCTCACGACGGCTCTCGGCAGCCGCTGCTGCTGCCGCTCCTTCTGAAGGACAGGCGAGGGTGGGAGAGATCCTGGCGAGGGAGACCTGTTAGCGAGCAAAAGACGCTGGAGAGGGTGGCGGAGGAGCGATGGAGTTGATCCGGCTTGGGTCTGCTGTGTCGGTGGCCGCTGACATTCCTCCCCTCCAGGGCTGGGTGTGAGCGGCGTCCTCGGAGTGAGAGCCGCTCTGTGGGTTTTGGTTACCGTGTGTGGTGTGGAAGGTGCTTACATAAAATCAGCATGAGCACGGAAGCCACAGCAAGCTGTTGGTTCTTCTGAAGGGGCCACAAGATCATAATAATAATAATAATAATAATAATAATAATAATAATAATAATAATAATAATAATAATAATAATAATAATAATAATAACTGGGATGTGATTCCTTTTCAGTGCCCCCGGGTTGCTTCCCATGTTGGTGATACTCGGAGTAGTGAAAGGAATGGACCTAAGTTTGCCATGCCTGTTGAGTTCAATGGGTCTCCTCTGAGTAGGGAGAGAGCCTCCTTCTCTTTAGTGTGGCTTGAGCTTTGGGTTTGAGAGAAGGCTCTCTTCCAAAATTGGCATTCACCTTCTAGGGTTGGGAGGTTTTGCTCTTCAGGGAAAGGCTTAAGTGTCAGGTGAAAAATGTACCCTCAGATTTCTACCTTGGAAAGAGATTATTGTTCTTAAAACTGTGTTCTGGGTATAAGATGCTAACAGAGGAATGAGGGACAGTAGTCACAGGAAGGGTTCGTTTCCTATTTGGGAAGGGTGAGAGTGGTTGTATGGGGAAAGTGGTCTCATCTACCCTCATGTACTCTTGCCTTTGTAGTCTTCTCTCTCTCTCTTCTGTGTTTAGTTAATAAAAACATAATTGCTTAGGGCCTTGGCTCTGTGGTAGATCACCTGTTTTGCTTGCAGAAAGGTCCATTCCCAGGCAGTTCCAGTTAGGGCTGGGACAGGAGAGCCGCTGCCAGTCAACTAAACAGATGGACCCACAACAAGCTAGATGGACACAACTCAGTAGAAAGCAGGTTCTTATGTTCCTAACACAGCAGCATGTTTTACCTGGGCAACCAGCTGTGGAAATCATTGGGTAGACCATAAAAAAAACACCACCAACAACACCAACAACATCTCAGTGTTGTCCTTTCTCTCACTCACTACCACCCCTTCCATCCCTCTCAAATTTCCCTCCTTGTCCAAGATGCACATATTCTGCAGGATTGCAGGAGATCTGAGGCTTCTCTCATAATGGAAACCTCGCTTGACTAGGGCTGAGCGTGCTGGGAAAGATGGTTGGGTTTCAAAAATAACCACGAAGTTGCTAAGCATCAGGTAGGTCCATTCAGGAGGAAAATGGGGGTGGGGGATTTAGGCAGGAAAGGTGGGATATTAAGTAATCAACAGGATGTCAGGCTGCATGTCAATTTATGTATGTGTTTAACGCTGGACGGGCCTTAATTTGTGTATAGTACAAAGACCCAAGAGAACATTACACAGAGACTTTGCTATTAGGTATTCCAAGGCTCTTGGATAGGGCAGACTCAATTTAAAATGAGCATTGGAAGGTCAGCTGCATTTATACAGGCAAGTCAGTCTACTAATCCTTCTAGATTAGGGAAGGGCCATAGCTCAATGGTAGATCATCTTCCTTCTACGGTGGGGGGAAAACATGTGCTCTATCTCTGAGCAATGGCCCCTCTTGTTCAAGACCTGTTGTAGGTTTGCTTCTTGGCTTCATTTCTCTTCCTTATGGCAAATAGGTTTAATTCATGGCTGGCCTCTGTACACAACAGAAATACAGTTCAGGGAGCAAGCTGTTTTGGCAGGCAGGCAGAGCATAGGGCTGTCTCAGAGGTCCCAAGCAGCAGTCTTCCTACTTGTCAGAGGCAGCAATGTGTCTGAATATGAGTTGCTGGAAGCCGCAGGATGGGGAGAACGTTGTTGTGCTCATGTCCTGCTTGTGGGCTTCCCAAAGGCATCTGGTTGGCCACTGTGAGAACAGGATGCTGACTCTATGGGTCTTTGGCCTGATCCAGCAAGACTCTTCTTGTGCTCTCAAGTCAAATCCTGGGATTGTAGATCCTTGTACCCATAGGCAGTGAGGGCGTTCTGCATTCAGAGCATGCTCTCTATTCAGAGAGTTCATGCTTTCCACACGGACGTGCCTGCAGCTGTTTGCACGAATGGCATTTCTGCCCAAGATGCAGGAATACCAAATACCTACTGATTTTATAGGAAGTTTAGGAGCTATGGTGCATATGAAAAGGAGTGGGGAGGCAATGCAAATAGCTTCTCGGCTTGGGAGCTAGAAGTAAAATGTAATGGTGTTGTTGCAGCTACTCTCGAGTAAGGACGCCCAAGTCCATGCTTATCTTTTTTATAGTGCATAGTATTTACAGTGCAGAGAGAGCAGAAAACATGACCTCCTAGTCACTTGCAGAATCCGGGAGTGGACGTTTCCTGTTGCGTGACCAGCATAAGAGCTTGGGCACCCCGAAACACCTCCTCCCGACCTTACGTTTAGTGGCATGCCTTAATTTGGGCGCCGGAAAGGGCTGCCTGTTTCCCTCCACCTCTTGGTCAAGGCGGCACAAAGGCTCTCCAACATCACTGAGCCTTGCCACCTCCATACCGCTAACTTCCTCATTCCCCCCACCTGACCCACTGCTGCTGCTCTCACTGGGCGAAGAGCTGGTCAACAGGATGGGGGGGGGAGGTTCCCTGTAGGAAGGTCCCCTGACATAAAATATTCAAAATATTAAAATAGAGAAATGGACAAATTAGAGAAGTTTTAATAACGCTTTGGTCTCAATCTAGCACCTTTTTTTGGCATAGGCACTCAAAGTGTTATCTTTGCAACCTTCTTATCCTGAAATGCTGAATATAAGTTTGATTGGACAGTCACACTTTTCCGTCTCAACAGATGTGTTTACTTGGGAGTTAATGCCACTGAGTTGAGTGGGGATTAATTCAGGTAAGCGTGAACATCACTGGTCTTCAACAGGTTGGAAGGGAGCCACTAGTGGGCTGAGGCTTGATCCAAGGTTGGTTGCCATAGGAACACAACCACCATGCAAAAATATGGTGAAAGGTTAAGAATTGGGTCCGGTCTGCAAATACCTGTTTGGGTTAAAAGTTGATCACGGGTCCGAAAAGGTTGAAGATACCTGGTGTATAGACTTGCAGCCCTAAAGGTTGTTTCAAAAGGTGTTGCTTCAAAATAAATGCCTAAAAAGATAGACAAATTGCAAATTCATCACTGCCAATTATGTCTGGGCTGTTAGTTTACTTAGTACTAAGTCCAGGGAGTGATTTTTATTTTATTGAGATGGCAGAGTATGAGGAGGGGCAGTTTTAACCATTTCTTTGTATATGTACTCCACAAAAATGGTCCACTTCTATAGAAAAAGAAAAAGATCCTACTGGCGTCTATTCACAACCCTAATAATTCATTGCAGTGTGTGTACTATTTTCATAGAGATTGCTGTCAGAAAGAAGAGCTCTCTCTCTCTCTCTCTCTCTCTCTCTCTCTCTCTCTCTCTCTCTCTCTCTCACACACACACACACACACACACACACACACACTTATTTACTTATTAGATATTAAATTCACATAACACCCTAATGTGATTGCAGCAATGCACTAGGTACCCAAACACCTTCCCCAGTATCAGTTACTTGAGACCCTATGACTGACAGATGAGTCCTTGTTGATAGTGCCACCTCTGGGGGCTACCCGCTTGGTGCTGACCTGTGACAGGGCCTTTTTGGTGGTAGTTCACCATTTGTTCAATGTCCTCTTTGGTGGTGGTGATGGTGGTGTGTGTGTGTGTGTGTGTGTGTGTGTGTGTGTCCCTCATTGTTGACTTTTGAGAGGAATTTCATGGGAAAAATGTATTGTTCCTGCCAACCATGAAATCACTGGTTGAGAGAATGCTTTTTAACTTGTTTTAGAATGCATTTAAAAATGCTTTTTATTGTTGATGTGTCTACTGCCTTGAGCCCCTTTGGGATGAACTGTGGGGTATAGATAGATAGATAGATGATAGAATTCTAGTTAGAGACCCTTAGTTGAGAGGAACACTCTGAAGTTTTTCTTTTCCGTCCACTCCCAGAGTTGACCAGTATAATCCCACAAGATTTTAACCTACTACCCCAAAACTGCATGCCCTGCCACTGAATCCAGAATCAATCCACATTTTTGCATCTTGGGTGTTCATGACGACCCACTGAAACGTGGAGAGCTGGTGTGATGCTGGGTGGGTGAGTGAGCTCTGAATAGGAAAATTCAGGTCAAATTACTCCACCTCCATAAACTTCACCTGGAGGCCACAGGTAAGCCTTGGCTACCTTGAGGTGACAGTGACGCTGACCTAAATTGCTGGTTTGTTTTAAGGATTGCAGCAAGATAATGTGTATGCTTCAAGCATTCTGAGAAACTACCGGAATGTCAAGTATGAATGTCAACTCCTAATTATTATTGCACCATCTCCAGCCTCTTCCTTGTGCTCTCGCTTTGCTTTTGCTTCTCGACCTTAGGTACTGTAAAGGATACTAGGGATCATTGTGGTCTTTGTTGAATTAACAATGCAAACCCTTAGCTATTTCATGGTTTAATAGTTTCCCTAAAGAATATATGTTTGCTAGGCTGTATGTTTGTCTTGAGAACATTGCTCTTCTCTGGAACAGCCTTCTTTGCATCACAGTGTTCCAATGAACAGATGCTATTAACACCTCCCAGTTCTTCCAGGAACCAGCTCCAGTCATGTACCCAGCCACATATCAATGTACTGTCATCGTGTCTTCCTACAGCACTTTGGGATTTTCAAAATGTTTTACCATCTAGATGTTTCCAAAACCCACAGTAGGGCAACATCTTTGTTAAAGGTAAAGGACCCCTGACAGTTAAAGTCCAGTTGCAAACGACTCTGGGGTTGTGGCGCTCATTTTGCTTTACTGGCTGAGAGAGCCGACGTTTGTCCACAGACAGTTTTTCCAGGTCATGTGGCCAGCATGACTAAGCTGCTTCTTGTGAAGCCAGAGCAGCGCATGGAAACGCCATTTACCTTCCCACTGGAACAGTACCTATTTATCTACTTGCACTTTGACGTGCTTTCGAACTGCTAGGCTGGCAGGAGCTGGGACCGAGCAACAGGAGCTCACCCCGTCATGGGGATTTGAACCGCCGACCTTCTGATCGGCAAGCCCTAGGCTCAGTGGTATTAGACCACAGTGCCACCCACGTCTTTGTTAGGACCAACCCCCAAAGTCACTAGCTTTCAAGTTCTCCCACACTCTTCATCATCAGGCCTTTTTCCATTTCTGGATAAAAACCTGTCCACTCTGTTGTGACTCTTGAGTTGTCTTTGGGGTTTTATCCTTCTTCTAAGCCAAGGTTTCCTGACCTTGGATCTCTGGTTGCTTTTTTGGACCACAATTACCATCATCCCTAGCTAGCAGAATCAGTGGTTAGGGATGATGGGAGTTGTAGTCCCAAAACAGCCAAAGATCAAAGTTTCAGAAACCCTTGTTCTAGGTCAACACCTGTCATTTATGTCCGGGGCAGGAACCTGTAATCCACTATATGTTGTTGGACTCCTTCAGCCACAGACAGCATGACTGATTCTCGGGGATGGTGGTGTTGTAGGTCAACAGTAACTGGAGGACCATAGGTTTCCCATCTCTGATCTATGCTATAATTGCAGAGAAGACAATCTCATAGAATCATAGAATCATAGAGTTGGAAGAGACCACAAGGGCCATCCAGTCCAACCCCCTGCCAAGCAGGAAACACCATCAAAGCATTCTTGACATATGGCTGTCAAGCCTCTGCTTAAAGACCTCCAAAGAAGGAGACTCCACCACACTCCTTGGTAGCAAATTCCACTGTCGAACAGCTCTTACTATCAGGAAGTTCTTCCTAATGTTTAGGTGGAATCTTCTTTCTTGAAGTTTGAATCCATTGCTCCGTGTCTGCTTCTCTGGAGCAGCAGAAAACAATCTTTCTCCCTCCTCCATATGACATCCTTTCATGTATTTGAACATGGCTATCATATCACCCCTTAACCTTCTCTTCTCCAGGCTATCTCTTGAGGCAATGCAATTGTTCTGCTGTACAGATCTGAGACCAGAAAAGACTGGTGTTCCCAAAGGGTTGTAGTTCTGCTTTACACGCAGAAGGTCTTAGCTTCAATCCCAAAAATCCGCAAGTAAGGCTGGGAGAGAATCCTGCCTGAAATCCTGGAGAGATACTGGCAGATAGCGTTGACATTACTGAGCTAGACAGAGCGTTGGTTTCACTCATTATAAGAAGTCTTCCTATGTTCCTAAGCCTTACAGTAAGTCCACAACAGAGGTGGGGCTTGAACTCAGAGCTCCCTGACCCATTTATTGTGTTGTCTGCTGCAATTTGCTTGCCCTGTAGGGTTCCTTATGCAACTATTTTTATCTAAACTCATAGGCTATAGTTTTATTTCAGTCTTCCTCCAGGGAACTCATGACAACGTACATGATTCTTCCACCCACCCAGTCTCATTTTTTTTAAAAAAAAATATTATTAAAAATATTTGTATATTGCAATTTGGTTAAGAAAAAAGAATAACAATTATAGTGCGATAAAAGTCCTGCAGATCACCGGTTAACTATTATGGGCAATGTTTCTTTTCTTAATTGTTTGCATAGCCTGAAAAGTTTTCAGCAAATGTTTGAAGGTTATCATGGAAGGCGTTTGCATACCTACCAAGTTCGTGTGGGAGAAATAAGGGACCGGACCGGAAGTAGCAGACCGGAAGTAGCGCTGCCGCCATTTTGGAACTGGGCGGAGCATGCTCAGAAGTGACTTTTGATGCTGCTTTGCCCAGTTCCAAAATGGCCGCCATGTCAGAAGTCGCACTGCAGCCATTTTGGAACTGGGCAGAGCTGCATCAAAAGTCGCTTCTGAGCATGCTCCGCCAAGTTCCAAAATGGCCGCCGCGCCAGAATAAACCGGGAAAAAACAAAAAAAATCCTTTTTTTCAGCTGAGAACAGCTAGAAAAACGAGGGTTTCCTGGGGAATACGGGAGACTTGGCAGCTATGGGCATTTGCTGAATCTCCACCGGAAGAGCACTTCACGGGAGCAGACCACAAGCACCGAAGACTTGCTTTTGATGAAAGATAAGCCTCACCAACTCCAGCGACAACCAGCAGTGCCCTTGCTGATGCTCCCAGTGATCAAGCTGGGGTATAAGGGTTCAGGAGTCCCAGAGGGACACTGGACCTAAGTTGTTTAGAGCTTTGTAAATTAATTCAAGAACCTGGTTCGGTAGTAGATGGGCTACCAGTGCGGTTGTTTTTATCCATGGTGTCACATGTTGGCAGCCATCCACGTGGATAGCTCAGCTAGTTAGAGCATGGTGCTGATAACTCCAAGGTTGCAGGTTTGATCCCCGTATGAGACTGCTGCATATTCCTGCATAACAGGCGTGTGGACTTGACGATCCTCAGAGTCCCTTCCAGTGCTATGATTCTATTTGCCCCCATCTGTTATCTCATCACTGCATTATGCACCAGCTAGAGCTTTGGACCAGACCCACATGGTGCAATCCTTACAACAGTCCTGGGAGGTAGTTAATTCTGAAAGACAGTGACTAGTCCAAAGTCTGACCCGGTATGAGAAAAGATTCCTCTTTGTCCATGTTGCTCAGTATGGGACTCAGGCAGAGGTTTCACCTTCACTGATATTTAGCCTGGAGAAGAGAAGGTTAAGGGGTGATATGATAGCCATGTTCAAATATATGAAAGGATGTCATATGGAGGAGGGAGAAAGATTGTTTTCTGCTGCTCCAGAGAAGCGGACACGGAACAATGGATTCAAGCTACAAGAAAGAAGATTCCACCTAAACATTAGGAAGAACTTCCTGACAGTAAGAGCTGTTCGGCAGTGGAATTTGCTGCCAAGGAGTGTGGTGGAGTCTCCTTCTTTGGAGGTCTTTAAGCAGAAGCTTGACAGCCATCTGTCAGGAATGCTTTGATGGTGTTTCCTGCTTGGCAGGGGGTTGGACTGGATGGCCCTTGTGGTCTCTTCCAACTCTATGATTCTATGATTTTGTGTACATGCAGGCACAAGTCTGATCCAGTAAAACAGATCCTCTTGAAATTGCATAGTATTATACCCTGGTCAGATGACTGTGATCATCTCAAGCAGCCCTCCTGACTGTCCTACAGCTTTTTAGCATAGTGGCACCAGCACTTTAGAACTGGCACAGTCCCCAGTGAAATTGGGCAGGCACCCACAAGTCTGATATTTTGCTGCCTGCACACAATGAGTTTCGCCACTCATTTCCAGAGATTTAATTTGATTCGTTGTTAGT
This sequence comes from Zootoca vivipara, assembly GCF_965207765.1. NCBI lineage: Eukaryota > Metazoa > Chordata > Lepidosauria > Squamata > Lacertidae > Zootoca > Zootoca vivipara. The sequence continues at coordinate 36,433,559 of NC_142597.1, read as the reverse complement.
CATTTGTTCTGTACTTTATGTTTTTATAATTTTATGATGCCTTAATGGTTTTATGATCTATATATTGAATGAGCTGGAAGTTTATAAAATGAGGGTGATAATGGTGATTATACTGGGTTAGAGGGATGAATGGTTTAGCCCAGAGGTTTTCAACCTTTTTGAGTCCACAGGTTCCTTAACCAACAGTGGGACCTCAACTTACGAGCTCCTCAACATCCAACGTTTTTGGCTTACAAGGGGGAAAAGTGGCCGCACGCTTACGATTTTCTCGACATCCAAAAGGAAAACCCATTCACGGCTAGATGTGGTTTCCTCGACTTACGAATTTTTCCATTTCCAATGCGTTCCTATGGGAAACTGCTTTTCCTATGGGAAACTTGACTTACAAAGTTTTCGACCTACGAGTGAGCATGCAGAACAGATTAAATTCGTAAGCCGAGGTCCCACTGTACATTCTTTCTGTGGCACCCCTGTAGGGCTCAGGAGCCCAGTTATGTCAGCCCCATAGCTGCCAAGTCTCCCGTATTCCCCGGGAAACCCCTGTTTTTCCAACCGTTTCCTGCTGGCAGCCCGGATTTTAAAAAAACCCGTAAATCCCCCGGATTCTTACCCACCTGGGGAGGCTCCTTCTGTGCATGTCTGGAGTCTCTGGACATGCACAGAAGCGATTTCTGGCACTGCGGCCATTTTGGAAATGGGCAGAGCCTGCGTAGAAGCAACTTCCGGTGCCGTTCTGCCCAGTTCCAAAATGGCCACGCCGCTGCCGATCCTGGATTTTTCAATCTGGGAGTTGGCACCTATAGTCAGCCCTTGCCTGCAAAGCTGGCAGCCTCTCACCCTTTTTCCAAATACCCTCCCTTGTGGAGTGTTCCCTCAACCTCCTCCTCTCTCCCCTCTCCTTGGGAGTCCTCTGGGCAGCTGCTGCCGCCACCCCTAGTCTCTGCGTTGCCCCCCTTGCTCCAAAGAGAGGTACCTCCCAGAGGCACCATTCACCTGTGGAGCTTATAACCAGGACTGCTGCAGTAAACCGCTTTGCAAGCCTTTGGGAGGCAGAGACGTGAGAGGGCATCAGAGGAGGGAGAGAAAGAAAGAAAGAAAGAAAGAAAGAAAGAAAGAAAGAAAGAAAGAAAGAAAGAAAGAGGGGCAGTGGCCAGTGCTGTCCACGGCACCTCTGGCCATCATTCAAGGCACCCCAGGGTGTCACGGCACACTGGTCGAAAACCACTGGTTTAGCCTAATTGTTAAGGTGATCATCAGTGCTTCTGGATCACATGAAATCCCTTTAGCCCCGTATCCTGTACCTGGCAGTGGACAGCCAGAGAAGCCTATAATAATGGCATGAACACAAACTGCCCCCTCCGTCAATAGCACTTAGGATGAGTTCACACCTGTATGCATGTGTTTGAATTTATATTTCTGCCCTACCTTTCCTCCAAAGACCCCCGTTATTCCTACAGCAGCTCTGAGAGAGACTGAGCTCAGATATGACCGGTCTTAAGGTCCTATGACCCACTTCTCTCACATCCTGGTCGGACAAATATGGTGAGACCCAGGCAGTGGCCTCTCAGGGTGGTGTTGGGTGATGCTGGGCCTGACTGGTCCATCAGGGGCAGGCTTTGGAAAATTGGGACTGTTCCTGGTGTTGAGGGAGCTAACTAGAGCACATGAGTCTATTACCGGTAGCTGCCAGCCTGACAAAGGGCAATGTGAATTTTAGCAAGCGATCGGCAAATCAATTTCGGTTTTCCCATTTTGTTCCAGTCCTAAGTTCAGTTCTCCACATTTCCACATGAGGCTGTGATTAAAAAATATAAATCAAGCCCACATGAAAATTCATCAGCACCTTTGTGGAACTTTCTCCTAACATATACACCTTTGCACACATTTTTTTTTGCAGTGCAATTTCTCCTAATAATGCATTTCTGTAAACTAGATTCATTAATATATGCACTTCTATGCACGCTTAACCCCATGCATATGCAATTTCATATACCTCACTTGGAAAAATGTGCAGAAGTGTGGATTTTGAAGGATGACTGTTTTTCCGTTTCAAATTAGCTGGGTTCCACCTATTAATATGAACCGGATCCAATTTCTGCCCTGAGTTGTAGCTCAGTAGTATAGTGTATGTTCTGCATTCAAGGATGCTGGGGTCTACTCTCCTGTCTGAAACCCTGGAGAACTGCTGTCAGATACTCAGTGCATCCATTACTGAGCATGATAGACGGAGGGTTTGACCGGGGATAAAGCTTCTTCTTGTGTTCCAGTGAAAATTCACTCTCGCACGAACACACTGCAGTAGTTCTTTAACAGCTAAAGCTACACTGATCACATGTACTCCTGTAGATCCCATATTCCTTGCTTTGGTTTCCTTCCTTCCATTCTAGTCAGGTGCTGTGATTTGATTTCTTTTTGCAGGAATAATAATAGTAATAATAATAGTTCTATACCACTTAATATTTTAAAGGAAATAAACCCCAAAGCAGTTCACAACACATTAAAACATCAACAGAATAAAACATTACCGAGGAAAGTCAGCCATGACATACGTGCGCATTCAAAGCAACGTAATTAACAGGAAACTAAAATATTGTCTTTAGGATTTCAGAATAAAGCATTGCAAAGGAGGTCAACTACAGAATGCACATTTAGCACAGCAAAGTAGGCAAAGAAAGAAAGAAAGAAAAGATCTTAAACGTTTCGAAAGAAAGCATTACTAAAGGAAGTCAAATAGAAAATATTAATTGGCTCGAGCATCTGTAAACACCGCTGCCTTTTCAATTCTATGCACAGTGTTATGGCACAGCCTGTGTTTGGTTTAAACAACTGTGCAATGGTTGGAATACATCTGGGTCCTGCTTTGAAAAACTGACTCATGACGGCACATTAATTTTTACTCAACCATTAGGAAAATTTGCTCAGAAAGCTTATGTCCTCCGCTGATTCCGAAGGATTCTATGCTGAATTGTGTATGGCGCGAGGGATGCAGGGGAAAGAGGTTATGTCGGGTGAAGTTCTCGGTTGAGAAGAATTGAGATTCTTGTGGATGGTCATGTTGAATAATCCATGTGAAGGAAAATGCTGATCCTAAACCTTCGCTGCCTTGCGGGATATCTTCAGCAGAATCAAAGGCTAAGGGGTAAATCCTGCACAAATCAAATAATGAAGGGAGGTGAAAAAATATATCACATCCTCAGGTAGACCCTGAGTCAAATTGGGCAGCCTCAGGTTTTTGAGGGCTGCTATACTGAAGTGCCAAATTGGTATCCGAACAAAATCTTATAGTCTAATGTAGTCCGTACACTCCTGTTTGGGAAAAGCAAAGTATCTGCTTTTTTACCTGCCTTTACAGAGAACAATTTTGGAGCGATAGTGGCGCCTGATTTTTCTTTTAAAGTTCAATTAGTACAGCAGGGGAACTGTGATTTAAATGGAAGTGTCAAAGGATGAAGTTTCAGGACTTGATATATATATTTGTTTGTTGCTTTGCCTGTGTGGCATTCGTTTGATATTGCAGTATTTCAAAGAAAATGCTTCTCATCACATCAAGCTTTGGACCAAAGAGCTAGAAGATCGACAATTGGTATTATGTTGGCTAAAATAAAATTTTAAAAGGATCCACGGAAAATAAAATTTTAAAAGGATCCACGGAAAAGGATCTATCAATCCCTGTAGGTTGGTAGAAAGTCTTTCCTCCATTCTGAAGGCAGGTAGCAAGTACTCTAAGGAAACAACAGCTGTAGAAACCCAATGTTAGCCTCTCACATAAATGGGCCTTCTTCAGCAAAACCTCCAAGTGTCACTATTTTCCAGGGACAGTCCCAGATTTACAGAAGCCATCCTGGTTTCTGATTTGATCCTGGAATGCCCCACTTTCCTTTAGGACGTCCCTATTTTCATTGGAGAAATGTTGGAGGTGGGTGTGGTAGGACGTCCCTGTTTTCATCAGAGCAATGTTAGAGGGTATGGAGTTACCTGGCCCCAAAGCCATCTGAAGGCAGCCTTGTATAGGGAAGTTTTTTTTTAAAAAAAAATGTCTAATGTTTTATTATGTTTATATATATATGTTGGAAACTGCCCAGAGTGGCTGGGCCAACCCAGTCAGATGGGTGGGGTGCAAATAGGAGTAGTAGTAATCATAATAATGGAATAGGACGTCCCTATTGTCATCAGAAAAATGTTGGAGGGTATGTGGGCAGGCAGAGTCTAGGGCAGGCTTCCTCAAACTCGGCCCTCCAGATGCTTCGAGACTACAATTCCCATCATCCCTGGCCACTGGTCCTGTTAGCTAGGGACCATGGGAGTTGAAGGCCAAAAACATCTGGAGGGCAGAGTTTGGGGAAGCCTGGTCTAGGGTCTGTACTCCCCAAAGGGTCCACCATGACTGGTAATGGTGGCCCCATTTTTTCTAATGTTTAAAACCTGGTACTTGGAATCAGCTGATGAATGCTGAGAGCCTTCTCCTTGGTAATAATAATAATAATTTATTATTTATACCCCGCCCATCTGGCTGGGCTTCCCCTGCCACCCTGGGCGGCTTCCAACAAACATTAAAATACATCAAATATCACAGATTAAAAACTTCCCTTAACAGGGCTGCCTTTAGGTATTTTCTAAATGTCAGGTAGTTGTTTATCTCTCTGACCTCTGGTGGGAGGGCGTTCCACAGGGCGGGCGCCACTACCGAGAAGGCCCTCTGCCTGGTTCCCTGTAGCTTTGCTTCTCGCAGTGAGGCCCTCGGCGCTGGACCTCAGTGTCCGGACAGAACGATGGGGGTGGAGACGCTCCTTCAGGTATACTAGACCGAGGCCATTTAGGGCTTTAAAGGTCAGCACCAACACTTTGAATTGTGCTCGGAAACGTACTGGGAGCCAATGCAGGTCTTTCAAGAAGCTGACTCCTGGTGCCAGTCAGCTCATAGGCACTGGTGCTTGGCCTTTTGATGGGCTTCGTGAGCCTGTTTTAAGTTGGCACCTGATGTCACAATGATCTATGGTGACTGACCGATGGATGACCCACCCACTAGTTGAAGTTCTCTGGAAGACAGAGAAAGGATCTGTTTTAGTTTCTGTTTTACTCTGAATTCCACTGAATACTTGCAGAGCAACAGTATAACAGGGCTGTTGCTTTGCTGCCTTCCTTTGCAGGCTTCTGAATAGCATTTGGTTGTCACCGTGCAAAGCATGATTCATTCAAAACCTATAAGAGAAAAGAGCCAGAGTGGTGTAGCGGTTAGAGTGTTAGACTAGGACCTGGGAGACCTCAGTTCAAATCCCCACTCAGCCATGAAGCTCACTGAGTGACACTGGGCCAGCCATTACCTCTCGGCCTAACATACCCTGTTTCCCCCTTTTTAATACATAGTCATAAAGTAAGCCATGGCAGGGTTTTTAAGCATTTGAGAAATATAAGACCTACCCCGAAAATAAGCCATACTTCTGTGCCATGGAAACCACTCACAGACTCACTCCATGTGGCCGGCACTGCAGGAGTGTGATCAGCTGTGAAGCGATGCTCCAAGAGCTCCACTTAACAGCTGACCGTGCTCCCGCCTTGCTGGCTGCATCCCCACGCTCCGCCTTCCCGTCCCTGCCGCTTCCGTGCTTGCCACCACCGCTGGGCTCACTGCTTCTTCCTTGCTTGGCCCGGCCAAGGAGCTGCAGCGGCGGGTGGAGCGCCTGAGCCAGCGGCCTCTGCCTGGCCTGAGCCATAAAAACCGTACCGGTATTTAAAAAAATAAGACATCCCACCGAAAGTAAGCCACCCTGTGTTTTTTTGAGGAAAAAAGTTATAAGACGGTGTCTTAAAAAAGGGAAAACATGGTACCTCACAGGGTTGTGATGGGAGGAAAGGACCATGTACACCAGCTTGAGCTTTTTGGAGGAAATATTGGGCTACAAATGCCGTAAAATAAACAAGTCATTTCATTACATCACATAGCATGTTTCTGTCCAGTATTCCATTTCTGCTGACACTTTTTCATCCCTGGCAAAAGATGGTTTAATTGGAAAGAGGCAATGAAATGTACTTGCAATGTCCTTAAAAATCTCACTGTGTTCTTGGCACCGAAAAGGTTTTTCGTAGTTACCGGTATGAGGTAGCAGAAATTTCAGAAAATAATTTCAGAAATAATACTGACACAGGTTTATTGGATATAACAGTGTAAAACAATAAAATATGGTTATTGAAGGTTGAATAACAGAGTCATAATTAAGGAAGAAAAATGTAAGGTATGAGCAAGCAAAACAAAATATCAAATGTTGTACTATATACTGTTTATAAAAGCTGTATGTATGTGTGTGTGTGTGTGTGTGTGTGTGTGTGTGTGTGTGACAGAATAAAGCGAAAGATAAAGATGACTGAAAGAGACATAAGAAGGAAGAAGGGAAGTCAAACTCTTAGGAGTAAAGAGAAAGAATGTTAAAATACACAATGTGGGATGTAATGGAATGTAATTATGAAATTTAATAAAAAGCATATTTAAAAAGAAAGAAAGAGAATGAACTTGTTTTTAAGTTGACAACTTAAGTGCTTCTCATTCAGGCTGAAGACTCTCGTCCATTGCCTTTCCAGCCAGGTTAAATCCTTTCTTCTTTCCCCACCTTCTTTTAAAGGCTGATGAGAGTACAGTGGTTATCCACCGACATGCAATTAAACGCCTTAATAACATTTGTGTTTCTTCTAATTTGCAAGTAGCCTGAAAGCAACAACTGCACAGTGTCCAATTTGTGTGTATACATAGGAATGGCCCACGGTCAGTGTTTTAAGTCAAGCAAACGATTTGCATTCTGAAAAGGAGGAAAAATAAAATCTGTTCACCACGCTAACAACCTACCGTATGGGTGGGTTTTGCTTTCTATTTAGTTTGAAATATGATGTATCTTTTCATCCTCCTGCATTGCACGCCGTTGGACTAGATGACCCTCGGGTCCCTTCCAACTCTACAATTCTATAATCTCTTTGCCCCCACTTTCACATACTTTCCTTTGCCAAATAGTTTTGGATCACAGTGAAAGTCAACTTACGAGTGCATTAGTCACAATATAAATGATCTTGCATTTTGACAGGGGGTAGAGGCAGTTGAACCATTGCCAGGAGAAATGGGTATTTTGCTGACAGCTGAAGAGAATTGGTGTCGGTCACAACTTTTGACTTTCGTTAGCATCTTGTGAAGAAAGCACAGAAATCTTACGTAATGAGATTATTGGCGTATATATATATAAAAGGGGGGCTATGCTGGAAAACGTACCGTTTGACACGATTGCTTTTCATTAAGTGCATCCTGCTTTTGAAAAAGAGATTAAAGGATTGAAATGCTACCGCAGGAAAGGAGAAAAGATGTTAGTTGAATATTAGTGCTTTTGGTACTCAGAATGGATTCATTTTGGGTGGGATGGAGATTCTTGTGCTGTTGAAGGGTTCAGCATTCAACAGGGGAGCGCAATGGGGAAGAATTGTAGCTCCAGAGACTCAGCACCTGCCTTGCAGAAGGTTCAACCCCTGGTGTCTCCAGGCAGGGCTGGGAAGATCTTGGAGAGCCACTGTCAGTTAGGGTAGGCAATCCTGAGAGAGATGGATCTAATGATTTGACTCAGTGTACAACAGATCCCTGTGTTCCTGTGATCACAAAGCCCCTTGAATGGAATTTATTTATACCCATAAATGTCTCACTGAGTTGGACAACCCGTGCCTGCATGACTAACTTCAAATTGCATGTTAGGGTGTCAATGTCAGGATGCCCCTCCATACACAAAAAGCTTGTTGAACATTCTAGCAGAGAGAAAATGTTCAGCCTCGTCTTCTTTCCGGTGTGCAAGTATTCTGGGTGTAGGGTTGTGTGTGTGTGTGTGTGTGCTTTTGCTGAGGCTGGGGGTGGGTAGGAGTCTTTATGCTGTCGATTCCCTCCCAGCCATGGATCGTTCTGCTCCTATTCTGACTGTCAGGGAGAAATGTTTTGCTGCCCTCACTCTGTTCTCGCTTTTGCCCTCACTCTGATTAGTCTTTAAGATGGCACTGTGAGAGTGTGAGCAGGAGAAGGAAGCAAAGTTTCTTCTCGGGGGGAAAAAAAGAGGCATCAAAGGGTCTTGGAAAGGAAGGAAGGGAGAACGAGAGAGATAGAAAGAGAGAGAGAAGAGCAACAGGGGGAAATTACAGTATTAGTGGGAGCAGGAAAAGAGTCGAATGGAGACTGCGATTTTGTGAAATCTTTTGCTGCCTCCCAAGCCTTCCCCACCCCCGCCCTGGCCCCATCGCTCAAGCTTTGACTTCCTTTGGGAACTTTCAAAAATGCTCACATTGATTTTCTGAGTTGGTTTGTTTGTTCTGTAGGTCTAACATGCTTGCGGTGAATTCACCCATTCAGAATTTCAGAGATTGCTGCAAAATAAAATGTGTCTCACTCCCCCTCCCCCTGCCCTTGAGCAGAGCCACCCTAAATTCACTTCACTTTGGAGTAATGGAGAAGCAGCTGGTTGTCTTCAGTGAAGGCACTGCAGCCAGAAAGTGGTGACGGAAAAGCCATGCTTTGTCCTTTTTTATCAGATTTGCAGAGCAAACTATCCAACTTCCGTTCTGGGTTTAAACAATAGAAGTACATGTTAGGGTGAATGCAAAAGCAATATTATAAGTGTAATAATTAGTCAAACTCAGTACATTACATTACAAGGAGTCTCAATGTGGGGATGAGATATTGCTGCTCAGAAGAGGGATCTGGATTTGCTACATACTGGGGAACATTGGTTTTTTTTAAAGAAACCTTCCGACGCATGGGAACTGTTTTGGACAAACTTCTGGTGTCAGGTGATATATTTCAGCAAGCATTTTAAGCAAGTTTTGTCATGTTATGGTTAGTTCTCACATAATTCATCTTGCCTATATCTTTTAACCTTGCTGTACATGGCTTAGAGACCATGGTGATAAATGGCTGGAATAAATAAAACTAATTAATAATTTGACACAAAGTAGGCAAGGAAAGTGAATTTAACTGTTTCCTCCCATGTTGCGGCCCTGGCTGACAGAATTCCTTCTCTAAAACTGATATTTGCATTGGGAGGAAAAGAATGGCAATGGAGATTTTCCTTAGGATTTTAGCCGGGGAGGAAAGTGTTAAACTATCTTCCCATGCCTATTCTAATCCTGTTGATCTCTCTCTCTGTCTCTCTCTCTCTGGCACACAAATACATCATTTGCAAAACTTTTCACTTGCCCTCTAACCCAGAAAGGTGTCCGTTGAACTGAAGACTGTTGGGCCCTGGCCCTCAGAGCCATGGAGCTTGGAGGAGGTGAAGCCCCAAAGAACCTCTCAAGTCCTCTTCATTGCCCAGCTGCAACTCACACAAATTAATTTTAATTGCCCCAGAACGCCTCCATTCACCTTTGTGGTTTACTCAGAATGTCGCAGCAGCCTGCACTCTCTCTGAGCCTCCCCCAGAATATTGCACTGGTCACTTATAACTCCAATCCTAAACTCCCAGCATAGGCACCAGCTCCTAGTGGCCCAGCTCTTTTGCCCCCCCCATGACCCCCCCAAAAATGTTCAGAATGATCAGGGGGTGGAGGAAGCTGAGTATAGCATGGTTTCAGTGGCTGGCTGCTCCTGCTGCTACCACGGAGGGCAGAAGCAGCCCCTAGCCAGTGGTCGCAGTGGGAGGAGAAAGAGGAGGCCAATTGTGGAGCCGAGTGAGGCACAGTGGAAGTTCAGTGGCATCTTCTCCTGCTGCTGCCATGTAAGGGGAAGGCAAGGGGAAGCAGTCCCCAGCCAATGGCAGAAGCAAGAGGAGGAGGAGGCTGGGTGTGGAAGAGGAGGAGCCGTTGACCATTGAAGCCACTCTACTGGTGCGTTCAGCTCCTCCCCCGGGCTCCTTCTGATGTCCTGACATCATGCGCCATCACACCATCATGTCTGTGTCATCACCCCCTAATGTTCTGCACAATTTGCCAGCTCTCCCTCCCAGTAACCTGAATGCCAAGTGTCTAGGCGCTTGGGGCATAGCTGCCAAGTACCCCGTTTTCCCCGGGAAACCCCCGTATTTTCTTACCGTTTCCTGCAGGTGTCCAGAATGGCAAAATACCCCGTATTCCCCCGGATTGCGGAGCTCCTGCTGGTGGCCATGTTCTTCTGGTGCCGCGCCAGCACCGGAAGTCACTTCTACGCACTTCCGGACATGCGTAGAAGCAACTTCTGGAGCTGCGGACATTTTGGAAATGGGCACAGCGGCATCGGAAGTTGCTTCTATGCATGTCTGGAAGTGCGTAGAAGCAACTTGCGGTGCTGCGGACATTTTGGAAATGGGCACAGCGGCATCGGAAGTCACTTCTACGCATGTCTGGAAGTGCGTAGAAGCGACTTCCGGTGCCGCGGCGCTGCTGATCCCCGATTTTTCAATCCAGAACTTGGCACCTATGGCATGGGGATTCCAAAACCTGAGGTTGGCAACATGCACACTTCAGCAGTCACTAAGATGCGAGGACACAGTTGTCCTCTGATCTAGTTTAGCCCTTGAAATAACGGCGTTAGGAGGACAATCTGATCAGGGTCCTGATGCTACTGGAGGAGTGTTTTGATCTTTTCCTCTTTGTGGCATTTCCTTCGTTGAATGCTGATGCAACCTTACACCAGTCTTTGTGTATCCCGCTTCCAACACCTGCTCACCCACTTTGGATAGGATCAGACCAAAGGTGAATTCAGGATCGCTGTTCACTTTATTTCTCGATGCTATCACATTCGCCTCACACCCTGTGTGCCCCCTGAGGTCCAGCTTCTGGCATGTCACCAATTGCATTGGAGTTCAACCACCATTCTTCTGGCAGCTAGCAAATTAGGAGGCTGGCATCCAGCTGCAGTGGTGTGTGTGCTTGGCAAGGTGTTAGTTTGCAAAGAGCATTGAAGTGACTTTGAGGCTCTGCATTTGCTGATGGAGTTTTCTGGGGACGAGAGAGATGACCTTGGGTTAGCAAGGAACTTCTCTGCGTGCAAATTGGGCCCTTGCTCGAACCAGGGTCACCCCCAACATTCCCGTGACAACATCAGAAGCTTGATAAGGTTTGCATTAACTCGATTAGAAGGTCTTCGAATGTCACTTTCAAAAGGGAGCCGGGAAGATCAGCCCAGGCAGGTTGCAAGATTCAGAACCACTTTCCATGCATGTGTTTCAAACAAGGAATTAATCGCATGAGGATGGTGCTCCTCCAAATGGAGGAAGGTTGCCCCCACCGTTTTGGGATGCAATGGGGTATGTGGATTCAGAATATGCTGTGTCCTGGTGTAGGGCAATGGGGTAAAGCAACACCTTTATAAGGCTGCCTTGTGGGGGCCATGACCTCCTTCCCTCGGTACCCCCCATGAGGTCTAGGACCATGTTAGTCTTCATGGGGGCTGAACAGGATGTGGTGGTAGTGATGGGGGAGGTGGGGACAAGGGGTGGGTTACAGAAAATGTATGCCTTTCTTCAAGCAATGAGGGCTGGGATGAAGAATAGGGTGATGACTTTTTTACAACCTCATTTCCCTGTATCATAATTTGATGAGCTTTCATTAAAGATTAGATAAAATCTTACTTTCAAAGAGATTTGATAAAAAAAACCTCACACACAAAATGATTTTAAAAATTTTATTTATCAGTTTTTTGACCATTTTTGAAGTCACTGTAAGCAGATATAAAACTGAACCCAAGCTTTAGAGTCACATATATACAACATTATATAGGGCCATCAATCACACAAGGAAGCTTTTTTTAGCTGCAGTAACAGTATAGACGCCGCTAGAGGACGATGTTTTGCTACCTCTCCTGTAGGTTCTTTTCCCAGCATGTCCGGCAGGGTCTGCTGGCTGAGTTTTGAGGTCCCAAAAAGGGGCTTTTATCTTGCGCAGGTGTGACATTTGTATGCCCTATGTTGCTAAGAACACTCCCCATTGTGGAATGTGGTGTTGTGTCCATATATATATATATATATATATATATATGTATATATACAATTTTGAGAAATGGTAAAACGGCATACACAAAAATTAAAAACGGTTTGTGTGTGACCTTTTTTTAATATTTCAATGGAATATACCTCATTTTAGTCATGAATACCCTTATATTCCTTGAATGCTTAAAAATCCTGCTATGGCTTATTTTATGGGTATGTCTTAAAATATGAGAAACAGGGTAGGCAAAAGTTCGTCCATTTGTGCTACAGGAAATAATTTTTGAGGGGGGGGAAATGAAAAAGTCATCACCCTAATGAAGAATCAGTCTAGATCCAAACATGTTCCAGAGACAAAGTCAACCAACACTCTGCTGTTGATATCATAGGAAGTTCAGGCAAGGCACAGCAAGGCAAAGCACCTAGGAGAGAGATGCCTTTGTTGTCTCTAGCAACTAGAAGGCTTAAGAAGAAGGCATTTTATACTATGGGTCTGCAACAACAACAACAACAACAACAACAACAACAACTGGCAGTGCAGGAGTTATTGGGGATGTCTTACTCATGAGTAGGCTAATGCACCATATCATTTCTCTTTAGCCTGGACCCAAAGCTTTTGATACTGGCGATCTTAAGGCTTTGGCTTGTGGTTCCTAATAACAGCTATTAACCCAAGGGGTCCTAGATACTAAGAAGGAAGGCAGTGGTTTTGGGGTGTTGATTTTAGCTGTTCTTTTGAATCAGGTCTCCAATGCAATATATGTGAGCATCTTGAATTTTAAGTGTTTGGTTTGAAGCCATATCTTAACTTAATAAACTGGCATTAATAAAACCCTTCACTGTAATGTTTTTTGCAGCAAGTTCAGGGGGGAAAGATGCTGATGTAATTTACATCCATATGCTCGGTACGGGACAATAGCTGATAAGATGGGACAATTTTGGAACACTCTGTCCACTAGGAAAACAAGCAAGCCAAAAACTATCCGGTATTTCAGACTTGGCAAAAGGTGCATCGATTTTTCTTTTCTATAGGACATTTGATGAGTAAGTTGGTACTTGGGAAGTGCAGTTTTGATAGATTGGGATGCAAAGTGGCCTTTAACTCTCTGTGGCAGGGAAACAGGGTAAGGATCTGATAGCAAAGAAAACTGCTGCAGTTTTCATAATGTGTAAATGGAAATAAATGGGCACTTCTACTGGAATCAAATGTTTTATGTGTGTATGTGTATATATATATATATATATATATATATGTGTGTGTGTGTGTGTGTGTGTGTGTGTGTGGTTTATGCCGGTACGCAGGTGGTGCTGTGGGTTAAACCACAGAGCCTAGGGCTTGCCGATCAGAATCCCCGCGACGGGGTGAGCTCCCGTTGCTCGGTCCCAGCTCCTGCCAACCTAGCAGTTCGAAAGCACGTCAAAGTGCAAGTAGATAAATAGGTACCCCTCCAAGCGGGAAGGTAAATGGCATTTCCGTGTGCTGCTCTGCTTAACCAGAAGCGGCTTTGTCATGCTGGCCACATGACCCGGAACCTGTATGCTGGCTCCCTCGGCCAATAACGCGAGATGAGCGCCGCAACCCCAGAGTCGGTCATGACTGGACCTAATGGTCAGGGGTCCTTTACACACATATTCAAACAAAGAAACAAACCACTAATAAGAAAATATCAGAATGGTTCACAACAACTGTATGCAAAACCATCGATTCTAAACCATATTTAAAAGGTTAAAATCAGAAATCGGCTAACTACTGTGGAAAGATGTATTCTTAATTGCCTGCATAGTTGTGAACAGGAAAGTCTTCAGCAGTCATTTAAAAGTTAAAACAGAAGGCATTTAATGAATCTGTATTAGCAGAGTGTTCCAAAAATATTGGGCTCATAATGCTAAAGCCTTGCCAGCTCAGTGAATGACCAACAGCACTCCCGCAGATTATCTCAGTGACTAAGCTGGAATATAAAGGTTCTGGTAGTCCTTGAGGCACCATGGACCTCACTTATTTAGGGCTTTGTAAAATCAATGCAAGGACCTTGAACCTGGCTCGGTAGTAGATGGGCAGGCTGTCACTCCTAATTCTCCAGATGCCTTCATCTGCAGCCTACGTTCTGCACCAGATGGAGCTTCCAAACCAGGTTGCCAAGGGCAGCCCTGCATAGAGCACATTGCAGTAATCCAGCCTTGAGGTGAAAGCTTCAGATTTATTTACATAGGTTCCCGTCTACAATATACATTCAGTGTAGTAATATACCTTGTGGGACATCTTTGAGAGAAGAAAAAGGTTAAGGAGTAAACTAATAATAATAATAATAATAATAATAATAATAATAATAATAATAAGTTTTTATTTATACCCCGCCCTCCCCAGTCAAAAACCGGGCTCAAGGCGGCTCACGCCAACAGAATTACAATAAAACATAAAAACAATTAATTAAAATACAGATTAAAATACAGTATTAAAATTTAAAGTGCAGCCTCATTTCAAGTAGTCCATAAGTCCAAGCCATGAGGGAGGAAAACACAGGGGTCAGGCTGAGTCTAACCCAAAGGCCAGGCGGAACAGCTCTGTCTTGCAGGCCCTGCGGAAAGATGACAAATCCCGCAGGGCCCTGGTCTCCTGGGAGAGAGTGTTCCACCAAGTTGGGGCCAGTACTGAAAAGGCCCTGGCTCTAGTAGAGGCCAATCTAGCCATCTTATGACTCGGGATCTCCAGAATATTGTTGTTTGTGGACCTTAAGGTCCTCCGCGGGGCATACCAGGAGAGGCGGTCCCGTAGGTATGAGGGTCCCAAGCCATAAACCCTGAACAAATTCAGAGTGGAGTGTCTAAGACGGTTGGATGGCATCTTTCCAGCAACTGTGGCAGCCAAGCTGGTGCCAAATGTATTGCTATGCTTTTCTTTGGAGCACATCAGTGAGACTGAGAGCGGGTCTTGTTGTCTGGGCAGCCCAGGACCTCTATACAAAGTGCCCAGGCTTGCACCCCAGAGAGGTCACTATGGTGGTGCTGATGACATGGGAGTTCCTGGTCTCTGCAGCCCCAACAGGTACTGTGATTCTCCAGCGGTTTGACAAAATCACGGAGGAGAAGGCTGTGGATGACTGCTAGCCACAATTTCTATATTCTACCTCCAATGTGTATGCCTCTGAATACCAGTTGCTGGGAGTGACAGGCAGGCAGAGTGCTCTTCTGCTCGGGTTCCCAAAGGCATCTCATTGGCCCCTGTGAGAACAGGATGCTGTCCAAGTTGGGCCATTGGCGTGATTCAGTGGGCTGTTCTTATGTTCTCGCATTTTGTGAGTCACTGGTGAGGTGGGTAGGCACAAAAGCCAGTGCCATTTTGGCTATGTCACCACAGTTATGGAACACCCTCCCAAGTAAAGCTGTCGGTGGCTCCCGGCTGGTTCCCCAGGAAAGTATAAAGACAGGAAAAGTTTCTTACAGTCCTTTTTTATTTCAATCTTTACAGAGAGAGGCTATAGAACCCCACCTCTTGGATAGTGGTGTTATCCCAAGGGAATCTCCACCCCCTTCTCTCCCACTTCCTTATTCGTCATTCTCATCATCTGCTGCTACATGTCCTCTGTCTTTGAGCTCTTTGCTCTCCTACTTTTAAGGCTCGCCAGGTTCTGCGAGATGGAGGATCTGGAATGCTTTCTAATGACAATGAGCCAGCAAGGTGTTGCTCTGGCTCTCCCATGATTTTCCAACTTTCCCCCTCATCTGCTTCTCGGCTGCTACCTCCCTCAAACTCCTGTTGCAAATCTACACTGTCTTCCTCTTCCTCCTTCCTCCTCTGCCCAGTCCCTGACAAAAGCCCACTTGCATCAAAGGCTGCTCACCATTTGACAAGCAATACATATTTGGCTCTAAAGGAAAGATTTTGGGGATAAGTTAAGGCTGGGATGTTGAAGGATATGGCTTGAAGTTATCCACATGTAAAGCAGTATTTCTGATGTGGATGCAGTGGAGATCTTTGATGCTGTTTGTCACATATTTAGTATTTGGTGTTCACATTTCCGTAAGCTGTCTTAGAGGTCCCCTTGGGAAAGAGAGGACACAATATTTCAGAACATAAATAAAAAACATTACAGTGGTGTTCAACCACCTTAACTCTTCAAAGGTCTCTATTATTCAGTCAAATTAATTCACCCTTTGTTTTATTACTCATTCCAGAATTAGCTGTTGTTTTGTTTCCTGAAGAAGCCTGGACTGCTATTCAAAGGAGATCTCACATACAGTTTCTTCTCTCTCCCATTAGGGAGAAGATGCCATTCCACCATGTCACGGCTGGGCTGTTGTACAAGGGGAACTATCTGAACCGGTCACTCTCAGCTGGCAGTGACAGTGAGCAGTTGGCCAACATCTCAGTGGAAGAGTTGGACGGTAAGGATGATTCACCAACAAGTTGGAGAATCACGGCACTCCATTTTAAAAAATTAAATCCTTATGACCTTGCAAGTTGTGAGTTGAAAGATATGCATGGGATGGGTCAGGAAATGGTTACTTTGGTAGTGTGTCTACAAATTTAAAATATTCACTTAATTTTTTTAAAAAAAAATGTGAGATCACTGATCACAGGGACTTGATTCCATCTTCCCATGCATCTGTTGAAGTCGAATTGAAGATGGCATAAGATAACTCCTCCCTTTCTCAGATAGCAAACTGGGAAGCTGCAAGAGGATACATGTTAGAACAAAAACAAACAAACCCCAACCCTCTTAATTTCATATATGCACTCATGGGGTCTGAACTGGAGGTGAGAGACCAGGAGCAAAGGCTTGGGGTCACAGTAGACAGCTCAAATAAGATGTCAACCCAGCATGCCAAGGCTGTGAAAAAGACATATTTCATGCTAAGGATCTTTAAGAAAGAAGTTGAACAGAAAACTGCCAATATCATCATGCCATTATACAAAGCTATGGTACTGTCATGGAGTCTACTCAATATTGATCCAGAGCAGACTCCATTGTATAGCTAGCAGAATAAAAAACTTAAAACACATTGCAGGATTCCCAAAAATAGACCAGAGGCAATTGTATTTCATCCAGCAGAGCTTTACTGAAGGCAAATGAGCACAATGGTCACAAATCCAATACATTCAGGATTGGCACTGTCCATAAGAAATCGAGTTGCAGCAGAGTTACGGTAACTTAGACTTACAATAACTTATAATAAGCCTAAACCTTAACACTAAGCATAATATGCAGAGAACACCACACCAGAAGGAAGAGAGATAGAAAGAGAAAGCGAAACCCAGGCTCCCTCTGGCCCTACTTTTATAGTCAGCATGACCTTGACAGAAAGAGATAAGAGAAGCAATTTAAACCAGTTGTACTCAGCTTCTCTGAAGCAATAACCCAAATATTATGAATCTTCTGCTTGTTTCTTTCACACAGAGAAGCTTCCCAAACCCTCTTGAATTAATTAGAATAGGAAAGATCTCTGCACATCAGATCAATACTAAGAAATACAAACTGACAGAATCATCCACATTTGGAGAACTTGTGGACAGTTCTGGTTGCCTCGCCTCAAAAAGGATATTGTAGAGTTGGAAAAGGTTCAGAAAAGGGCCACAAAAATGATCAAGGGGATGGAGCAACTCCCTTACAGAGAAATGTTGCAGAATTTGAGAAAAGGCGAGTAAGAGGCAACATGATAGAAGTTTAGGAACTTGTGCATGGCATGAAGAAATTGGATAGAGAAAGGTTTTTGTCCCTCTCATAACACTAGAACTCGGGGACATCCATTGAAGCTGAATGTTGGAAGGTTTAGGACAGATAAATGAAATGTATGTCATGTAGACATATTTAAACTATGGGACTCGCTCCCGCAGGAGTCAGTGATGGCCAGCAACTTGGATGGTTTTAAAAGAGGGTTGGACAGATTCATGGAGGAGAAGGCTCTCAACGGTTCCCCACAGTTGGAGACAGAAATGTTTCTGAATACCAGTTGCTGGAAATCACGAGGGGAGAATGCTGTTGTGCCACGTTCTGCTCTCTGATTTCCCAAAGGCAAATACTTGATAGAAGAGTTTCTTTCCAAAGGTTTTGATGCTTAGATTGTTGTTGTTGTTTAGTCGTTTAGTCGTGTCCGACTCTTCGTGACCCCATGGACCAGAGCACGCCAGGCACTCCTGTCTTCCACTGCCTCCCACAGTTTGGTCAGACTCATATTAGTAGCTTCGAGAACACTGTCCAACCATCTCGTCCTCTGTCGTCCCCTTCTCCTAGTGCCCTCCACCTTTCCCAACATCAGGGTCTTTTCCAGGGAGTCTTCTCTTCTCATGAGGTGGCCAAAGTATTGGAGCCTTCAGAATGGATAGGTCGGATCTTCTTGCAGTCCATGGGACTCTCAAGAGTCTCCTCCAGGACCGTAATTCAAAAGCATCAATTCTTCAGCGACCATGCTTATATTTTCATGCTGTTTTCACAATCAGAGACAGCCAGGACTCCTTGACTACCGCTCTTAACCACTACACCACACTGGCTCTCAGCTCTACACACATGAGAGCTGAGCATGACCAGTCCCTTCTTAATGTTTACTTTCGGACAGGGCAGGTGTGTAGATGTGAAGGCAATGCTTCAGACCTGACTTCCTCCATTCTGGTTAATCTTACAGAGAGTTTTGGGTAGGAATGGGTTCTCTTTAACGGTCACCTGTTCCACACACACACACACACACACACACACACACACACACACACTGTTCGCAGTGGCACATCTTTCTTCTGAACTTGTAGATGGGCTCGACTCGTAGACTTTGTTATGAACGGAAACGTGTCTTTCTGAATGAAATTCCGTAGTGGAAAGAGACATAATGGATGCTCTCTCTCTCTGATAGCTGTGTTATAAAAACTGTGAGTGTGAATTCAGCACATTGGTTTCTGCCTTGTCCCCACCCCCACCCCCCTGCTTGAGTTGCATGAAGTATCTGTGCACGTGTGGGTTTTTTGTTTTTTGTTTTTGCATAATGTCGCTAGAGCTTTTTGCTAATAGTCTGTTTTTCTTCACCTGCTAGACAATCAGTTTCTCATGGGAATTCCCAATGCATTCTCCCCCCAGCACAGTTTTTTGTTGCAATCGTAGCTTCCCGGTGATGTTCCAGTCTTTCAGCTAAGCTGAAAACATTTGCTTCCTAGGGGCACTTAAAAATGAGAGGCAGTGTTGAAGATGACTTGGATTCTCTATAAGATCTCTATAACAGCATTCATGGGTAGAATGCTTGTTCCCCTTAATACTGGCTGAAGTAAAACAAAAGCTGGAACGATGATCTCTCCCTGGAACTTTTTAGCAGTAGTTTTGTTCTATTTATAACTACCTGTGTTATCTTTCTTGCTAGCAGAGCAGCCCATAAGCTTAAGGGCTCAGCAGGGTCTCTGTCTCCTCCCATGTCAAATGGTGCCATAGCTGCCAAGTTTTCGCTTTTCTCGCGAGGAAGCCTATTCAGCATAAGGGAAAATCCCTGTAAAAAAGGGATAACTTGGCAGCTATGAATGGTGCTGAGTCTCAAAACCAAACTTCACCGAATGAAACTTTAGTTTAGGGTCCAGTTCAAAGGGTGGTGTACTCTTTCTCAGCAGCCTTCCCTAGTACCAGCAGTGTAGTGTCAGTTACCAGTGCCCAGGGTGGGCACACAAGCATGTGTACTTCCCAAGTGGGTGCTATCCCAGCCCTTGCTGCCACTGCTACAGCAACCCCACCCATACCAGAGCAAAGCAGGGCCACGGTGAGCTGTCTGCCTGCCCACACGGGGGGGGGGGGGAGGAGCGAGTTGGTGTGGCCCTTGGTGGGCAGAGAGGAACACCAGCTGTACCGGGGATGCGTGTGAGCACCTACTTTGTGCCCCCTCAAAAACTGTGTGCCCGGGGCTCACACAACCCACGCTACGTCCCTGCCTAGCACCCCCACCAGCCACCATCCCCTAAGCTCATGGAGTGTAAGACTATCAATGCCACTGGTGGAAGGCTTTCTTTTTTCAACAAGATTCCTACGTGAAGATTTGCATCCTAGCAGGTATCTGTGTTTGGTTTTGAAAGATTTTGCATATGAAATTGCGCTCTCTCTCTCTCTCTCTCTCTCTCTCTCCCCCCCTCTCTCTCATTGTGAAATTGCTTTAAGAAGTATCTGAAGAAGTGTGCATGCACACGAAAGCTCATACCTATGACAAACTTAGTTGGTATCTAAGGTGCTACTGGAAGGAATTTTTTGTTTGTTTGTTTCAATAAAATTACCAAGACATAAAAGAAAAGAAAACAATTAATTAAAATACAATATTAAAATTTAAAATGCAGCCTCATTTTAAGTAGTCCATAAATCAAAACCACGAGGGAGGAAAACACAGGGGTCAGACTGAATCCAACCCAAAGGCCAGGCGGAACAGCTCTGTCTTGCAGGCCCTGCGGAAAGATGACAAATCCCGCAGGGCCCTGGTCTCCTGTGAAAGAGCGTTCCACCAAGTCAGGGCCAATACTGAAAAGGCCCTGGCCCTAGTTGAGCACAATCTAACCACTTTATGGCTTGTAATCTCCAGAATGTTGTTATTTGTGGACCTTAAAGTCCTCCGCGGGGCATACCAGGAGAGGCGGTCTTGTAGGTACGAGGGTCCTAAGCCGCATAGGGCTTTAAAGGTCAAAACCAGCACCTTAAACCTGACCCTGTACTCCACCGGGAGCCAGTGCAGCTGCTAAAGCACTGGATGAATGTGATCCCGCGGCAAGGACCCCATGAGGAGCCTCGCTGCGGCATTCTGCACCCACTGAAGTTTCTGGGTCAGCTTCAAGGGCAGCCCCGCGTAGAGCTACCGCGTAAAACTACCACATCTGCAAGAAGACTAAGAGAGACCCATTCCCCCTGACGTGCCAATGTTCTACGTGATGGAGATTGCTTTGCAAAGATAATAATTCACTCATGTGATCCCCTCCTTATGCTCTGAAGAAGTATAGCATGGGCACAAATGGACCCAGCTGAGTGTGAACTAGGGCAGAACTGATCGCTCTTGCCTGGGAACAAATTGCAGCCCAGCCTAGGCACTCAGGCGATCCAGTTTACAAAGGTCAGTCAACTAGGAGATGAGCTGTCTGCTCTAAAGCTGGCTTAAAGATACAGCACACTGCACCCAGGTCATTGAATTGCCCACTGTGGTGAGCTGGGTGTGTTTAAACAGCACATACTGTAGCTGCCCCTTTAGCTAAGGTGACTGGCTCAAAAGAACCCACCCCAAACCAAGGTCAGGTTCAGCTATTATAAACCTCAAAGTTTGATGTCAAGGCTTCCCAAACCGGTGGCTTTCTTAAGTTCTTAACCCAAGGTACCACTGTAATATTCATTCTGCATTTGTAAGACGTTGATATTTTACTGTGGCAGAACCCACATTTTGGAACTCCTTGCTTTTTGACATCAGGCATCTTCACTGTACTGTTTTTAGCACCTACTCAAAACATGTCCATTTAGACAAGCCTACTGTGTTTTAAATCCGTTTTTAGCCGATCACTGGTTTTAGTTACTGTTTGAGTACAGTATGTTAAATAGCTGCTTTAAACTGCTTTACTTATGATTTTATTGATTTATTCTTTTTTTTGTAAACCGCTTTTACAGTCAAGCAGTATATACATTTTATGAAAAGATGGCAACCATTGAGCTAGTAACTTGAAACTTGCCATGCATGATCTGACTGATGGCATCCGCAGATATGCCAAATTTCAGGTGCCTCTGATTAAAAAATGCCACAAGTATAGGAAGTTTAAGAATGTTGAAAATGGATGCACTGACCATTTCACTCATTTTCTTAAACGGGCATTTCGTATACCTCGCTTACTGATGCACATTATTTATTGTTGTCAGGTAAGGCAAGCCTTAATTCATTTTGTGAAGTTCCAAGCAGTGCTCAAAATTACTCAAGCTTTTACTGCCCATTAAATCCTATGGCACCAACTACCTCTGACATGAGATACTGGAGGCCGTTTTTTTTGGGGGGGGGGCTTAATTGTTTGCAGAGGGCACCACCTAGTGGTTGATGTGTGCAATACTTATTGCTTGGCTTATGGAATAGAACAGTGTGGTGCAGTGGTTAGATGAAAGGTTGCTAATTTATGGACCTAATAAGTATCTAAAGCCATTTGCACATAACAAAATACGTATTTTATCAAATTACAGTGGTACCTCGGTGTGAGGGACAAGGGATACAGGGAAGTCCCTCCCATCTTAAGTTCCAGCCCATCCCCAAGCGCTGGAGAGAGTAAGGAGAGCTCTGCCTCCAGCGGAGAGTCAGGAAGTGGTGTCCGAGGCTCAGGCAAGGTTGTGGAGCCCATGCCGCAGGTGGGACAGGAAGTTGGACGCACGGGGGGGAGGCCAATCCCCCCAACTCCCGAATTGCGACGCAAACGTAGGGGGAAGAGGTTGGGTCTGCCAAAGCTTTGGTGCTGGAAGAAAACGCGCCAATCGCCATTCGGAGGTTCTGACACCTCACCTTAAGGATGCATTTTTACTGCTCTGAACACTGTAAATAATCAGCACTTAATAAAAGCCTTAAAAGACCATGCTGGAGTCGTTACTCTAGAGTAGCCATATCAGGCCCTCTGACACTCGGGTTACAAACGCTTCAGGTTACAGACTCTGCTAAACCAGAAATAGTACCTTGGGTTAAGAACTTTGCTTCAGGATGAGAACAGAAATCGTGCGGCAGCAGCGGGAGGCCCCATTGGCTAAAGTGGTGCTTCAGGTTAAGAACAGTTTCAGGTTAAGAACGGACCTCTGGAACGAATTAAGTTCTTAACCAGAGGTACCACTGTAATTGTTGAACTGAAATACAATTAAGAAGAAGTATATTAATAGTGGATTTTTTGGGGGTGGGGCAAGAGAGTGGGGCCCTAAGCTATAGCTTGTTTAGCTTATAAGTAAATCCGGCACTGAATCCTATGCAGGTTACTCAAAAGTAAGCCTTGACAAGACTGGGCAAGTTCCTGTAGCCAGCTTGCAGTGGTGAATTGGTTTTGTTTCCTGGCATAGGTACATCTCATTGTCCATTTGTTACCCTGGCTGCTAGATTTTGGAGGTGACTCCTAGATCCAATGTGTGGCAGCTGCGAAAAGGGAAAATTTCATGCCAGGGATCATTAGGAAAGGAACGGGGGGAGGGGCTGCTAATATCATAATGTCATTATACAAATCTGTGGTGTGACTGCATTTGGAATTTATTATTTGTAGTAGTGTGAAAGTATTTGGGTTTTTATTTACCTTTCCCCTAAACACGTACCTTTTGAAAGAGAACTCTTAAAAAATCAACACACAATGAGGCTATTTTTAATTGATATTAAATTGTGTGACTCAAGAGTAAATTGCCAGGTTGAAACTGACATGCCATTCATAACAGGTGTCTTGGGAGGATTCTGAGATGCTTTAAGGGTTTCTATTTAAAACTGTGCCATATGGGTAATGATGTCTACGTTTGAGCGAATTAATTCAGGCAGCTGGAACACCACTTCAGCTTAAACGCCTGGCAATTCTTGCACTGCCTCAGACAGGTTTATGCAAACTCCTTTGTCTTGAATGCCCCCCTTTGCTCCTTTTAATATTGCAAATGGCTAAAAATGTTGTTCGCAGATTGGAAATATATCTAACAGTGAATGGGATCATCACTGCTGAGTCACCCCTACAGGAGGCATTATAATAATGGGCTATTGTTGGAAAGGATAAAGGAAGGAGGAGAGAGAATAATAAATATATGTTGGGGGGGGGGGAATCACATAATTCCTAGGTGGGCTTTGGGCGAGTTGGGAAACTGCAGTGATGCATGTAGCCCATTGAGCCAGGATGGGTGGGTGAATGGCAAAGCCAGGGCTAAACAATATTGGTATTTATACAAGCTAATGGTGAAAGTAATTGGATTGCCATTGCAACAAAGCAGGTCCCAAAGCTGTATCTTGGGAGGTGGAAGTTCAGAGTGTGGAAGCTCAGAGAGAAATGGCTTGCTCAGAAAGTGTGGAAGCTCAGAGGCAAATGGCTTGCTCAGGAAGTGTGGAAGCTCAGAGGCAAATAGTTTGCTCAGGAAGTGTGGAAGCTCAGAGGGAAATGGCTTGCTCAGGAAGTGTGGCAGCTCAGAGGCAAATGGCTTGCTCAGGAAGTGTGGAAGCTCAGAGGCAAATAGTTTGCTCAGGAAGTGTGGAAGCTCAGAGGGAAATGGCTTGCTCAGGTAAATGAGTGCAGGCTGCAATCGTGTACATTGGAGGGTGATTCATTAGCACAATTGGGACACTGCCCAATCAACCTCAGTCCATCCCCAGCCAGCCCTCCACTTACCTGCTTTCTTACTTATGACCAGTACAGATGTGGTCATGCCTATACACTTCCTCCTCCTTTCTGGATCTCGTTCAGTTTTGCACAGCGGTATCAATCACTGTTGCCATCATCTGTAAACTCGTTTAATCTCACTGTAAACAAGTGGCACAGTGTCAATAAAGTATTTCTATTTCTATTATTTCTAGGCGATGAAAGAAAGGCCGTGACCCCTTTTCCAGTCAAGCACAAACGCTTTGAAGCCCTTGTAGAACTTAACAGCAATGAGGATTGGACAAAATTAGCTGGCTCTGCCTGTCATTGGCTCTGCCACCACCTACAGTTGGTCTGCCTATCTTCTGCCCCACCAGCCCCAATGGGCACCATTGGTGGACAGCAAACTGAGATCACAGTCTTCCTCACTATGGCAGTGTGAGCACAGAGCACAGTGGAAACATGTGCTCTGTTCTGTCTTATTCTGGGTGTAGGGACTTCTGGAGCAGCAGAAAACAAGCTTGCACAATCTTCCATGCGAAAGTCCTTCAGGTATTTGAAGATGGCTATCATGATGCTTCTTAGTCTTCTCTTCCCAACTCCTTCAACCATTCGTCAAAGCCCCCCCCCCCCTTATGAGCGTTGTTTATCCTGGAGAAGAAAATATTGAGAGGCGATATAAAATAAAAAAATTCCTTCAGTAGCACCTTAAAGACCAACTAAGTTTATATTTTGGTATGAGCTTTCGTGTGCATGCACACTTCTTAAGGTGCTACTGAAGGAATTTTTTTATTTTGCTTTGACCCAGACCAACACGGCTACCTACCTGAGAGGCGATATGATAGTCATCTTCAAATATCTCTAGGACTGTCACATGGAAGATGGAGCAAGCTGAGAGGAGGGTCTGAACTACTGGAGTCAAATGGCAAGAAAGGAGATTTCAACAAAACATTAGGAAGAACTTCCTGATGGTGAGAGCTGTTCAACAGTGGAATGGACTATCTCGGAAGGTGGTGAACTCTCTTTCATTGGAGATCTTTAAAGAGAGGTTGGATGGCCATCTGCCAGGTATTCTTCAGCTGTGATTCCTGCATTGACCTTTGAGGTCCCTTCCAACTCTACAGTCCTATGATTCTATGATTCTGCATCAGGAAGGGAGGAGATGTCAGGGATGAGGGCCTCCACTGCTTCTCTTGTGAGAGTGTTCAAGGGTGGGGGGTTTTTTTGCAAAAAAAAAAAGTATGTTCATGGTTATAGGGACTGTGGTGCAGCAAGGCAGGTACGTGAATCCGAGCCTCTCTTTGTGCTTTGTTCTAGGATCAAACTAGGAATTCAATCTGTAAGAATTCAATCTCTTATCTTCTCATAGCTGCACATAGCTTTCCCTTTTGGAAAGTCGATGAGAAGTTTGTCCCTAAAGGAATGGTATGACAGAGTCTGGCTGCTGACGCCAGCTGGCAAGTTACACAGCAGTGCAGACTGGCTAGGAGAGACATGGAGCATGACGCATTTGAAGCAACTTTGGACCCCCTTTCTTGTGTTTATTAATTCCAACCCAGGGGAACGCTAAACTGTCTCTACTTCACCAATCATTTTGGGAAGGATTCTTGGGTTTAACTATAAATCTATATGTGTGAACCTGCTTGGTTTATGTACATTGCATAAGGGACGTAGGAAGGTGCCTTATACTGAGTTTAAATATTGGCCCATCCATCACAGTATTGGCCACACTGACTGGAAGCAGCTCTCGGGGGTTTCAGTCTAGGCTCTCTCTCAGCCCTAACGGGAGATGTTGGGGCTTGACCCTGGAACCTTCTGCAAGTAAAGCAGATGCTACAGCCCTTCCCCCACAAACTGCATGATTTGTAGACAGCTAGATATTAGAGCTGGGTGATATATTAATATATTGTCCAAAACCAGTTTGAAGTCCATATTGTTATATAGGTTTCATTATTTTCGACCTGGCAATATATCACAAATCATGATGTGTTTTGTGTGTGTGTGTGCTATGCAAAAATCACAATGCAGGGAAAACTGTGAAAGTAGCCAATACCCATACATATTTCACACATCATGATATATGAGTATATCGTTTTATACTGATTTCACACATCATGACATATCAGTATATTGTGATGCTTAACTGGTGATATATTGCAATGTTGAAAGCCAAATATTGCCTAACCCTGATGTTTACCTCTACATAGTTCCATCCTTATTTCAGACATTGTGATATTTTGGTATATCACAACGTTTAGCTGGTGATATATTATGATGTTGAAAAACAGATATCTCCCAGCCCTAGTCATGTCCTTCATTTTCAACGGATCTACTCTGCACAAGACTAGCATTAGATACAAGTCATTGAATGTGGTCTAGGAACTCTACCAGGGCCAGCTCTAGGTAGACCCCCGGCGGCTCGTGGCACCACGGCGCTGGCCCACCAGGAGGGCGCCACGAGCTGCGCCTGCCCGCTGGCTGGCCGGTCCGCTGGTTTGACGCGCAGCTGCGCCGGCAACCGCGCTGTGCCTGCCCGCCGCGCAGCAGCGCCTGTGGCAGCTGCCCGCAGCGCAGCGCGCGCGCCCACCACGCTGGGAAACGGGGTGGGGGGGCGTGGAGGGATCCGTCGCTCCACGGCGCCAGGGGCGCTTAAGACAGCCCTGAACTCTGCAGTTCTTATAGGTTTGTGAGTCCCCCCCCCCCCGTTTCCTTAAATGGTGATTACAGAAATGAATAATGCACTGAGGGGAACAAAATGCAGCCATTTTTAAATGTTTTATTTACAAGCTGTGTGTCCCGTCCGTTCCCCCCGCTCCCCCAGCCGGGATCATCTGAGCGCTTAACCATGCATTCCCATTCTCATTTTAGCACATCATTGAATATGCATCTGAAAGCTATGATCTGTACCTGTGACTAAGGTCCTATATAATTAGGAGGAAGTGTTTTTTATGTCCCACAGTGATCTCAATAGCAGACCTCTCATAGCAAACTCTTTTCTTTTTATAGTCTTGTGTTATTAAACTCAGTGTGACCTGACAGCACTTTCCTCTGTATTGCTAAAAAGGACTTTGTGCACAGAACCACAGGGTACGTTTTTGATGCTGAGTCATCCAGAAAGTTTGGGGGTTGTTGTTGTTGTTGTTTAAAAAAATGCAAATCATTTATTAGTGTTCATGCAATTTTAATGTAGGGCTTCATTATTATTTTTATGCATCTCGTTCAGTCCATTTATCACAATACTGTTGTGG
The DNA here is from genome assembly GCF_965207765.1 of Zootoca vivipara. Classification (NCBI taxonomy): domain Eukaryota; kingdom Metazoa; phylum Chordata; class Lepidosauria; order Squamata; family Lacertidae; genus Zootoca; species Zootoca vivipara. The sequence goes on along the minus strand of NC_142597.1, from coordinate 36,406,140 downwards.
GTGGAGGCTCTCAAAATTGACTGTGTGGCAGCAGCTCTGGAAGGGGATCTGGCTTGTTTACATTTTCTGCCTGGGGGGTTTGTTGCGTGTCGAGGTCCCCCAAACCCAGGGCCGTCTTAAGCTCATCCAGCGCCCTAGCTCTAAGGTCTCTCCAGCACCCCCCTCCAGAGCCCCTCCAAGGGCCCGGGAGTGACAAGCAGACCGCGGCAGCAGCGGGAGGCCACCTCCGAGGACTCCGCGCTGCGCCTCCTTCTCGTTTCCCCAGCGCTGGGTTCCGCTCAGTCAAGCTTTGCCACCAGTGCGCGCACCGCGGGACCAGCAAGAGCTGCTTGGGCGCTGTGCGCGCGCTGGTGGCAAAGCTCGACTGAGCGGAACCCAGTGCTGGGGAAACGAGAAGGAGGCGCAGCGCGGAGTCCTCGGAGAAGTAGAGAGACGCGGTGCAGCCTCTCAACTCGTGGAGCACAGTCCTGTCCAGATCGCCGGAACCCTGCGCTCACTTGGCGCCCCTCCAGCGCCCAGCGCCATGGTTCTCCACGCCACTAGCTTCTATGGCTAGGACGGGCCTGCCCAAACCACCCCTCAAATAATTCACACCACAGACAGAATTTTTGTTTTGGGGTTTTGGCATGAATTTGGCCACAACTTTATTAAAATACAAAATCTGTGAGTGGTTGCGTAGGCATTGATTCACCAACTGTCCCCTAAGGACAGAACTAGCCTTAAGTCAGCAAGGGGAAACCCTATAGGGAGAGACAGAGAGCCAGGTGTGCTAGCCCTCCCCTCTCCCTTCAGGCTCCCAGGGGCTCTCACGCAGCCCTGGCCCCCAACCGGGGGTTACGGACACTGCATATCGAGCCCCTGTATTCCTGACCGGAATTTCCCCAACACGCAGGCATTAACTTGAGGGGCCAACACAGTCAACAAGAGCCCTCATACAACCAAAATAACCAATGCCTAACCACCAACCTTACAAGTTGTGACTATTTGATATGCAGTAGGCAAAAACCAGATGGCACCAGCCAATCAGCCAAATGGAAAAATTCCTACCGGGCCCCTGCCAAGCAGACGACCCCATGATAGGCACAGCAAGGTCAACACAGAGGCCTAAACATAGGGAGGGAGGGCGGGTGATCCGAAGAACGCAGCCAAGAGGAGGAATAAACCACGTGCCTGCCTTATATACCCCTGGCTGTCCCTCTGAAATTGAAACATGCTTTTCTCCCCAGCAACAGCCTGGGTCCAGTCAGAATGGTGGCCAACTCATAGCCCCCACCCCAGCAACTCAGGGTGGTTTGCTAGGCCCCCACCGCAACACGTGCTCTCCATGAAGGAGAACCCGCATTCCCCTGATACCCACAGGGTGCATATAGGTTGCATCCAGTGCTAGTCCTAATCAGAGCAGACCTGTTGAAAATTCAGTGGGTCTACACAGAGTAGTTTAGGGTCTACACAGACTTAGTTTAGGGTTGCCATACGTCCGGAATTTCCTTGACAAAGCCTTGTTTGCAGCGTCTGGGTGGAAATCACTGAAATGTCCAGGAAAATCCAGACATATGGCAGCCCACGTTGGAAGTGTAGATCTTGGCGAATTTCATTAAACTGAATTTTTGCTTTTTGAAATATGGCAATCCTGACTTAGTTGGATGCAACCTAAAATATATCTTACTTTCATTTGAAAAGCGCTGTGGTCAGAGAGTGGTTTAAAGGCAAAGAATCCAATGGAGGCTGGTTCATTAGGGTGAATGGGGCACTGCTCCAACCTACCCACCTTCTTTCTTACAACCAATGCAGGAAGTAGCAGTGACTGTGAGCTACCTCCTCCTTAGTCTCAATGTTGCCCTTGGGGAATTAATTGGCTGTGCCTGTCCTGGGGTTCCATCTCCCTTGCTTTCCCTGCCTTTTACTTTACTAGTCCCACTGGGCACCAACCACCACTGAAAGACCTCTCAGAAGGAAGGGCTTGAAATTCCCATCAGTGGCACCTGGAGAGCAAGCTGAGCAGGCACATAGTTCAACTGCTCACAGTCTTTCTCACCATGGTGAGAGATATATTGGGGAGGTATCTGACTATACATAGATCTGCTAGTGCAAGAGAATGACAATGAGGGGAAACTGATGAAACTGTAGGCCTGTGGGCAGAATGAAACAGAATAAACTGCATGAAAGAAGGGAAGATGGGGGCCAGTGGCTCAGCAGAGCTTGAAATGCATATTCCATGTTTTTGGGGGGAAGAGGTGGCCCCTCTAGTCCAGTGTCCTCACGTCCTTCCAAGACATTATTGAAGTTACTGTAATGCCTTAATTGGCTTTCATATCCTCCCCCTTTTTTCTGATTCAATTAGCATTAACTTAAACAAATTACACATTTTAAATAACTACTAAGTTTGGCACTCCTTTTTTAAAATCAGTTTTGTGTGGTCTTCAATCAGTGTTAATAGGGTTAGTGTCACGGTCCGGTCGGCGGGCGTCAGGACCAGAGGCAAGATGGTGGTGTAGAAGCAGGAACAGGTGCAGGGCTGAGGGTCCAGCAGCAGGCAGTCACAGGGTCAGGGAGCAAGGCAGAGGCGAAGACGAAGGTCTGGGAGTCAAGGAGCAAGGCGTTGACAAGGCAAGGGTCCACGGAGCAAGGATCAAGACGTCGGCAAGGCAAGGGTCCACGGAGCAAGGATCAAGAGGCCAGATGTAACCAGGCAAGGATAGCGTTGCTGTGGCAAAGAGCTGAAGGGAAATGCTGGGCTTTTATCCCTCTCAGCTCCTGCCACCAGGTGCAGTGAGATCTCAAGTGGCCTCACCTGGGTGACTACTCCTTGCCTCTCCAGCACAAGCTGAGGACTTCACCTGTGTGGCCACGCCTTGCTTCTCCAGCACAAGCTGAGGCAGGCCCCAGTCCTGCAAAGCACTACAGGCCCCAGAGCCTGACTCCTGCCCATACTCCTGACAGTTAGAGAGTTGCTGCACTTAAGCTCATGCCAAGTTTATTTCTGTTATGAATGAATTTTGGGGCAGGATTGTATGCCTTCCTCACTGGCTGATACAGTTTGCAATTAGGGTTGCCATACGTCCTCTTTTTCCAGAACACATCCTCTTTTTCAGGGGTGAAATTTCTGTCCAGGTGAGCCGAGCGAGAGGAAGCGGCCGGAAGCGGCCGAGAGTAGGAAAGAAGCAATGCCGGCAGCAGCACGGAGACAGCATCCGCCGCCCAGGCCAGCCTCCAGAAGGCGCACACAGCAGCGGCAGCCTCAGAGGAGGATCGCCTCCTGCGTCCTCCTCCCCACAGTGCCCCTGTTCACCAGGTGCCCTGGCGCCCGCCAGCCTGAGCCTAGAGATGGCCCTGCAGGCAGTGGCGGGTGGCGGCGGCGGGTGGGCTGGACAGAGAAGCGCCCCTCAATTTTCGCACCCTAGGCAGTGTCCTAGTTCACCTATATTAGCACACCAGCCGTGGTGGTACCTATTTATCTACTTGCACTTTGACATGCTTTCGAACTGCTAGGTTGGCAGAAGCTGGGACAGAGCAACGGGAGCTCACCCCATCGCAGGGATTCGAACTGCCGACCGTCTGATCGGCAAGCCCTAGGCTCGGTGGTTTAACCCACAGCGCCACCCGCAGTAGTAGTCACAAGCGAACTAACCAGTAGAGATTAGTAGCTAGACAATAGTAATTTTGGAGAGAGGATGTTAGTAATAAAGAAGTTAAAGTATAAAAAGTATGGTTAATAGCAATGAAGAAGTTAAAATTTAGAAAAAAAAGAATGTGAAGTTAGATTTGGGAACTGCGAGAATTATTTTAATAATAAGAGCTCAAGAGGGGGAATTGAGGAAGTCAGAAAGGATAAGTTCAGAAGTCTTAGAATGATGTCACTGTATTTTTATTTTTATTGTTGTATTTTCTTTTTTAGCCTTTTTATTATTCTTAATTGTCTTTGAAATGGGAAGAATTTGGGGGAATAAGGATGGACAAAGTGGTTTTGTTCTCTTTTTCTTTTCTATCTGCATCTTTTTTAAATCCAATAAAAATTTTTAAAAAATAATAATAACAAAAAGGCAGTGTTGCCACATTAAAGGCAAAAACGATTTTTTTTAAAAAAAAAACACCAATATGCTCTGCACCAAATAAGCACATTACAGTAATCCAGCCTTGAGGTTGTCAGTGCATGGACAAGTGTAACATTAGCAGCAAACATCTTCCCAATTTAGAACGGGTTACTTGGAATTCAACTTGTGGCTGAATACTTGCTTTCCTCCTCTCTTCTCCTGCCCCACTCAGCAATATATCACAGCTTCTGTAGCCTACATATAGCAGAGGTGTTTAAAATGAGAGTCGCCAGAGCGTCCTCTTTTTTGCTGTTTAAAATATGTCAACCTGAATCTATATCTGTTATGAGCATTGATGTCTGGCTTGCTTGATCTGATGGAAGCTATTTTTCCCTACCTTCACTGTCAGAGGTTGTATGTCTCTATTACCAGTTCCTGAGATGTTCATTGCCCTTTTGGTCCTGTCTGTGAGTTTTTCTTGAACATCTGGTCGCCACAATGAGAGCAGAATACTAGACCTGAGGGGGTTTTGGCCTGATCTAGCAAGGCTTTGCTTGTGTTCTTGAAAGGTAACAACGGTGTTGAGAATTGCAGTTTGTGCTAGGCATCTAGGTTTCTTAGTTGAACAAAGGCTGAGCAGTATGTTTTGGCTTTTAATACATTAATAGAAATACTGAATCCAGATCGTGAAAAGTATTTGTTTTACTTTACACTGTGTGTGTTAGGCTGTGTTTGGGGGACTGTGATTAAATTTAGGGTCACAAAGTAAAATGATCCTGCATCGTTGCAAAGGAGAAAAAAATGTAAGGAAATTGCTTATTGCCATATTTAATACCTGAGTACATTTTAACTAAGACACATATACAGTGGTACCTCGGTTTATGAACACAATTGGTTCCGGAAGTCTGTTCATAAACTGAAGTGTTCATAAACTGAAGCGAACTTTCCCATTGAAAGTAATGGAATGTGGATTAATCCGTTCCAGACGGTCCGCGGAGTAACCGTTCGTAAACTGAAGTGAACTTTTCCATTGAAAGTAATGGAAAGTGGATTAATCCGTTCCAGACGGGTCCGCGAAGTACTTAAACTGAAGCGTTCATAAACTGAAACATGGGTGTAATTGGTTCCGGAAGTCTGTTCATAAACTGAAGCGTTCATAAACTGAAGCAAACTTTCCCATTAAAAGTAATGGAAAGTGAATTAATCCATTCCAGATGGGTCCGCGGTGTTCATAAACCAAAAATTCATAAACCGAGGTGTTCATAAACCAAGGTTCCACTGTAGATATAAATTTCATTCCAAAGTTCACCCTTGTCAGACACAGCATTGAACTGGCCACTGGTTTAATTCAGATGGATGAGCAAGGCATTTTGTTATGGCCATAGACATCAATTAATTTACCTGTCCTCCTGTCTTAATTATGACAGGCTTCTATTTCCAAGCGTAGCTTGCAAGCAGGATTGAGACATGGAGATTGCTAAATCAATACAAATATCAATTAGACTCAACTTTGTGGCCCAATTAACTTCATAATGCCTCTAAACGAAGTGTGAAAACTGAACTGCTGCATTAGCATCCTTCTGCCATAGACATAGGCCAAGAACTCTGGCCCCCTGTTCTTCACATCTCCATCACAACAAATACTGTGATGAAGAATCTGCTGTGGCCTCTTCAGATGGATTTCTTTTAAGATGGCAATTGGGGATCTATAGCCCTCCAAATATTGCTGGTTTGCAACTTGCATCTCACCACTGATCAGGTTGGTTGGATGGAGCTGATGGGAACTGAAATGCAACAGATGTAAATCCACCAACCAAATTTTATGCACAGGTTTGGAACTACTCCCCTCCCCTTGAGGTGTAAATTAAAATTTTGATTATAAGTTGATGCATTGACCTCATGCTGAAGGTTCATATCATGATATATCACCCTTTATAAAATGCATTGAGAGAGCAATACTTGGAACGTATTTGGGGGAAAGATGGAAAGAAGTCTAACAACAAGTCTGAAGGAGGCACTTGTTTTTTAGCTCTAGTCGGTGCTTTTTTCAATAATAATAATAATAATAATAATAATAATAATAATAATAATAATAATAATAATAATGTTTGGGGGTTCTCTCATTTTCCTACTCATATTGAAATACTGCCCCTCAATAAGGCCAAACTTAGATTCACAAAATGTTTAGGGGTATGTATGCATACCCCTGCGTCCTCCCAGAAAAAACACACACAAACAAACACTGGCTACAGGTACTGATGGGAGGAGGAAATCCTGGAAAAATGGGTGCTGCATTCTGAATTTAAAGTCTGTTATAGGCTTTAATTCATTCAGGTTTCACTTATTTTTGTTCAGATCTGCGCAAATTCGTTTCATTTCATTTGAATATTGCATTTTAATGTTTGTTAGCTCCACACTCTGCACAGCTGCAGTTCAGGGAGGCAGGAAAATATAAGCTTGAAAGACCGTGATAGGTCTCTCTGGAAGCCAGTGGAAAGGAGAGCAGTACCGTGTATTCCAGTGTCGCTGAGGCTTAGAACATGGATGTTTCCTCATGCTGACAAAATTTGATTTGATTTGATTTGATTTAAGGGGAGACATAGGGCAGCCCCTGTAAGAACATGCAAAGAGCCCCGTCTACCTCATCCTCCTGTTCTCACAGTAGCCAACCTGATGTCTACGAGAAGCCGACATACAGGACCTGAGCACAGTAGTGCTCCCCCCACCCCAGTGATTCCCAGTGACAGGTATTCAGATGCATTTTACCTCTAGCAGGGTTCCTGTTGGCATGAGTTTGACAGCAGAACAGGTTTCCTCTGGAGGTGGTAGGCTCATAGAGATTTTTAAACCAGTGCTGGACTATCTGCCCGGACACTGAGTTCCCTCGCTACGAGAAGTCAAGCTACAGGGAACCAGGGAGAGGGCCTTCTCGGTAGTGGCACCCACCCTGTGGAATGCCCTCCCACCAGATGTCAAAGAGATAAACAACTACAAGGAGACATCTGAAGGCAGCCCGGTTTAGGGAAGCTTATAATGTTTAATAGATTATTTATAATGTTTAATAGATAATTGTATTTTAATGTCTGTTGGAAGCCGCCCAGAGTGGCTGGGGAAACCCAGCCAGATGGGCGGGGTATAAATAATAAATTGTTGTTGTTGTTGTTGTTGTCGTCATCATCATCATCATCATCATCTTTCAAGGATGCTGTTGTGCCACCCTGTCTTTAGCAGAGTTCATCCTCTGGTCTTTTCAAACTCTACAATTCTGATCCCCAGGAAGTGGCATTCAGAGGGAGGTCGAAAAGAGCCTGTACTTTTAGTTATCCCCAGTATCTGCTGGTTTTAGAAGCTATTATTTGCCTGAAGGTGAGGGGGGTGTCTTGTGGGCTTTCTTAATGTCCTCCCTGCCCCCAATTTGAGCCATGCTCCATATACCGGGGCTACCTTCTAAGTTCACTGTTGATCCTTCCCCTTCTAAGCTGAAGATGAGAGCGCTATCCTACTTTTTGTGTGTGTGGCAGAGGGTGTGATTCACTCATTGGAATAGAACCCATTTGTACTGTTCCTGAATTCTCTGAAGATATTTTTAGATGCCACCAGTCAAAAATATTATTCCCTTAACAGCCTGTTTACAAGGCTTGTGTACTGCTACTTTTTTTGCTTGTTTAACTGCTTAATTGCTGGGTTTGGGCTGTGATTCGTGGAAGTAGGGCAACGACTCAACCCAGTTGCCAAAGAGCAATGCTGTTGCATCTGAAAGTGAGCAGATCTCAGTAAGGTCATTCGCACTGTGCTTTCAAGGTTGTTTCAGGGTGTGGGGGGAGACGAGCTGAAAGCTGCGGCAAACTGTGAACACAGAACACCTTAGCTGGATTACCAGATGGAGCTGGTAGACAGCTGTTCCTCACAAAGGGAAGCATTCACCACCCCACAGACCCCATTGCTCAGCACATGCTCTACCACTGAGCTATGGCCCTTCCCCAGTTTTTGGGAATCACAAGTGGGGCAGTACTGTTGCCCTCATGCCCTTGAAATCACCTCATCCCTTACATACCCAATTGATCACTGCAGATACCACTTGATCGGGTGGTCCATCCTGTACAACAGAGGAACATGGGAATAATAATAATAATAATAATAATAATAATAATAATAATAATAATAATAATAATAATTTATTACTTATACCCCGCCCATCTGGCTGGGTTTCCCCAGCCACTCTGGGCTGCTTCCAACTGAATATTAAAAACAACACAGCGTCAAACAATAAAAACTTCCCTAAACAGGGCTGCCTTCAGTTGTCTTTTAAAAGTAAAATAGTTGCTTATTGCCTTGACATCTGCTGGGAGGGCGTTCCACAGGGCGGGTGCCACTACCGAGAAGGCCCTCTGCCTGGTTCCCTGTAACCTCACTTCTCACAATGAGGGAACCGCCAGAAGGCCCTCGGTGCTGGACCTCAGTGTCCGGGCTGAATGATGGGGGTGGAGATGTTCCTTCAGGTGTGATGGCGCCTGAATTCCTTTCAGTTAAATATTAGACAGGTTCCATCTCTGTTGTCTTTTTGGTACCTCCTGAAGACCTTCCTCTTCCAACAAGCCTTTTAAAGTACAGTAGAGAACTTCCCCAGCCTGTATCTGTAGTGGAATTGTTTTTAGATGTTCTCCTGATGCCTGTTAATCTCAAAATCCAACCAGCTTCAGCACATGTCCTGCCAGATCCTAGCCAATGCAGCCATTGGATTCCAGTTGAGGTTCAGAGTTGCTCAGAAGCAATTCAGTGGAACCAGGAGTGAGGCTTACCCAGCAAAAGCTGCACACAGCTCATTGCAACTGAACTGAACCAGTCAGTTTGTTAATAAACAAAGCCTAATGGCATTATTAAACAGTATGAAATGGAATTACGAAGAGTTATAGAATTCACAGGAAAGGAAACAAGTTACATATTATGAAATTTAAAGCAGCTTAAAGCAATTGGATACAATGTGCAAATAGAACTAATAAATAGCATTGGCAAAGTAATCAATCAGAGTAAATGGCATAATCTTCTCCTAACAACTTCTAGACCGTCTAGCAGTAAAACAGTTCTAAGTTCCCTTTCATATTAGACCAACAAAATTCACAATTGCCAGTTTGGGGAAGCCTTGTAGTCTTCTGCTTGAGCAAAGCGTGTGAAGCAAGGCAGATAGTGATCAGCAAGAAGGAAGGGGGGCAGCAACAATAACCCATAACCCTGTGCCCCTGGAGGAGGAGGAGGAAGAAGAAGAAGAAGAAGAAGAAGAAGAAGAAGAAGAAGAAGAAGAAGAAGAAGATAATAATAATAATAATAATAATAATAATAATAATAATAATAATAAATTTATTATTTATACCCCGCCCATCTGGCTGGGCAGCTTCTGGGCAGCTTCCAACAGACATTAAAATACAATAATCTATTAAACATTAAAATCTTCCCTAAACAGGGCTGCCTTCAGATGTCTCCTAAAACTCTTGTAGTTGTTTTTCTCTTTGACATCTGGTGGGAGGGTGTTCCACAGGGCAGGTGCCACCACCGAGAAGGCCCTCTGCCTGGTTCCCTGTATCTTGGCTTCTCGCAGCGAGGGAACCACCAGAAGACCCTTGGTACTGGACCTCAGTGTCCAGGTAGAATGATGGGAGTGGAGACTCTCCTTCAGGTATACTGGACCGAGGCCGTTTAGGGCTTTAAAAGTCAGCACCAACACTTTGAATTGTGCTCGGAAACGTACTGGGAGCCAATGTAGGTCTTTCAAGACCGGTGTTATGTGGTCTCGGCGGCCACTAGCGAGGAGGAGAGGAAGAGGAAGAGGAAGAGGAAGAAGAAACTCATATGCATACCTTTTATACTGATCAGCAACTGAACCAGGGGGTAGAATCCCCTATAATTTTACCATTACTTTCATCACCTGTGTGGGCAGATGCACCTAATGCTTAGACTATGAATTACCATGGGGGGGGGGGGAGAGTTAGCAACTGGGACCCCTGCTGTATCAGTGGCTCTCCATGCAGAGCCCTTTAGCACACTTCTGTGCTGCTTTGCCAAAGCATTATATGCTTTTGCCTTTGTTTAGGTTTAATGCCCAGAGCGGCTACATAAAAAGCAAGATATGGGAGCTTGAGGGGGGAGAGGTCCCAGGAAATGGATGAGTGGAAGAGAACAGAGCTTAGAAGCAGCATGGAGTAAAACTGGAGCAGCTGCACTTACAGCCAGAGGCGAAATAGAATCGTAGAATTATAGAGTTGGAAGGGATCCCGATGATCATCTAGTCCAACCCCTTGCAATGTAGGAATATTCAGCTGTCCCATATGGGGATTGAACCTGCAACCTTGGCGTTATCAGCAGCATGCTGTAAAATAAATTGATTCTTTGGGGTAACCCTCAAGTAAGTAAACATTGTTGAATTGCGTGGTCAGGTGAAGGGAACTACTAGGCTGCCATTATTATTATTATTATTATTATTATTATTATTATTATTATTATTATTATATTTCTATACTACCCTTCATCCGAGGATCACAGGGCAGTTTACAATCTAAAAACACATATACCTAGTATAGTAACAAACAAAAACAATACCCCTCTCCCAGTTTCAAAGGACATAGATTGCTTAATTAGCCAAAGGAGAAGAGGAACGCTTTCACTTGATGCCTAAAGATATTCAGTGAAAGTGCCAAGCGAGCCTCCCTGGGGTGAGCATTTCACAAGTGCGGAGCCACCACAGAAAAGGCTCCAGATCACAGGATCCAGGTTGGATCATGTGGGGAGAGGTGGTCCTTGAGGTTTCATGGTCCGGAGTCATTTAAGGCTTTGTGGGTCAATACCAAGTGGATGCAGGAAAGCCCTACTACACCTTGGAAATTAAAATAGAAATGGGGTCCTGTGATGAGAAGGGGATTTCCAAGCCGTGGCAGTAAGGGTCTCACGAAGAAATCTCTGAGGCCACTTGGTGTTCTGAGGATCCTTGGAGACTGAAGAAGGAGGTAGCTGACATGCAAGTTCATTCTGCCCCAAATTCCATTCCTCTGAATCTGAACGCTAGTTTAGCTAGAAGAATTTCCAAAATTAATTCCAAAATTGAGATAATAATAATAATAATAATAATAATAATAATAATAATAATAATAATTTATTTATACCCCGCCCATCTGGCTGGGTTTCCCCAGCCACTTTTGGCAGCTTCCAACCGAATATTAAAAACAGTACAGCACCAAACATTAAAAACTTCCCTAAACAGGGCCGCCTTCAGTTGTCTTCTAAAAGTAAAATAGTTGCTTATTTCCTTGACATCTACTGGGAGGGCGTTCCACAGGGCGGGTGCCACTACCGAGAAGGCCCTCTGTCTGGTTCCCTGTAACCTCACTTCTCGCAATGAGGGAACCGCCAGAAGGCCCTCGGTGCTGGATCTCAGTGTCCGGGCTGAATGATGGGGGTGGAGACGCTCCTTCAGGTATACAGGACTGAGGCCGTTTAGGGCTTTAACTGTCAGTACCAACACTTTGATTTCTTTCTTTCTTTCTTTCTTTCTTTCTTTCTTTCTTTCTTTCTTTCTTTCTTTCTTTCTTTCTTTCTTTCTTTCTTTCTGCACCATTTCCCTCTTACCGATGTTCTAATTATGAAACACTGCCAGGGAAACAAAGCAATCAGGATGCAATTGTATGTGTGATTGTATCACTATTCCTTCCGAGTGTTATTTTTGCCAAAGTGCATTCTGCAAGAGCGCATGTGAGCATCAGTTAAAGACTGCACAAACCCAACCTTGATGTGATTGTATGTGTTCACCAGACACTCTGCCATGCTTCCCTCTTCAGCTGTTACAGAGTAAAGGGCTCTTATGTGCCCAGTTTCAGTGCACTGGTAAGTCAAACACGAAATGACGTCCGGAGTGGAATTGTGTTTAATCATTGTTTGCAGGGCTGTCAATCTTTTTATAGGTACTTGCAGGTTTGGTATGTGTAAGGCTGTAGGAAATGGCAGCTGTTTCCCTTCAGCTATGTTTTAATACAAAGGGTACTCCGGTTGCTAAGAGACCAGTGCTTCAAGTTTGGACATATTCATGCATAGTGGATCGCTTATCTTGGTGAATTGGATGTAGACAGGACCGACGTCAGAAATAATAGTTGGGGGCAAGACAGAGATAACGAGTGGGAGCTGCAACAAAATGTTGCTGTGTACAGGATTTTTGACACAACCTTCCATTTCCACCTGGTTTTCTACTCCCAAACAAGCAGCTACCGGTAGCATTCCCAAACCAGTGAACATGCTCAGACTCATTGGGCTGCTTTAAAGACCCCCTCTCCCCGACCTCCTCCCCAAAGTTTTTTTTTTAAAAAAAACATACTTCTGCAAGCCATTGTGATTTCTCAAGCCTGTCTTTATCAATGACTTGGATGATGGGCTTGAGGACATCCTGAGCAAGTTTGCAGATGGCACCAAATTGGGAGGGGTGGCTAATACCCCAGAAGACAGGATCACACTTCAAAATGACCTTAACAGATTAGACAACCGGACCCAAAGCAAACAAGAAGAATTTTAACAGTACATGTGAAAAGGATCTAGGAGTCTTGGTAGACCACAAACTTGACATGAGTCAACAGTGTGATGCAGCAGCTAAAAAAGCCAATGCAATTCTGGGCTGCATCAATAGGAGTATAGCATCTAGATCAAGGGAAGTAATAGTACCACTGTATTCTGCTCTGGTCAGACCTCACCTGGAGTACTGTGTCCAGTTCTAGGCACCACAGTTCAAGAAGGATACTGACAAGCTGGAACATGTCCAGAGGAGGGCAACCAAAATGGTCAAAGGCCTGGAAACAATGCCTTATGAGGAACAGCTTGGGGAGCTGGGTATGTTTAGCCTGGAGAAGAGAAGGTTAAGGGGTGATATGATAGCCATGTTCAAATATATAAAGGGATGTCATATAGAGGAGGGTGAAAGGTTGTTTTCTGCTGCTCCAGAGAAGTGGACACGGAGCAATGGATTCAAGCTGCAAGAAAGAAGATTCCACCTAAACATTAGGAAGAACTTCCTGACAGCAAGAGCTGTTCGGCAGTGGAACTTGCTGCCAAGGAGTGTGGTGGAGTCTCCTTCTTTGGAGGTCTTTAAGCAGAGGCTTGACAGCCATCTGTCTGGAATGCTTTGATGGTGTTTCCTGCTTGGCAGGGGGTTGGACTGTATGGCCCTTGTGGTCTCTTCCAACTCTGATTTTATACCTTCCTCTTGTCTTAAGGGTGATAAGTAGTGGTCTTAGCATTGGAAATAATGGAACTCAGGTTACTCCCGTTTCTAGAAGGAGGAAGAATAATCCTTTTCAAATATATGTGCATTCTGCTGTATCAGTGTGAGCATTTCAGTTCCTTCCCTCCTGGATTGGAGGTGGAGGTGGTGGTTTAATTTGTGCTGTGCTTGGAGTCCTCAACCATGCTATTTTCCTAATTAAAACAGGATAAGGCAGGCAAGTGATTATACATTCCTTGTTGTACAACAGTGGGAATGTCTCTTATCAGGGGTGCGGGGGAAATCACAGAAAGGCTGCAGCTCAGCGGCAGAGCACCTGTTTTTTCAAGCAGAAGGTCCCAGGCTCAATCCCTCTCATCTCCAGGTAGGGCTGGCAGAGAGACGCCTTCCTGAAAACCTGCCAGTCCATTTACATAATTTTGAGATAGTTGGACTTAATGGTCTGATCTGGTAGAAGAAGAGGAGGAAGAGGAAGAGGAAGAAGAAGAAGAGGAAGAAGAAGACGAAGAGGAGGAGGAGGAGGAGGAGGAGGAGTTGGAGTTTGGACTTGATACCCCCACTTTCACTCCCCTTAAGGACTCTCAAAGTGGCTAACAATCTCCTTTCCCTTCCTCTCCCACAGCAAACCCTCTGTGAGGTGAGTGGGGCTGAGAGACTTCAGAAAAGTGTGACTAGCCCAAGGTCACCCAGCAGCTGCATGTGGAGGAGCAGGGAAGCGAACCCGGTTCACCGGATTATGAGTCTACCGCTCTTAACCATAACAACAACAACAACAACAGCAGCAACAAATAATAATTTATTATTTATACCCGCCCATCTGGCTGCGTTTCCCCAGCCACTCTGGGCAGCTTCCAGAAGGATATTAAAATACTATAATCTATTAAACCTTAGAAGCTTCCCTAAGCAGGGCTGCTTTCAGATGTCTTCTAAAAGTCTGGTAGTTGTTTTTCTCTTTGACATCTGGTGGGAGGGCGTTCCACAGGGTGGGTGCCACTACCGAGAAGGCCCTCTGCCTGGTTCCCTGTATCTTGGCTTCTCGCAGTGAGGGATCCGCCAGAAGGCCCTCGGCACTGGACCTCATTGTCCGGGTAGAACGATGGAGGTGGAGACGCTCCTTCAGGTATACTGGACCGAGGCCGTTTAGGGCTTTGAAGGTCAGCACCAACACTTTGAATTGTGCTCGGAAACGTACTGCAGGAAGCACATACTTGATGGTTAAGATCCCAGTTCTAACTAACTAAGGAGATGCAAAGAGCCATTCCTGCCCTTTCATTTCATTTGGGAGGAACACACAAAGATGTCTCTTTTTCCAAGGTACGGAATGAAGCAGATCAAAGTAGGAAATGAGTTAAACAGTGCGGAGAGCAAGTGTAGCACTGAAAGAAGATCAGTAGGTCAGCCCAAGGACATTTTAGGGAGGTTGGATGTGCTTCTCCATCTTCCCTCCTATGCAGGTAGGTCAGCCTACTGTGTAAGCTGAGTTGCATCCCAATGCTTCCAACACAGAAAGGCATAAATTAGTGATTTTTTTAATAAAAAAATGCATTATATTAGGGAACTGATTTGCAAAAATAAAATAAAACAAATGTACATATTAGGCAAAATTGCATTAAAAAAAATCACGTAAGGAGAAATTCACAGTAACATGCTGGTGAATTTTCAGGTGGAAATGCTGAGAACTGAATTTAGGATTTGGAAAGCGAGAAACTCGGAGAAACAACAATGGACAGATTTCCCTGTTCCTTTGTTTGAGCCAAGAACTGCACCAGAACAATTTGGAAATGCAAAAACTGAGTAGATCACTAAAATCAATCTGCATGCAAGTTTGAGTGGTGGTGGATTGAGCAAGTTTGGAACTAGCAGTGTGGAGGAAAGCAATTCTTGCTTAGCAATTTCATTTGGAATCGGGACTCATTCAATTGTTTGGAAAATATCTGTCAGGTGAGTGCCAACCTTAAGTTTTCGGAGCCTGGTTTTGCTGCTGTTTCTCAGCATTGAGAGAGGAGTTCAAGGAAGATGTTAGACAGATGGGCAGCGCTGCCTAACCCAGAAAAACATTGTAAATAATGCATGGTGTTTTCTTCCAGTTTTATGTCTCTCCCCACCCTTGCCACCAGCCATAGTTACAGTTATAGCTGTTGGAGAGAAACTGGTCATGTGAAGTGATACTTTTGCTGCCTCCTCACAAAATATGTTCTGTGGAAATGACATAGAGCGTGCAATGTTTTCATGGGGACTGCTTTGCTGTCTGAACTGTTTATGTTGACTGGTAGTGCCTCTCCAAGATTTGAGAAAGGGTTCTTTCCCAGCCCTACCTGAAAATTCTGGGGATTGAACCTCAGACCTTCTGCATACAAACAGATGTTCAGCCACCGAGCTACCTCCCTTCCTAATTGTCTCTGCTTCCCTAGAGCAATTTCCTATCCCTGGTAAATCACTGCACTCGTGAATCCCCTTATTTTATTTTACAGTGGTACCTTGGTTCTCAAACTTAATCCATTCCGGAAGTCTGTTCCAAAACCAAAGTGTTCCAAAACCAAGGCGCGCTTTCCCATAGAAAGTAATGCAAAAATGGATTAATCCGTTGCAGACTTTTAATAACAACCCCTAAAACAGCAATTTTACATGAATTTTCCTATCTAACGAGACCATTGATCCATCAAATGAAAGCAGTAAACCATGTACTGCAGTCACACAATCAATCATTCAGTAGCTGAACTGGGTTCCACACAGTCACAAAAACAAAACAAAGAGAGCCACAAAAACAAAAACGCAAAATAAATACCGTAGCAAAAACAGACAGACCTCAGCCTAACACTCAAAACGGAAGTGTGGCACTCAAATTGGAAGTGTTAACACACAAAACGGAGCATGTTTGGCTTCTGAAAAAAGTTCGCAAACTTACTTCCAGGTTTGCAGTGTTTGGGTTCCAGGTTGTTTGAGTACCAAGGCGTTTGAGAACCAAGGTACCGCTGTATTTTATTTTCACCTCTATTATACTTTTATATGTTGGTGTAGATTTTGCTTTGTCCTTCTTTGGGCTCCAGATTCTTCCCCAGAGAGCACCCATAATTTAAATCCCTTGCCTATGGCACAAGGAGGCTGAATCTCTCAGGTCATACCCTGAGACTTGGCAGCCTTAACACACCAGGGGGGAAAAAAGAGATGCTGTGGTTTGGGCCAGCAGAGTCCCTAGCTTACTAGAAACATTGGACCGAGTCTCTAGGTTCTGTTTTGAAGCCTAAATTCCGTCACACAGAGCATGTTCTGCCAGACTCCTTTAAAAGCTGCAGCCGTGACTCAGCCCAAGCCCACTCTCTGCTCTAAACATGATACTGAGCCCTGGTAGGAAATCATGAAAGCCCTTGCAGGCTGTGGAGCTAAACAGGAGCTAAACGGGAGCTTTGTATGGGCGTTTTGAAAATCCGAGATCCTTCTCAAACAAGCCAGAACAGCGCGAAATCATTGACACACACAGCCAATAATCACGACCAGATTGCAAGATAAGCAGTTTTAATGAGTGAAGACAGAACTCCACTGATTTGAATTTTTCCTTATTGTTTGGCTTCCCTTGAAAATGTTCAAGGAACCTCCAGTTGCTTTTTCAAGGCGTGGTAGCTTTCAAATCAACATTGCTTGGGGAAGCAATGGAGGAGGGAACCGGCTTCCCTTGAAACATGATGATGGCCCAAGGCTATGATGTGTGTCATGAGTCTCAAGGCATCACCTGGTGCAGGCATGGAATGCCAGGTAGAAATGGATGAGGAGGGGAAAGAGGAGGGGAGAACAGTTAACAGAGCCCAGAGGAAGTGGGTAGTTCCTAAACCCTTCTCCTTAGTCGAGGAAAACCTGGGGAGCAGGGAGATAAGTCTTTACTTGGCACCAAAGAATGTATTAGGTGGACTTCATTGGGAGAGCATTCCACAGAGGGAGAGCCGCAACTGAGAAGACCCTCTGTCTTGTCTCCAAGCCCCCCTCAGTGGATGGGCTGGGGGCTGGGGAAAGGTCTCCGAAGATCCAGGGTATGTTCACATCAAGAGGAATTCCAGAAGAGATGTTATTACAATCAAGGGAAACCCTTCTCAGTTTGCAGTTTGGAGGGAAGATGTAAGAAGACAGGGCCTTTGGGTGGTGCTCTCATACCAGCTATGCAATAGCTTTCTAAGGACTTTTGCATGACAACTGGCTAGGTCTTATTTGTCTCTATGTGCCTTTAAAGAAGGCTGATCGGTGGAAAATTGGTGCTTTTGAATTATGGTGCTGGAGGAGACTCTTGAGAGTCCCATGGACTGCAAGAAGATCAAACCTATCCATTCTGAAGGAAATCAGCCCTGAGTGCTCACTGGAAGGACAGATCGTGAAGCTGAGGCTCCAATACTTTGGCCACCTCATGAGAAGAGAAGACTCCCTGGGAAAGACCCTGAGGTTGAGAAAGAATTAGGGCACAAGGAGAAGAAGACAACAGAGGACGAGATGGTTGGACAGTGTTCTCGAAGCTACTAACATGAGCTTGACCAAACTGCGGGAGGCAGTGGAAGACAGTCTCCACCCCCACCATTCAGCCCGGACACTGAGATCCAGCGCTGAGCGCCTTCTGGCAGTTCCCTCATTGCGAGAAGTGAGGTTACAGGGAACCAGACAGAGGGCCTTCTCGGTAGTGGCACCCACCCTGTGGAACGCCCTCCCAGCAGATGTCAAGGCAATAAGTAACTATTTTAGTTTTAGACAACAACTGAAGGCTGCCCTGTTTAGGGAAGTTTTTAATATTTGATGCTGTACTGTTTTTAATATGCGGTTGGAAGCCGCCCAGAGTGGCTGGGGAAACCCAGACAGATGGGTGGGGTATAAATAAATAAATTATTATTATTATTATTATTATTATTAATTACAACAGGACAGCCTGCGTGCTCTGGTCCATGGGGTCATGAAGAGTCGGACATGACTAAACGACTAAACAACAACAGTCTTTACAGAGCATGATTGTTTTAATTTCTTATTTGGTGGCCATGGTCCCTGTCTTTGCTTGCTGTCCCCCCCCCCTCATTTGATTAGTATGATGCTTTATTCTATTGGTCATTTTTTATTTGAGTTTTATGCTGGGTTGGGTTTTTAACTTTCTTTGTGGATCTGGGATGGGTGAGTATTATGGCGATAGGTTTCCTTTTTGTATGATGTCTTCAGAAGTTGTTTAATGAGGAACTGAACAAATAAAAGTAATAAAAAAAGATTGGGGGAAAACATGGGAGGTTGTTTTGGTTCATTCATACACAATTAAGCCATTGGACACATTTGTGTGTTCAACCCAATAATATTTGGACAATTGGGGAGCAGGCCTTGATCCCAACCTGCTGTACTAAATTCACCGTCAAGTTCTTGGAACTGAAAGCTTGCTTTAAATGTGTTTGGTGTCTCTCACCCAGCGAAACCTTTTCCATCTTGATCTCGAGGACTCGCTCAAGAGATGGAATAGTGCCACTGTGTTCCGAGCTAAGAACTTAACCAAGGGAGCGTATGGGTTTTACTCCCACAGGAAATATGGCTCTGTTGAATTGCATCTCGTTGTTCCATTGCATCTGCGTGTTCTGCCACAGAGTTGCCAATCTCCTTTCCTAGAGAGAGAGAGAGAAAAAGAGACTACGAAGCAATCTGTTTTATTAGTCTTATATATCAAAGATGGGGGATTTATTTTGACAACTTATGTGTTTAGTGTACCTCCTCCTTCTATGGCCTTGAGCACATGGTTAACTTCCAGATTGACTCTGCTTACCAAACATGCTACCATCCTCTTGGACTTCCTGATCTGTAGCAAGCATTTGAGATGAGTTTCTGTTGTGCTTATGAACAACTTTTAAGCATTTCCCAATCTGGTGTTCTCTGGATGCTTTGGGCTACAGCTACCATCACTGTCACTCAGCATGGCCAGTCATCAGGGACAATCAACCCACTCTCTCATCATTTAGAAAAACTTCCTTCATTTGGCTCCCTGAAGGCTGCTGGTGTTCACTATTTGTAACCAGCTGCTGGCTTGAAAGTATTGTTATAATTATTATTACCCACCCCTCACCGCAAAGAGAATTCAAAATTAAAAAGAGTTAAAGCAGAGTACAGTCACATGAATTGGATGGTCGCTGAAACCACACATCTCAGGTGTCAAAGAGGTGTGTCTTGAGCATTTGCCAAAAGTTATATACAGTAGTAAAGAAATCAGAAACACCTTTGTGGGAAGGTTATTTCAGAACTTAGGGACTGCCACAGGAAATGCTGTCTTCTTGGCCAACACCACTGGAACTTCTGAGGGAAGTAGACCAACAAAGAGGACCCCCTCTTCTGATCTTCACCCCTGGGAACCCCCTTGCCTTATTTTTGATTCAGAAAGTAATTCTAAAGGAATTCAGTGCACAATCTTTCTCTCCCTTTGCTGCAGAAATCCGTGAAGCTTTCCGGGTACTGGATCGCGATGGCAATGGCTTCATTTCCAAACAAGAGCTGGGGATGGCGATGCGCTCCTTGGGATACATGCCTAGCGAGGTGGAACTGGCAATTATCATGCAGCGCCTTGACATGGATGGTGAGTCCTCTTTGCTTTCATCATGGTTTTATGTCATGGGGGAGGGGGAATGACTGCAGTTCCTTTGCATTCTTCACATCACTTCCATGCAGAAAGTCCCAGGTACCACATTCTGGTGCAGATGGTGAAAGACCACTGTTTGAAACCCTGGAGAGCTAGCTAGATCTGGTTTGATCTAGGTTCTCCATAATTTGTGGAGAGGGTATCCGGTTGAAGGAATTCTTGGGTGGATAGCAAGGGAAGCAACTGGCTTGGGGGAAACCACCAAGCTTAGGAAATTCATGAGTGAAGTGAGATGAGAATTAGCCATAACATGGTCTTCTCCATGATGCCTATGTCTGTTCAAACTTCTAGAAACAATGTCTGAAGCTGCTCAAACTTTTATCAAGCTTACAATGAAACTCTTCATATCTAGGATTAAACTATTGGTTCCAGTTGACTTAATCTGGTGTCCTTTCTACATAGAACGTTTGTCCTCTAGTTTCTCTTTGCATATACAGTGGTACCTCGGTTTATGAACACAATTGGTTCCGGAAGTCTGTTCATAAACTGAAGCGTTCATAAACTGAAGTGAACTTTCCCATTGAAAGTAATGGAAAGTGGATTAATCCGTTCCAGACGGGTCCACGGAGTACTCAACCTGAAGTGTACTTAACCCGAACCATGGGTGTAATTGGTTCCGGAAGTCTGTCCATAAACTGAAGCGAACTTTCCCATTGAAAGTAATGGAAAGTGAATTAATCTGTTCCAGATGGGTCCGGGGCATTCGTAAACCGAAAATTCGTAAACCAAGGTGTTCATAAACCGAGGTTCCACTGTACTGTGTTCAGTATATGAAGCTGCATAAATGTTCACAGAGAACATATACTCCATCTGCCCAAATTTTAACAGTCCATTCCATACAATGGAATATTCCCCTAATATCACGTGTGCGTGTAGAAGCAAAGTAGAGGAAATGCTGAGAGCAGTGGTGGCTGGCGCCCAGAAAACAGAGAAGCCAACGATAGGTAGAACCGGAACCAGTGACAGGTGGAGAAAACCAATGATTGGCAGAGCCAAATCATTCTAGTTCACCTCCCATCCTCCTCCCTGTTGAGTTCTACCAGGGGCAGCACTGAGACGAAGGAGGAATGAGTAGACAGCCAGGACCCCCCCCCCCAAGATGGGTTATAAGTAAGAAGGCAGGCAGGTGAGCTTGGAAGAAAGACAACTGAAGTTGGTGGGACACCTCCCCATTTGCCTTTATGAACCAGCCTCCACTGGCTGAGAAATCTCTGGCCACATATTTCACTTCTTTCATTTTCTTGCTTAGTCTTTGTAGTTGTGGAAGTCTCAGTTTATCATGGGAGCTAGGCTGGTGAAGGAGCAATGGAATGAGTTATAATAAATTAATTACACTCTGAGGAGATCCATTGGAATAACTGGACCTAAGTTAGTCTTGTCCATTGATTTCAATAGGTCACCTCTTGAGTAGGAATAAGCAATGGGTTACAGATATTTTTTCAACCTATTTTTTTTTTCTAAATAGTGGTAATTATAGGATCTTTCGATGCTATAATTATAGGATATATGAGTGCCTTTGGTGCATTTACTTCCCACTGAATTAGGGCAGGGGGCAGGAGCAGGAATTCAGACCAAAGCTGCTATTTTCTATTTCAAAACATTTGCGTCCATCCATTTGGCAAACCGGAAAAGCTAATGGGAGTGCAGAGGGTTGGGCGCATGCCGTAGCTGACAAACGTACCAATCCATGCTGATTACTCTGTGCTCATTTCCAAGTACAACTCATTCGTTTTTGACAAACAGTTTCCACTGGCCTCAGGTGTTGCTTGGTAGGTTCATACATCTGCTTAGCTATGGTGCTTTAGGTTTTGTAATGGAATTGGAAGTTTCATAACAGAATTGCCTTTCATCTCCCTTCGGTTCTGCAGTATGATGTATGAGCTCTCCTTCAGGTTGGGTTAGATGACTGGGACTAATTTTATATTAACTGTACTGACTATTCCGCCACGTCCAGGCTCAAATCAAGGTGCTGGTTTCACTTGTTCATTGGTGTATATGTCGTCCTTCAGCCATCTGGAAGGTTTGCAAGAAGATAGTTTCCTTTTCTTTTCTTTAACATGTGTATTTATTACCTGCCCTTCTCCATGCAGTCCTGGGATCAGGCACATACAGAATCAACATAACAGATTAAAATTAAAAAAAACTGAGCAACCATCAGATGTAATAGATCTGCCAAGGGGAGGGTCATTTTTTTATAAAAAAAAAATTCCTTTCATTTTCCACCATCAAAAGCCTGAGCAAAAAGGTATAGTAGTTGACCCAGCAACTGGAGGCTTGCAATGTCTTGAGACAGGTAACCCATTCAGCAAACTGGAAGCCATCACAGGCAATGTCACCTCAATCAAAATTGCCCCTTGCTCACCACAGGGCAGTGGTACTCCTGGGGTCTCCCTTGCAGATCTTTACATCTGAACAGCTCTGTGTGGGTGGAGCTGCTCCTTCTGATACTGAGTTATGTTGATTTTCCAAGTGAGGTCCTCACTAAGGTAAATTCCCAGGAATTTACAAGAGGAGACTCTCTCCACACAGCCCCCCCCCCGATATACAACGGGGCAGGTTCCCCTCTCTTTCTCCAGAAGTCCAACACCATCTCCTTTGTCTTACTAATATTTAGGTGCAAGTTATTCTCTAAGCACCATGTATACTATACGCTTACCAAGGATTATTGAATATTTCATTCAGATATTATCCTCATTAGGGTGATGACTTTTTTACAACCTCATTTCCCTGTATCATAATTTGATGAGCCTCTATTAAAGATTAGATAAAATCTTGCTTTCAAAGAGATTTGATAAAAAACCTCACGCACAAAAGGATTAAAAAAAAAATATTTATCAGTTTTTTGACCATTTTTGAAGTCACTGTAAGCAGATATAAAATTGAACCCAAGCTTTAGAGTCACATATATACAACATTATATAGGGTCATCAAACACACAAGGAAGCTTTTTTAGCTCCAGTAACAGTATAGACGCCGCTAGAGGACGATGTTTTGCTACCTCTCCTGTAGGTTCTTTTCCCAGCATGTCCGGCAGGGTCTGCTGGCCGAGTTTTGAGGTCCCAAAAAGGGGCTTTTACCTTGCGCAGGTGTGACATTTGCATACCCTATATTGCTAAGAACACTCCCCATTGTGGAATGTGGTGTTGTGTCCAAATTTGATATGAAATATATATAGAATTGTTAATACAATTTTATGAAATGGTAAAATGGCATACAAAGAAATTAAAAACGGTTTGTGCGTGACCTTTTTAAATATTTCAATGGAATATACCTCATTTTAGTCATTAATAGGAAAAAGTTTGTCCATTTGTGCTACCGGAAATAATTTTTGAGAAAAAAATGAAAAAGTCATCACCCTAATCCTCATACTACTCTCAAGGCAAAACAGAATAAACACCGCTTGCATGAAACCTAATTTATAATGACTTTGAGTTTGTATTCTAATGTGACTAATCATTAATTACCGTATGAGAAGCAGATGTTGCAGATATGCAGCTGAATAAAGCTGGCCACTGTGTCCACCAGGAATTTAAACTGAAAATCCGTAGTGCCTCATGTTTGCATAATATTGTATAATATTACAGAGACATATGGATCTGTTCTATAGTCTAAAAAAGAAGGATGTTACTCAGAAGGGTGTTTACATTCTACAAATGTAAAATCAATGTAACTTCTGAAGTGTTAGCAGACAACAGCATGTTCCTCTCCTGCAGTTTCCAGCAACTAATATTCAGAAGCATATCGCCTCTGACAGTGGAGGGAGAACATAGCCATCATAGCTAGTAGCTAGTTACAGGTAGGTAGCCGTGTTGGTCTGAGTCGAAACAAAATAAAAAAAATGAAAAAAAAAATTAAATTTTTTTTCTGGTGGCTTCTGTTTCAGTGTATCTGACGAAGTGTGCATGCACATGAAAGCTCATACCAAAATAAAAACTTAGTTGGTCTTTAAGGTGCTACTGAAGGACTTTTTTTATTTTATAGCTAGTAGCTGTTGATGACCTTATCTTCCACGATGCAGAAAAAAACTGGGCCAATGCTTGCCCTAGGGTAGGATTTCCCAAACTTGGGTCTCTAGCTGTTTTTGGACTACAACTCCCATCATCCCTAGCTAGCAGGACCAGTGATCAAGGATGATGGGAATTGTGGTCCAAAAGCAGCTGGAGACTCAAGTTTGGGAAACAGTGCCCTAGCCCAAGCATGGAGGGTGGGAAGGGGTCCTTTGAAAAATAAAGCCCCCCCCCCGAAGCCAAAACAAATGCACAAATAAGGAACCGGGAAGTGATTGTTCAGGTTGCAAATTTATTAGGAGTGGGTCGGCGTCCACCTTAATTCATTTAACTTTATTTGTGGCATATCACTCACATTCTCTTTTTATCATTGCATTTTCAAGTGATCTGCCACTGTGTAAATTGTCTTTTACTGCGTTGTCACTTTACATGACACACAGTTGCTGGTAATCCAAAGTGCCGTGTGACTGATAGAATCTGACTTGATGTCCCTGTGCAAAAAGGAGGAAGGAGTCCGACCTATCTTTCTGAAAGAGATGCTTTGAAAGATACGAGGCTGTGCCCTTCTGCAGATCAGCCTCTCTGTCCAGACCAGGTCACAAATGAAACCGAGTTGAGAGCTTAGTTTTTACACATTATACTTGGAAGGCAGGGCATAGCTTTTGGAACAACATTTCTGCATCCCCTGGAAAGTATCCTCCCTCCGCTTTGTCTGTGGTTGTTATTTTTTCATGTAGAAATCTTCAGTCATGTGAGCCCTCCCCTAGAATCTGAAGCAGGGGTGAGGAACCTGGCCTGCAGAGCCATTTGGTGAATCTATGCCCACCCAACCTTTTCAGTTGCAAAACTGGGGTGTACCCCTGGGCAGGTCCAGGGCCAGATTTTGGTTTGATGAGGCCCTAAGCTACTGAAGGTAATGAGGCCCTTTATATGTCCAGCTGTCCTTTGTCAACAACAATTTGCCACTTTTTTTTGTTGTTGAATATATGCTATATATGGTAATTTATGGACCTATTGGGTCCATACACAACACAAAACACTGTTGCTGTATGTAGGTTTTATTTGTTTTTTATCTTATATTTTGGAAATGTACATCCAGTTTTTTCCCTTTAAATATTTTGGTGGACCCCAAGAGAGTGGGGCCCTAAACTATAGCTTGTTTAGCTTATATGTAAATCCGGCAGTGGGCAAGTCACATGGCCTGCACCCACAATCTTACCCTGAAATAGCGGCGGGGGGTACAGACAAAAGCACGGCTTGAGTCCATGCATACCCTCCAACTCCCTGTAAGAAAAATCCGGGATCAGCAGTGGCGTGGCACCGGAAGTCGCTTCTATGCATGTCCAGACATGCGTAGAAGCGATTTCCGGTGCCCAGACATGGGCAGAGCGGCACCCGAAATCGGTTCTGTGCATGTCCAGACATGCGCAGAAGGAGCCTCCCTGGCAGGTAGGAAATTGGGGGATTTACGGGATTTTTTTTCTGTTCGGGATAACAGCGGGAAACGGATTTAAATACAGGGGTTTCCCGCGAAAAACGGGAGACTTGGCAGCTATGAGGCCATGTGAGAGCGCAGCGCCCAAAATGGCTGCTGCCATCTTGCGCAGAAAAAATGGGGATGTTTTTCTGGGATACTTGGTGGGTGTGCAACTCGTGTCATGCATATCAAAATCTAACAGTGAAGGGAAACGGGTGGTACCACCCCAGCAGTCAACCCTGTGACAACTTGAAAGGTGGCTTCTTCCACACACACCTGTCCAAGTTGGGCCATGGGGTTGGGGGGTGGGGAGGCCAGATAAAGATTTGGTTGCTGCACCAAAAAAAATTCTCAGCCCTGGTCTTACATAAAGTGACTGACTATGTAGTAATGGGTGACGGTTATTACAGTGGTGCCTCGACTTAAGAATTTAATCCATTCAAAAGGCACCTTCGTAGGTCGAAAAATTCGTAAGTCGAAAGGGGCCATTGGAAAGCGATTTCCCATAGGAATGCATTGGAAATGGAAAAATTCGTAAGTCGAAGCAACCCTATCTAAAAATTCGTAAGTCGAAAAACCCCTATCTAAAACCGCCACGGTTTCCTTTCGGATGTCGAGACATTCGTAATTGTGCGGCCATTAGCCCCATTCGTAAGTCAAAAAATTCGGTTGTCGAGTTGTTCATAAGTCGAGGTACCACTGTGTGGGATACAGTTATTATGGGATGTAGCCAAGGCTCCACCCTTCATTTACTTTCATTTTCTTAAGCAGTTGTGTGTGGCCCTATTTTTTATTTTTTTAAAAAAAATCTCTTTTTGCTGGGTCTTCAAAAGTGAGTCACCCTACCTTATATTAATGTAATAAGGTCAAAAAGAGGACCACTTTAACAAGTTGAAATTCTTCTAGTAAAGTGAAAAGGATTCACCAACACAGAACTAGGCCTAATAAAGCTTGCACCGGATCAGTCATAAACACGTGACTTGCATAAACTACTGCTCTAAGTTACAGGTCCAAGCCGATGCCCTCTTTGGATTTTAGAATCATCCCAATTATGTACATATTATCTACAACACTTTATCCTGTGGCACATTGTATCCTTCTGTCGGAACCTAATTTGGACAAGACTGTGATTTAGCTTTCCTTCAGCAACAATAACCCCCATAACGACATTTTATGTAGTAGCTGGAAACACTGCAAACAGCTGCAGAGCTCATTTGCAACCTTTGCCGCCTGTTGCACGATTTTGTGGCATATTAAATCGCTTACGGGTTTATGGGTTGTGTGTGGTCCAAACTCCTTAATGCCCTGCTGCTCCTCGCGGCATTTCGCGGGTGGGGTGGGGTGGGGAATGCCCTGGCAAAAGTTGGCATTGCTAGTTGATTGTATTAATTTACCTTCCAGACGGAAACTAAAAATTAGTTGAAAATGAACTCCTTTGCAAGTATATATTGCTACTTTTCTCTCTCTGTGGAAACATATTGAGATGGTTATTTAAACAGTTGATCTCAACTGATGTTAGTTTTGCAGCTATAGCAGACCAGGGGCTGCCCCACTCTGTTAGTCAAGTCCTTGCTGTTCCCACCCACCCACATCAGTTCCCTGGATTAATGCATTGATCCTTTCTGTTCCCACTCCATGCAACTACTAACCTCACTACTGAATTTCCCAGTCCCATTTCCGATGTAATTTTCTCTAACCTTCCTTTGAACCCCTTTTCACCTTCACTCCCAGGCCCGTGATTTCCCCTTCTTTTTTGATTACCCTCTGCAAACAAACCATTATAACCTCCTGCATTTTCCTGCTCCCACACATTGCAGTTTAATACAAGCTTAAATAAAGCAGGGGTTGAGGGGGGCAGGCGGGGGGACAGACACTGGAAGGTGTCAGTTTAAAACAAAGTTTTGTATACGGAGAAGGGAGTTGGGAGAGCAAAGAGCTTAGAGATGGAGGGCCCTCAACAACACCCATAGGGGAGGTGATGACAAGGACGAATGAGGAAGTGGGGGGAAAGGAGGGGGTGGGGTGTCACTTGGGACGACGCCATTATCCAAGAGGCTGGGTTCCAAGCCCCCCTCTGTAAATATTGAATAAAAAACAGGTGGTAAGAAACTTTCCCTTGTCTTTGTACGTTCCTGGCAACTGGCTGTGGGGGTTGCTTACAGCCACCTGACAGCAGCCCTGTATATATATAATGTTTAATGTTTTTATATATGTTGGAAGCTGCCCAGAGTGGCCCAGTTGTGGCCATAGGTGAACTGGAGGACTTGCTCCCACAAGTGACAATGATGGTTGACCACACTGGATGCTTTTAAAAGAAGAATTAGACCAATACATGGATGAGAGGACTATCCATGGCTACTAGCCACAAATGGTTATGCTCTACTCCCACAGTTGGAGGCAACAGTGTTCTGAATACCAGTTGCTGGAAACCACAGGAGGGGAGAGTCTTCTTGTGTTGGAATCCAGCTTACTGGTTTCCCACTGATGTCTGGTTGGCCACTTTGAAAAAAGGATGCTGAATTAGATAGGCCATTGGCCTGATCCAGCTGTCTCTTCTGATGTTCTCATGTGGGGCTGGTATCTGTGACGATCTTGGCTCCTAGTGACAGATACAAAGAAGCTACTAGGGAAGCAAACCACTACCAGACCCCATATGTTTCTTCTGCCATCATTTTCTTACTAATCCCCCCCCCATTCTTAGTTCATATCTGCACCATTACTTTCCCCCAAATATTCTGGGAAACAACAGTTTGTCCCAACACTCTTAAAACAAATACAGTTCCCAGGAGTCTTTGTGGGGAGCCATCTGCTTTAGAACAAGCTGGGAAAGATCAGTTGGTAGAGCATGAAACTCTTAATCTCAAGGCCGTGGGTTCGAGAACCCATGTTGGGCAAAGGATTCCATCATTGCAGGGTTTTTTGTTTACCCTTGTGGTCACTTCCAACTCTACAATTCTATGCTTCTAAGTATGATGTGGGTATGATATTAGCTCCCCTGGCTGCAATTTGCAGAAAGATGTGTTATAAATTTGAGCCAGAAATTGATAAAATCTCTTAGCATGGCAATGTTAATAAAAGCATTTTGTTGTTGTCTGCCTTTCTTTCCAGGGGATGGTCAAGTTGATTTTGACGAATTCATGACAATCCTTGGACCAAAACTGGTGTCATCAGAAGGACGGGATGGTTTTCTGGGGAATACAATTGACAGCATATTCTGGCAGGTTGGTGGCAAAGTTGTGCTCAAAGTGAGAAGATGTTGGCATTTCTGAGAAGTTAACTTTCTTTTCCTGATCCCCATTTCCACATAATAAATAATAATAATAAATTTTTATTTATACCCCTCCCTCCCCAGTCAAAACCGGGCTCAGGGCGGCTCACACCAATAAAATTACAATAAAACATAAAACGCAATTGATTAAAATAAAATGTGTTTTTGTTACACGTTGAAGAACATTCTAGTGGAAGGATTTTAAAAGTGAGAGCTGTTTTTCAGCAGTGAGGGGCTGTAGGCTGCTGCTGAACGCAGCAGGGAACTCTAAAACAAATACTGGGGAATTTTATGAAAAGGGTAATGAAGATTTTGAGTGGAGTTAAATTCAGGCTCGTCTGTGCTAACTTCCTTGTGGTGCTGTATATCTAAACCGTTTATTTTCCAGCATATAGTGGAACCTCGGTTGTCGAACGTAATCCGTTCCGGAAGACTGTTTGACTTCTGAAATGTTCGGCAACCGAGGCACAATGGGCAGTCGGCAAAGTCTATTGAGAAAATAGAGAACCACAGTTCAGAAGCTGTTTGACTTCCAAGGCATGTTTGAAAATGGGCATATTCACTTCTAGGTTTTCAGCATTTGGGTTCCGAATCATTCAGCTTCCGAGATGCTCAAAAACCAAGGTTCCACTGTACGAGAAAATGTTGAGCTTCTGCAGCCATGAGCGCTCTGTGACAGTGCTGCTAAAATGCCTACTCTTATTTGGGCCACTGTCAAATAGCTCTTACCTTCATGAAGTTCTTCCCAATGTTTAACTGGAATCTCCTTTCTTTTCAGCAATAAAACCACTAGCAGATTTGCAGGGTCCACCCGGTATGATTTCAAATTGAGTGGGGGGCTGTGTGTTGAGATTCCTGCATTGTCCCTTCCAACTCTACAGTTCTACGATTCTAAGGGACGCAGGTGGCACTGTGGTCTAAACCACTGAGCCTCTTGAGCTTGCCAAACGGAAGGCTGGCAGTTCGAATCCCCACAATGGAGTGAGCTCCCGTTGCTCTGTCCCAGCTCCTGCCTACCTAGCAGTTCAAAAGCAAGCCAGTGCAAGTAGATAAATGCTGTGCTGTAAATACAGGCAAATGGAGAGTGGTCCACAGGGCATTATGCTTATTTGGTAGATGTTCCCAGCCCAATTGCTGGTGGCACATTAATACTGGGGGGGGGGGATTGCAAAATGTTAATTAAAAGCAAACAAACCTCAGGGGGTTGCATCAAATTGCTTGGGGGGGGGGGGGGAGAGCAGAGGACGATGCAGCTGGAAAGGCTGCCAGGAACAACAAATGAGGGATGGGTAGAGTCAATCATTTGCCAGCCCAAGCCAATTTCACATGTACTTCACTCCTAAGTCCATCCCATTTTTGGCATCAGCATATTTAAAGCAGGGGCGTGGGTGGCGCTGTGGTCTAAACCCTGAGCCTCTTGGGCTTGCTGATCAGAAGGTTGGTGGTTCGAATCCCTGCGATGGGGTGAGCTCCCGTTGCTCTGTCCCAGCTCCTGCCAACCTAGCAGTTCGAAGGCAAACCAGTGCAAGTAAATAAATAGGTACCACTACAGTGGGAAGGTAAATGACATTTCTGTGCACTCTGGTTTCTGTCATGGTGTCCCGTTGCGCCAGAAGCAGTTTAGTCATACTGGCCACATGACCCGGAAAGCTGTCTATGGGAAAACATCGGCTCCCTCAGCCTGAAAGTGAAATGAGGACCACAACCGCATAGTCGCCTTTGACTGGACTTTGAAAGGACTCCAGGGGTCCTTTACCTTTACCTTCTATGATGGGAGGGGTGGCTAATACCCCAGAGGACGGGATCACACTTCAAAATGACCTTAACAGATTAGACAACTGGGCCCAAAGCAAACAAGATGAATTTTAACAAGGAGAAATGTAAAGTACTACACTTGGGCAAAATAAAAATAAAAATGAAAGGCACAAATACCGGATGGTAGACACCTGGATTGAGAGCAGTACAGTACTGTGTCCAGTTCTGGGCACCACAGTTCAAGAAGGATACTGACAAGCTGGAATGTGTCCAGAAGAGGGCAACCGAAATGGTCAAAGGCATGGAAACGATGCTTTATGAGGAACGGCTTAGGGAGCTGGGCATGTTTAGCCTGGAGAAGAGAAGGTTAAGGGGTGATCTGATAGCCATGTTCAAATATATAAAAGGATGTCATATAGAGGAGGGAGAAAGGTTGTTTTCTGATGCTCCAGAGAAGCGGACACAGAGCAATGGATTCAAACTACAAGAAAGAAGATTCCGCCTAAACATTAGGAAGAACTTCCTGACAGTAAGAGCTGTTCGGCAGTGGAATTTGCTACCAAGGAGTGTGGTGGAGTCTCCTTCTTTGGAGGTCTTTAAGCAGAGGCTTGACAGGCATATGTCAAGAATGCTTTGGTGGTGTTTCCTGCTTGGCAGGGGGTTGGACTGGATGGCCCTTGTGGTCTCTTCCAACTCTATGATTCTATGAATCCATTGGTTTGGGTCCTCCCCTCTGGAGCAGCAGAAAACAGGTCTGTTCCATCTTCCATGTGACAGCCCTTCAGATATTTGAAGAAGGGTATCAAATCACACACAAACCCCAGTCTTCTCCGTGCTGAACATCCCCAGCTCCCTCCATCATTTCTTATATGGTTTAGTTTCCAGCTTTGATCAATGATTAGATCTTACCAATATCACCAAGATCTGTATCAGCACCGTGCAGAAGAGTGAGGGGGGCAGGCATCTCTCTCTTGCTTCTCTTAATTAGTGAAATTGAAGCCTCTTAGTGCGCAGAAGTGCATTAGCGGGGGACTGCATTTGCAAAATAATGCTCATAAAGTGCTGCCCTGGTCAGGTAATTGTCACCTTGGGATAAAGCCCAGTTGAGTAGCTGTTACAATTAGATTTGTCACCTTACCAAATAAAATGTAATTGCAAAAGCCCAGCAGCTAGGCTTTCCTGTACAAGACTGAATTGCATGAGAAGGAAAATCACATTAGTGAGGAGAGTTCTGAGGACCTGTGGGCTCTGCCTCCACAGTCAGAGGCAGCAAAGATTCTGGGTACCACTTTCTGGAAAATGCAGGAGGGGAGATTGTTCTTGTGCCCAGGCCATTGGCCTAATCCAGCAGGCTCTTCTTATCTTCTTGGAATCATAGAATAATAGAGTTGGAAGAGACCACAAGAGTCATCCAGTCCAACCCCCTGCCAAAGAAGGAGACTCCACCACACTCCTTGGCAGCACGTTCCACTGTCGAACAGCTCTTACTGTCAGGAAGTTCTTCCTAATGTTTAGGTGGAAAACAACCTTTCTCCCTCCTCTATATGACATCCTTTTATATATTTGAACATGGCTATCATATCACCCCTTTAACCTTCTCTTCTCCAGGCTAAACATACCCATCTCTCTAAGCCGTTCCTCATAAGGCATTGTTTCCAGGCCTTTGACCATTTTATAACATACTGGTCAGGATGCTAAACAGGAACCCTGTTACAGGGCCATCTTAAACGCCCCTGCCGCTGTGGTGCGCCGGATCTCTCCGGCGCCCTCCCGCCCCGTTTCCCAGTGCAGTGGGCGGGTGGGTGCAGCGGCGGGCGGGCAGGCAGGCACAGCGCGATCTCTCTGGCGCCCTCCCGCCCCGTTTCCCAGCGCGGTGGGCGGGTGGGCGCAGCGCGCAGCGCAGCTCCCACAGGCGCAGCTGCGCGGCGGACCGGCGGATTGGCTGGCCAGCGGGTGGGCGCAGCTCGTGGCGCCTTTCTGGCAGGCCGGCGCCATGGTGCCCTGCGCCACTGGGGGTCTACCTAGAGCCGGGCCTGCCCTGTTATCCAAGAAGGTACACTAGGCTCCATCAGGTACCGCTACGCCCAAGGCTACCCAGTAGCTAAACTATGGAATGGTATAAGAGCTGCCACACACTGTTTATGAAAACACGTAGAGGCATAGGTGCCAAGTTCCGGATTGAAAAATCCGGGATCAGCAGCGCCACCACACCGGAAGTCGCTTCTACGCACTTCCGGACATGCATAGAAGCAACTTCTGGCGCTGCGGACATTTTGGAAATGGGCACAGCGGCATTGGAAGTCGCTTCTACACATGTCCAGAAGTGCGTAGAAGCGACTTCCGGTGCCGGCGCGGCACCAGAAGAACATGGCCACCGGCAGGAGCTCCGTAATCCGGGGGAATACGGGGTATTTTGCCATTTGGGACACCTGCGGGAAACGGTAAGAAAATACGGGGGTTTCCTGGGGAAAACGGGGTACTTGGCAGCTATGCATATAGGTGGTGTGAGATCATATGCCGCTTTGAGGATGCTGGATTAGATTGGCCTTTGACCTGATCCAGCAGGGCTCTTTATATGTTCTCTGTTTGGAGAGTGATGGGCTTTTTTTATGTTTTACCATATTGGCCTGAATATAAGCCACACTTTTTTTTCCAAATCCCGACCGTGAAAAGTTAAAGTGTGGCTTATATTCATGACCTTACGCTGCCGGCAAAGCGGCTCTGCTCCCTCCGCCCCCAGTAAGCAGCCCGGGTATTTCCCCCCCCCTCAATTGTAAAGGTGCGGCTTATTTGTGGGTGCATCTTATATTCGGGCCAATACGGTATTTGCAACTCTTTGTCATGCACGCTACAAGAGAACTTAAAACCAAAGACAGACACGCAAATACATCTTCTTTTCTTTTCTTTTTCTTTGAGTAGGGAGATCAAATATAAATTTGATCTCTGCAGAGGGCACAGTGCTCCAAAAAAATGAAGCATTTCCCCCTCTGCAGAGACCCTGTAACTGACAATCATGCTTCCAGTACCAGTCAGGTGATTGGTGGTTGGGGCAACCCCCTTAGCATGTTGGCCAGTGGAATCATGGCAGCAGGTGATTGACAAGTGGGTGGGACAAGTGGAGGTGGCCAGATCCAGTTCCTTACTTCTGATGTGTATTGGCACACCCACCCACACGGTTTGCCCAGCCAAAATACAAAAGGAAATTATCCATTGTATTCAACTTTTTAAATAGCCTTCTCCGTCTGAAATGTTTGTGGATCAAAATGAATCGATCTTGTCTCTAGAGGCAAAATAAATAACGCAATATGGGAAGCAATAATGTGAAGTGTCAGCAGAAGCAATATCATTAATTATATGCCCTCGGTTGCATTTGGCCCATAAAAGGAGCATCTTTGCTCAGCTATTTTGATTTTTGAGCTGATTTAAATGTTATTTCAAAGCTGCATAAATCTCTGTCTTCAGAATGGAAAGCGAACTGAAGTGGGCATTTTTCTGCTGCTGCTGCTGTTGTAATTTCTGAGAAGTTCCCGTCACCTCTTTTTAATCAAATTCAAACCTGCAAAAGATTACGTTGTTATGTGCTGTGAGTAGCTCACTTTGAAAGAGGTGAGGATGGCTGACCACACAGGCAGGTGGACCGTTTGTTCCCAGTAGGGTTGAGCACCAGATTTGACCAAATCTCAAAATGAATTGGGCCAATTCCGGGAGAATCCAGGCTTTGCCTAAGTCAACTGTAGGTAGCCCTGAATTGCCTTGGGCCACCTAGAATGTCCTGAGCCGGTCAAGCGGTGGTGGTCAGGCAGAGTCAGGCATGGAGTTTCCTCTCCTCCCTCGGTAGCCTCAGAAGCAAGAAGAACAAACAGTTCATATTGTATGGCTTTTGATTCAGTCACCAGACAAAGGATCCATGTCTCCATGCATAGGAGACGTTGGCTACTCTGAGTCCCTCCTCTCTCTCTCTCTCTCTCTTTTTAAAAAATACTTTTATTCATAGAATCATAGAGTTGGAAGAGAGCACAAGGCCCATCCAGTCCAACCCCCTGCCAAGCAGGAAACACCATCAAAGCATTCTTGACATATGCCTGTCAAGCCTCTGCTTAAAGACCTCCAAAGAAGGAGACTCCACCACACTCCTTGGTAGCAAATTCCAAGGCTTTCATATCACCCCTTAACCTTCTCTTCTCCAGGCTAAACATACCCAGCTCCCTAAGCCATTCCTCATAAGGCATCATTTCCAGGCCTTTGACCTTTTTGGTTGCCCTCTTCTGGACATGTTCCAGCTTGTTAGTATCCTTCTTGAACTGTGGTGCCCAGAACTGGACACAGTACTCCAGGTGAGGTCTGACCAGAGCAGAATACAGTGGTATTTTTCACAAATTTATATATACACAATAACAAATATGCAAATAACAAAAATACAATTAAGACAAACAAACAATACAATCACAAATAAAGATAAACAAAAAAGAAAAACAGAAGCAAAAAAGGAAAAAGAATCTACAACAATAAAATTTCTTTTATCCTTACTAACTTTTTACTGTTCCATCATGGGGGGGGGACTTCCCTCTGTTCCTCCTTCTGAGCTTCTTTTTCTATCACTTCTTTAGCAGACTCATCTTATAAACCTATCCTAACCTAATTTTAAATTCAATTTTCAACACAAACTAATTCTAGAACAAACTGAAAACTTCCTTCTACTTCCCTCGGATATCTTATATATTATAATGGTGGTTTTTTTTTTCTGCCACTCTTCTTCCATCTCTTCCTCCTCTTGGTCACAGAGTCTCCCAGTCATCTCGGCAAGTTCCCTATACTCCATCATCTTCATCTGCCAGTCATTTATCGCCGGTATCTCTTGCGTCTTCCATAATTTAGCTATTAACAACCTAGCTGCAGTTGTGGCATACAAAATGAATGTCTTATCTTTTACATTAATTTCCTCTCCAACCATCCCAAGCAAAAAGGCCTCTGGCTTTTTATGAAATGTATATTTCAATACCCTTTTCAACTCATTATAAATCTTTCCCCAGAAGTCCTTTATCTTGGGGCAATTCCACTACTCTGAGTCCCTCCTCTTCCATCTCCCACAACATCCTGGAAACCTACAGGAAGTAAGAGGAGTCACATCCCTCCACATTCTCTGTTCTTGAATGCAGAGGGACCTTCTAGCCCTTGAACTGGGAGGGTCTCTCATACTCTCTGGGGAGGTCCCTGCTGTCTGCTCTCTAATTTTCCCCTCCTCATCCTCCACTATCTTATAACTCGGGATTTCCTTATTCAGATGTACATCATCCCTGTCTCCCTCTGCTCCTGAAACTGCTGGAGACTCCTCCTCCTCCTCCTCCTCCTCTGAGAGGAATCAATCAGACCGACGGCTCATTTCCCATTCCTCCAGTTCAGTCCCTGACAGGCAATAAGAGAAGCAGGCTTTAGGTGGGAAGAAGGAAGCCAGGTAGGCAGAAAGAAGAAAGTCAAGTGGGTGGAAAGAAGGAAACTTTGTGAAACCTTTATTGAACTAACAGAACTGGGCAACAGGGCAAAGCAACTGCTTATATACATTTCTGAAGGCCTGGGCCACTCCCACTCCCAACGTGATTGGCTGTCTAAACTTCCTAGCTGCGAATCGTGACTCAGAGTTTAAGGGCCAATGGCAGAGGTCCAAATCCTGAAATGTTCTGTGATTGGATATCATGTATCGAATCAGATCACAGGGGCTCAGAACCCTTAGTCCAGGCTCAAGCTCAAGCAAACACAGACCACTGAATACATAACATTTTCCATCTCACCTTTCCTATCCATTGACTGCCTCTCCTTCCTTCCTGATGCCCCACCCCCTGAATCAGCACCCCTTAGAATTGAATCCTCCACTCCATGGTTACTGAGCAGATTATTCAATTGGGGAGGGGGAAGGCAGTGTGTTTCTTTGCAAGCAGGGCGCTCTTTCGGGGACTCCTCCACTCACCTGCAGTACAATCCTTTGCAAACCTGTGAAGATTGAAACCACCACCACCCCACTCTAGATGGAAGGGAAGTAGATGCAATGTCTCATTCCCTCTTCTAACCATCGTAGCAAAAGAACGATATTTCTATATTTGGAGTGGGAGGGCATTTGTCTTTCATCTCTGAATGGGTTTATCAGCACAAGGAAATATTTCCTGCATTTTTGCACACCATACAATACTATCAGTGTGTGTGTGTGTGTGTGTGTGTGTGTGTTACATTAAAAATTAGGTAAAAATCAATTAGATATTGCAATTAGGTATTGCGGGTGTCGCTGTGGCCTAAACCACTGAACCTCTTGAGCTTGCTGATCGTAAGGTTGGCAGTTTGAATCCCCACAAGGGGGTGAGCTCCCATTGCTCTGTCCCAGCTTCTGCCAACTTAGCAATTCCAAAGCACATCAGTGCAAGTAGATAAATAGGTACCGCTGTGGCAGGAAGGTAAGCGGCGTTTCCATGCACTCTGGTTTCCGTCACGGTGTTCTGTTGCACCAGAAGCGGTTTAGTCCTGCTGGCCACATGACCTGGAAAGCTGTCTGTGGACAAACACCAGCTCCTTCATCCTGAAAGTGAGATGAGCGCCACACCCCATAATCGCCTTTGACTGGATTTAATCATCCAGGGTTCCATTACCTTTTACCTTATGACCCCATGCATGTTTATTCAGCTCAGAAGCAGTCTTCTATTTAGTGAGATATTTCCTGTTCACCGTCTTTAAAAGATGTTAAGAAATGGCATCTGCTGGAAGTTTACTCTCCTAGCAAACCTTAGATCTGAAGTGGTAGTGGTGAGTGTTATTTTATTGATTTTATTTAAATCAGAACCAGTGAGGACAGTGAATGTCCTGTGTGAGTGCCTGGAGGTGGTTGGAGGATGGATGGCGGTTAACAGATTGAGGTTGAATCCTGACAAGACTGAAGTACTGTTTCTGGGGGACAGGAGGTGGGCGGGGGGGGGACTCCCTGGTCCTGAGTGGGATAAGTGTGCCCCTGAGGGACCAGGTGCGCAGCCCGGGAGTCATTTTGGATTCACAGTTGTCCATGGAGGCACAGGTTAATTCTGTGTCCAGGGCAGCTGTCTATCAGCTCCATCTGGTATGCAGGCTGAGACCCTACCTGCTCGCAGACTGTCTCACCAGAGTAGTGCATGTTCTGGTTATCTCCTGCTTGGACCACTGCAATGTGCTCTACGTGGGGCTACCCTTGAAGGTGACCCGGAAACTGCAATTAATCCAGAATGCGGCAGCCAGACTGGTGACTGGGAGCGGCTGCCAGGACCACATAACACCGGTCCTGAGAGATCTACATTGGCTCCCAGTACATTTCCGAGCACAATTCAAAGTGTTGGTGCTGACCTTTAAAGCCCTAAACAGCCTCGGTCCTGTACACCTGAAGAAGCGTCTCCACCCCCATTGTTCAGCCCGGACACTGAGATCCAGCGCCGATGGCCTTCTGGTGGTTCCCTCACTGCGAGAAGCAAAGCTACAGGGAACCAGGCAGAGGGCCTTCTCGGTAATGGCACCCACCCTGTGGAATGCCCTTCCATTGGAGGTCAGAGAGATAAACAACTACCTGACATTTATAAAATACTTAAAGGCAGCCCTGTTTAGGGAAGTTTTTAATCTGTGATATTTTAATGTATTTTAGTGTGTGTTGGAAGCCGCCCAGAGTGGCGGGGAACGGGGACCCGGCCAGATGGGCGGGGTATAAATTATTATTATTATTATTATTATTATTATTATTATTATTATTATTATTATTTGTGCTATTTGTACCATTTAGAAGGCAATAGCGTATCATGTTGGGTTTTTGCTTGACATATACATGAAGCACAGTGCAGAAAAAAGCTTTGGGACAATGAAGACTATTGTAGTAAATATGCTTGCTTTCCCACTATGGAATAATGTTGTAGTTAGAATGCTTGGACTAGCATCTGGGCGACCAGGGTTCAAATCCCTGCTCAGCTGTGAAACTCATCAGGTGACCTTGGGCCAGTCCCTGTCTCTAAACCTAATCTACCTCACAAGGTTGTTTTGAGGATAAAATAGGAAAAAAGGACCATGTACACTCCCTTGAGCTCCTTAGAGGAAAGTGGGAATATAAATGTGAGAAATGAATAACGAAGATTAATGTAGAGCTGAATTACTAATATGAAGTAGACACTGATAGGAGAGTAATTGCTGTTTGAGGTCTATAAACATATTTTAGAGATAACATTTGCATGAAAATTTCCATTTCTTTGAGAAGCCATGAGTGCTAAATGGTGCCATTTATAATTTCTTAGTTGATTTCCAATTAAAACTTGCAAGTTTAATCCGTTGGGAAATTCTCACACGTCTGGACTAGAAAATAAAGACTTTGCAAGATTATGTGTTCCCTTTGATTTGGAGTAAATCCATTTTCAGCATCCATTGAGATTTAAAATTCGGAGGCAGGGGGACCGACATGCATGCAGGATTCTTAGATCCTGTAGCTTCTAAGTCATCCCAACTGTTTTCTCCTTTTCATCATATTTTCTTCTCCTTGTTTTATTTTAATTCTATGAGGTTAATTGAATTGACATAAGATTAGCATACAACCCATTATCTACTGGGGCACTATCCTGCTACAGAACTGGCTTAATAACATGCATCAAGGGGCCTGGGTTTATATAAACCTGGTCCAATAAACCTTATTTTCCTGCTAGAATCCAGAAAGTTGAATACCAAGTAACCCGTTCTAAATTGGGAAGATGTTTGCTGCTAATGTTACACTTGTCCATGCACTGACAACCTCAAGCCTGGATTAGTGCAATGTGCTTAGCTGGTGCAGAACATATTGGTTAGTTTGCTTGTGACTACTACTGCCGGTGGCGCCATGGGTTAAACCACAGAGCCTAGGGCTTGCTGATCAGAAGGTCAGCGGTTCGAATCCCCGCGACGGGGTGAGCTCCCGTTGCTTGGTCCCTGCTCCTGCCAACCTAGCAGTTCGAAAGCACGTCAAAGTGCAAGTAGATAAATAGGTACCACTCCAGCGGGAAGGTAAACGGCGTTTCCGTGCGCTGCTCTGGTTCGCCAGAAGCAGCTTTGTCATGCTGGCCATATGACCTGGAAGCTGTACGCCGGCTCCCTCAGCCAATAACACGAGATGAGCGCCACAACCCCAGAGTCGGTCACGACTGGACCTAATGGTCAGGGGTCCCTTTACCTTTAGTTTTACTACTGCTATCATATAGCACTTTAATTATAGGATGATCACTGGCTGCCAATTTGCTACTGAGTCAGGTTCAAGGTGTTACTACTCACATATAAGGATATACACAGCCCAAGATCAGATTGCTCAAGGTACCGCTTTATTCCTTATACTGTATTTTTCCATGTATAAGGTGCCCCCATGAGGGCCGCTATGTTTTGAACAGCAAAAAAGAGGACGCTATTACGACCCTTATTTTAACTACCCCTACTATATGTAGGCTATAGAAGCTGTGATACATTGCTGAGGGGGCAGGAGAAGAGAGGAGGGAAGCAAGTCTTCATTCACCAGTTATGTCAATATTGTATCTCATGCTGAAAGTATAGCCACACAGACATTTTGGCAAATTTGAAAAATCCACCTGGAAAGAAATTTTACCCCTGAAAAAGAAGATGAGCACAGCACCCCATAATCGCCTTTGACTGGACTAGAAGATGCCCTAGAAGATTGGGTTGTTGCTTTCACTTTTATTATGCATTTTGTGGTTTTATATCTTGATTTTATTCTGTTAACCGACCTGAAACCCCCAGGTATAGGGTGGTATATAAATTCCATAAATAAATAAATACATACATACACAAAAGATTTAACCCAAAATCAATATTTTAAACATCAAACGGAACAACTTTGAACTTTTTTTGGGGGGGGGTCATCCAAAGTTGTTGAGTTTCTTTGTAGAGATCACCCAAAGTTAGGGTTACCAAAGCCCGAACCCCTGTGTATAAGACATCCCCCAATTTTTGACTATTTTTTTAATCAAAAAATATTCTCTTATATACAGAAAAATATAAATATTCAGCTGGTCACTATGATTCTTCCAAAGATATCAGAAGCCTGCTCTGAGGAAGAAGAAGAGTTTGGATTTGATATCCCGCTTTATCACTACCCGAAGAAGTCTCAAAGCAGCTAACATTCTCCTTTCCCTTCCTCCCCCACAACTAACACTCTGTGAGGTGTGTGGGGCTGAGAGACTTCAGAGAAGTGTGACTAGCCCAAGGTCACCCAGCAGCTGCATGTGGAGGAGCGGAGACGCGAACCCGGTTCCCCAGATTACGAGTCTACCACTCTTAACCACTACACCCCACTGGCTTTCTGAAGTCACTCAGCCTCTTCCTGATATACACGTCTGGTGCATGCTGCATTTCTGCTTGAGGTGAAATGGGAATGGGTCTCCCCGCACTCCCACTGCCAGTGCCATTCCTCTCTTATGTGCATTTTCAGCAGAGCATCAACTTCTGTCCAGATCTCAGGAGATCTCATGCACTATTGTGAGTTTTTGGCAAGATATTATGGCCTCTCTCTGGAAACCAGGGCCTCTGCCAGGGCCGCTTCTCCACTGGCAGTGTAGGTGGGTGCAGTGGAATAACAATAACAATAATAAATTTTATTTATACCCCACCCTCCCCGGCCAAAACCGGGCTCAGAGCGGCTAACATCAAATATATAACATATTAACATAAAATCAGGCCGTCAATTAAAATACATCCTAAAATCAAATCGGAATCAAAGTGAAATCCAGTCAGATGGCAACCGCAGATTAAGGTTGGGGACCTAACTGTTTG
This sequence comes from Zootoca vivipara, assembly GCF_965207765.1. Classification (NCBI taxonomy): domain Eukaryota; kingdom Metazoa; phylum Chordata; class Lepidosauria; order Squamata; family Lacertidae; genus Zootoca; species Zootoca vivipara. The sequence continues at coordinate 36,364,930 of NC_142597.1, read as the reverse complement.
TACTGATCTTATATGAGCCTTTGAGAAAAGTTGGGCAGGCCACTTTCATACAAGTTCTTATAAGGAGAGAGGGGGAGTCAGACTGGACCCTGATGGAAGAGGAAAGGCAGGTTCCACACCTAAGACTCTTGCCGCTCAAGGCAGGAGCTTCACCTTGCCTCCTCTCCTTGCCTTCTGCTGATCTTACATGGGGCAGGAGAGTAAAAATCAGCATTCGGCTGAAGCAACACTTCCAGGGAACTTCTAAGCAGGAGCCTTAAAAGTGTCATTTCTTGGTTTTGTATGTGATTTCCTGGAGGGTCACAGGACATCAGGGATTGAGTTCTGGAGAACAATACAGCTGTCGGTGATTTTTTTTGCGTTTATATATGGTCTTGCCCACCTTTGAATAATGGCAGGGGGTCCTCTGCCGTGCCTTTTACAACCCGAGTGAAATGTCACTCAGCTGGTGCAGGTTGCCGACGTCAAAATTAATCAGAATTCTCCTAATTTCATAACAGTGTGTTTGCATGCAATACGTAGCACTGCTTCCCATCACTGTGTCTCCTCTGTAAATCCTCCTCTCGCTTGCAATGGTTATTTAAAAAAAAAAAAAAACAAGCAAGCCAAACACACCTGCATTAGGGCTCCATTAGTGTATGCTTTGCTGTCAATTCCCCCCCCCCCCAAAAAAAATGGTGCTTGTATTTTCTAAGGCTGTATCATTCTTGCTTCAGGTAGCCCTCCCTTCTCTGCTGCAGCACCCGGCATAGTAATGAGGCGGTTACCATGGAAATATGAGCATGACTCGTTCTGCCGTGTAGCTCTTCTGATTTTTATGAACTTCTTTCCAGCTTCTGGAAGGCTTCCCGCGGAATGTGTGCAACAGCCTCGGAGATGGGAGCACTGCAGTGCAATGTGAAGTCTCTCTCTCTCACACAAATAATATGCACTCCATTATTATTTCAATGAGGCTATTTTAAGGACAGCGAAAGGGGGTGGGGGTGGGTGGGAAATGAGTTGACCGCAGGAATTGCTTTAGTTAGGAACACAGGAAAAATAGGAACCTGCCTTACGCCAGACCCATTAATACACCTAGTCCTGTATTCAGGGCCGTCCCTAGGCCCGGGCTGGGTGGCGCAAGGCGCCAGGGCGCCTGGCCATCAGGGGCGCGGAAGGGGCACGGAACGCTGGTGTCTGCCTCTGTGCGCCTCTGCCATTGAGCGGATTCAGGCCGCTCTCCAGAGGCGCGCAGGGAGCGCTGGCCTAGGACCACCTGAACAGCTGAGAGGCGCAGCATGGCGGCCCCAGGCTCGCGCTCTCCACATGCCTCCGGAACTTCACACGAGGAGCGGGAGCCTGGGGCCGACTCCTCCGTGCCTCTCAGTTTTTGAGTGGCTTCAGGCCGCTCTCCGGAGGCGCGCAGGGAGCACGAGCCTGTGGCTGCCTCCTCTGCGCCTCTCAGCTCCCCACGCGCCCCTCCTTCCCGCCTCACTCACGGGGGGGGGGGCGCCAGAGGGATCTTGGCACCAGGGCGCCAGATATGGTCAAGACAGCCCTGCCTGTATTATTTCTACTGATTGGCAGTGGCTCCCCAGGGCTTTAGGGGGGAGCTGGAGATGCCAGGACTTCTGCTTGCAAGCCAGAAGCTCTACCACTGAGCTGCAGTCTCTCCCCCCCACCTCCCGCAAAAGAAACCCAGCCAAAACCAAGGTATTCCCTTCCCCAGTATAGCTGAAGGAGCGTCTCCACCCCCCATCGTTCAGCCCAGATACTGAGGTCCAGCTCTAAGGGCCTTCTGGCAGTTCCATCCCTGCGAGAAGTGATGTTGCAGGGAACCAGGCAGAGGGCCTTCTCGGTAGTGGTGCCTGCCCTGTGGAACGTCCTGCCATCGGAAGTCAAGGAAATAAACAACTATCTGACTTTTAGAAGACATCTGAAGGCAGCCCTGTTTAGGGAAGTTTTTAATGTTTGGTGTTCTATTGTGCTTTTGATTCTGTTGGGAGCTGCCAAGAGTGACTCGGGAAACCCAGACAGATGGGCGGGGTATAATTAAATTATTATTATTATTATTATTATTATTATTATTATTATTATTATTATTCCCTATCCATATCTTGGAAATCAGGAAGCTGACTTATACTGAGTCAGTCCATTGCTCCAACTAGTTCAGGATTGTTCACACTGGCTGGTAGACAGGAGACATTCCCAGTCTTAAGTGGAGATGCCAGGGACTGGATTTGGGACCTTCTGTGAGCAAAAACCACCAGCGCTTAATACTTTTGTCTGAGTTTTTCTTTTCTTTTTTCCATAAAAAGAAATCTAGATTTGGAAAGGACCTCAAATGTTGTGTAGTTCAGACCCTCTCAGTACAGGATCTGCAAGGCAGGATGTAGATTACAGCTTCCCTGACAGATGTTTAAAAATGTTTAGGATTGCGGCTTAAGGCTGCCCAGTTTTGAACAAGGTACCTGAGAGTAAGCTCCATTGAATACAGTGGGACTTCTTTCTGAGTAGACACTGTACAGCTCCATTTCATACCCGTCAACTCCCGGACTGAAAAATCCAGGATCAGCAGCGGCGCAGCTCCGGACGTCGCTTCTACGCATGTCCAGACATGCATAGAAGCGACTTCCGGTGCCCAGACATGGGCAGAGCGGCACCGGAAGTTGCTTCTACACATGTCTGGACATGTGTAGAACATAGGTGCCAACTCCCAGATTGAAAAATCTGGGTTTGGCACCGGAAGTCGCGCTGCAGCCATTTTGGAACTGGGCAGAGCAGCACCGGAAGTCGCTTATACACATGCTCTGCCCATTTCCAAAATGGCCGCAGCACCAGAAATCACTTCTGTGCATGTCCAGAGACTCCAGACATGCGCAGAAGGAGCCTCTCCGGGCCGGTAAGAATCCTGGGAATTTATGGTTTTTTAAAAAAAAAAATCCGGGCTGCCAGCAGGAAATGGCTGGAAAAATGGGGGTTTCCCATGAAATACGGGAGACTTGGCAGCTATGGCGTAGAAGCGACTTCCAGTGCCGCTCTGCCCAATTTTTGAAAATCTGGGGGAATCACGGGATATTTCGCCATTCGGGACAACAGCGGGAAACGGCTTTAAAAACAGGGGTTTCCTGTGAAAAATGGGAGACTCGGCAGGTATGCTCCATTTACAACAAATGAATCAACACGCCCCGTGTTTCCTGGGGGGTGGGGTGGCTGGCTGTAGAAGCATTGTAATTAAAGAATTTAAAGAGGATTGGCTACATTTCCCTCCAAAATTATAAGAAGGTCTTCGTATGCCAGCTTCACCATTTTCTTCATTTAGTGCCTTCATTTAGTGCAGGACTTTGTTTTTGCACCTACACACACACTCGAACACAGAGAGTACACTTTTAATTGTTCTCTGAGACATGGAGGGGAGGAAAAAGGAAAATGGGGACATTTCAGGATCAAATCAGAAACCAGGATGGCTTCTGTAATTTCGGGACTGTCTCTGGAAAATCAGGACACTTGGAGGGTTAGCACATCTTTCTTTACAACGCTCTTGTGAGGTAGGTTCAACAGAGAGGTTGCAATTGGCTCGAGGTGACTGGTGTCTGTATATGAAATTGATGTGCAATGAAAGCAAATGCAGGGGGGGGGGACTTTTTGATGTAGAATCGGATGCCCTATTTTCATCAGAGAAATGTTGGATTGCCTGCGAAATACTTGGTCAGCAAGAACAAAATGGGACATCACTGGGCCACAGGAATTATAGCAATTGTTCCTCTACATTCCAGGAGCAATTTGTCTGTACATATTTTGCTTCATGTACCATAAATAGTGTGCATTTGCAATGTCCCCAAAGCCAGTGGCTTCTCTTGGGCAACGTTAAACTCTCGGTTGTTGGAACACTTATGCTTTTGTTAATATTGATTTCCAAGCTGAGTGAGTTGGCCAACTGAGGATGAAAAAAATATATATTCCAGTCTACTGGGCCTGCGACCTTAAATCGCTTCAATTAATGTCGGTCTGAGCATTGGAGTATGCGCTGGCTGGGACTCCCTATGGCCCTGAACATAGACCAGCAACAAAATGTTCTGTTGGTCTGCGGCATTGGGATTTCGCTTGCCAATGCAAATTGCTCAGTATCTCATTCCTGTGTTTGGGAAGGAAAGGTTCATTTACAATTATATTTTTGGTCTGCTGGCTGCTTTGCTTTTGATTGCAGAATAATCTTTGCAGTCTGAAAGGGTTCGCCAGTCGTACTCCGATGAGGATTTGCGGGGGGAGGGGGGAACGAACAGAGAAGATGAAATGGCTTTTCCTTCTTGTGGAATTTAGGGGTGCAGATGGAGGGGAAGCTGCCTTGATATGTACCCCCCCCCTTCTATCAGAGCAGGAAAAATGCTTCGGAGGGTAGTTTTGTTTTTTGATCCAGAGTTTCTATAGGGAATTGGGGGTAGGGGAGTATTTAATTTCTACAAAGTAACCTTACAGGTATAAAGTTGATCTCTGTCTTTCAATTAAAGGTGAATGTGTGTGACAATCACCAGAGGCATAGCTAGCTGCTCTGGCACCTGGAGCAACGGGGAAAGGCGATCCACCCACGGGGGCGGCGGGGCGATCTGCACATGGGGGCACCGCAGCGATCCGCCCAGGGGGACAGCACAGTGAACTGCCCTTGGAGTCCGCCTGACGGGCTCAAGCCCCATGCTGCCGTTTCAGACAGCACGGGGCCCCGATCCACTACGTAACTCCCAGGAGAGATGCGTGGCTCTGGCGCATTGCAAGCTAGGCCCTGCGGTAAGTGCCCCCTGGTGTGCCATTTTGTCACCCCCTCAGGGATGACATGTGGGGCAGACCGCACCCCCGCGCCCTCCTTCTTTCTCCCTTGGCCATAGCTGCCAAATCTCCTGTTTTTCGCGGGAAACCCCGTATTTTAAACTGTTTCCCGCTGGCAGCCCGGATTGGAAAAAAATCCGTAAATCCCCCGGATTTCAGTACCTGCCAGGGAGGCTCCTTCTGCGCATGTCTGGACATGCGCAGAACAAATTTCGGGAGGTCTGCCCATGTCTGAGCACCGGAAATCAGGCAGAGCGGCATCGGAAGTCACTTCTGAGCATGTCTGGACATGCGTAGAAGCGACTTCCGGTGCCGCTCTGCCCATGTCTGGGCACCAGGAATCGGGCAGCGCCGGCACCAGAAGTTGCTGATCCCGGATTTTTCTAACCGGGAGTTGGAAGGTATGCCCCTAACAATGACAAGCTGCCCTTTGGCTCTGTAAAAAGACAGAAGTGGCACACTTTGTTCCAGGGCAGGGGAACATTCAGCCCACGGGCCAGTCTTGGTCTGCCAAGGAATCCAATTTGACCCGCAAGACCATTTCTCCGAAACCAACCGCACCTGTCAGTCAGCTGACATTACTGGATGATATCAGCTGATGAGCGGGCACAAAGTTTAATCCTGCTGGGTGCTGGACTGCCAGCTGATAAGTGAAGAGTTCGTTCCTGCTGACCTTGGAGCTGACCTTGTCAGGCTGTTCTCTGAACAGTGTCTGCCATTCATCAAATGCCTGGGTAAACAGGAATGTTTGAAAGCTCCTCCTGAAACTCAGTGAAGAGACAGGCACAACTCACTGGGTGGAGGGGTGACATTCCACAAATGGGGAACTGCCACTGAAAAGGCGCTGCTATGGTATGGGTCAATGCCAACTGGGCATCACCAACTAGGGCTCAACTCTCTATCATAGTGTCACAGTGGCCGGAGTGGACTACTTCAGAGTAACGACGCTACGCAGCTCTGCATTTTATTCTTTTATTGGTGCTGCGTATTTACAGTGCTCAAGTCATTGCTATTTACACGGAGTGATGTTGTCAGTCGGTTTCAGAACCTCCTAATGGCTTTTGGCGCGTCTTTCTCCAACACAAAAGCTTTGGCAGACCCATCCTCTTTCCCCTCCTCTTTCTACGTAATTCCGGAGTTGGGGGGATGGGTCTCCCGCCCTTATTCGCCCCTTCCTGTCCCACCTGGGACCCTGGCTCCTCTACCTTGCCTGAGCCTCGGACACGACTTCCTGCTTCCCCACTGGAATCGGAACTCTCTCTGCTTCCCCCTGTGCTCGGGGATTGGCTTGAACTTAGGAGGGGAGGGACTTCGCGATATCCCCTGTCCCTCACATCCACCCCCCTCCCAAGCTCTCCTTCACCCCTCCCCAGGTCCCCCCCAGGTGTCGGTGACGACTGGAAGCCTAAGAACTCAGTGCTTTCCGAGCCCGTTGGTGTGAACACCTCCCCCCAGTCCTGCAAGCCCCCCCCTTCCGCCTGGGAGGACGGGAATCCCAAAAAGTCTGTGGCGTCAGAGCTGGTGGGGGTAAAAATGTTCTGCCAATCTGCTCCTTCCTCTGACTGGGTGGATCTCGGTGACACCCATACCTCATCCTCTGGTTCCTCAAACTCCGCTTCCCAGCGCCATGGTGAACTGCTCTCCCGTGCTTCCTCCCCCTCCCCCTCCCTTTCCATGTGCCAGGGCTTGGGTCTATGGGGGAAAAGGGCGTGAAATTCTTCTACCAGGAATTCCTCCTGTATCTGAGTGGCTGGGACCCATTCATTCTGGGACGGTGGAGCATCCTCCCATGCCATGAGGTACTCCAGGCCCCCCACCCCCCACCTTGAATCCAGGATGGCTGTGGCCTCATTGAGTTGCTCCCTGCCTTCCCTCTCCCCCCCTCCCTCAGGGGTTTGTTCGCTGTCTCGGAGCCTGCTGCTTTCCCTGTACGGTGACAGCAGCGATCTATGAAACACTGGGTGCACCCTCATGTCCTCTGGCAGTGCCAGCCTGTATGCCACCGGGTTGACCTGTTGCGTGACCGTGAAGGGGCCCAACCTTCTGGGCGCCAGCTTTTTGCATCGCCCTCTGATGGGAAGGCCCTCCGAGGACAACCAAACTTTGTCCCCCACCCTAATGACCTCCCCCGGTCGCCTGTGGCGATCTGCCCCCCTCTTGTACGCTTCCTTGGCTCTCTCCAAGTGTTCTCTGAGCTGCTGGTGCACCGTCTCCAGTTCCTCTGCCCAATCCTCAGCCTGTGGGCCCTCCTCCTCCTCCTCCCCCTCCCTCTCAGGGAAAGATCTGAGGTCACGCCCGTAATTGGCCTTAAAGGGCGACACCCCTGTGGAGACGTGCACCGCATTGTTGTAGGCAAATTCTGCCAGTGGCAGGCAATCCACCCAGTCCGTTTGCCTCTGGCTGACGTAGCATCTCAGGTACTGCTGCAGAATGGCGTTGACCCTCTCCGCCTGTCCATTGGTCTGCGGGTGTCTAGCCGTCGACAAGCTGACCTCCACCTGCAGGAGGTTCATGAGCCGCCGCCAGAACCTGGAAACAAATTGGCGGCCACGATCCGAAATAACCCTTAAGGGTAATCCATGCAGTCTGAATACGTGATCCACAAACAGTTTGGCTGTCTCTTCTGCCGAGACCGCCCTGGCACACGGTATAAAGTGGCACATTTTGGACATGAGGTCCACCACCACCAACACTGCGGTCTTGCCCCTGGAAGAAGGCAGATCTGTGATGAAGTCCATGGACACCACTTCCCACGGCCTGTGTGGCGTGGCTAAGGGCTCCAGCAATCCCGGTGGCGCTGCTCTGACCACCTTTGCCCGCTGGCAGGTGTCACAGCCCCGTACATAGTCTCGAACATCTTCCCGCACCCCTGGCCACCAGAGGTGTCTCATGACTAGGTGAGTGGTTTTGTCCCTCCCAAAATGACCCGCCGTTGGGTTGTCGTGCATCTGCTTGAGGACCGTACGTCTAAGCTGGGTGGTGGGCAGGTACAGTGCACCCTTGTAGAAAAGCAGCCCCCTGCGTTCTGCAAAGTCTTTTGCCTGCTCCCCCCCCCTTCTCAGTTCTCTGCAGATGCGGTTGGCAAATTCATCCGCTGCCGTCAGTGCTGTGAGTTCTGCCTCGCTCACCACTGCTGCTCCGCAGGACCATGCTGACGGGGGGAAAATGTGCCTGGGTGCCGGTGGCGCCTCCTCCTCCATGTATTCTGGCTTGCGGGAGAGGGCATCCGCCCTGACATTCTGCTCTCCCGGGATGTAGTGTATGGAGAAGTTGAAGTTCGAGAAGAACTCTGCCCACCGTATCTGCCGCTGGTTGAGCACCCTGGCAGTTCTCCAGAACTCCAGGTTCTTGTGGTCTGTGCACACCTGGATGGGGTGCTTGGCGCCCACCAGGAAGTGTCTCCAGTGCTGGAACGCAGCGTGGATCGCCAGAAGTTCCCGATCAAACACTGTGTAGTTCCGCTCTGGCTGAGTCAATTTCCTGGAGAAGAAGGCACAGGGTCTCCACTCTCGGTTGGCGTCCAGTTGCAACAAAATGGCGCCCACAGCTTTATCAGAAGCATCTGTCTCCACGCGTAGGGGCGCGTCCTGAACCACGTGGAACAGGTTCTGGTCTGAGGCGAACACCCTCTTGAGGCTTTCGAACGCTGCTTGCGCCTCTGGTGTCCACCTGAACTTCTGCTTGCCTCTCAGGCAGTCAGTGATGGGAGCCGTAACGCGAGAGAAGTTCTTGATGAACTTCCTGTAGAAGTTGGTGAAGCCTAGTAGGCGTTGGGCATCTTTGCGAGTCCTGGGGCTGTGCCAGTCCAGGATGGCCTGCACCTTGTCCTTGTCCATCGCCAGCCCCTTGTCTGACAGCTTGTAGCCCAGGAAGTCCACCTCCTTGGTGTGAAACTTGCACTTCTCCAGCTTCACATACAGGTGGTTCTCCTTCAGGCGCTGCAACACCTCCCTGACATCTTTCACGTGCTGCACTGGGTCGTTGGAGTAAATAAGGATGTCATCCAGGAAGACCAAGCATTTCCCGAAGAGGAGGGACCCCAGGACGTGGTGCATGAAGGCCTGGAAGCATGCTGAGCCCCCTTGCAACCCGAAGGGCATCACCAGATATTCAAAAGAGCCCAGAGGCGTGAACATCGTGGTTTTCCATTCATCGCCTTCCCGGATCCTGATCAAGTTGTACGCCCCCCTCAGGTCTAGCTTGGTGAAAATCTTGCCCCTGCGTGCCGCTGTCAGGAGATCATCCACTCTGGGCATGGGGAAAGCCACTGGCTCTGTCACTGAATTCAGGCGTCTAAAATCCACCACAAGACGGCGCTGTTGCGTGTCTTTCTTGTCCACCCAGAAGACCGGGCTGCCCCCTGCTGCCTTGCTTTCTCTGATGAACCCCCGCTTGAGGTTCTTGTCGATGAAAGCGCGCAGATCTTCCAGTTCCTGGTCTGACATGGCGTACAGCTTGGCTGGGGGTATAGTTGCCCCTGGCACCAGGTTGATCTGGCAGTCCAAAGGCCTGTGTGGGGGTAGGTGGTCGGACTCCGCTTCGCTGAAGACCTCCTGCAGGTCCCAGTACGGCTTGGGTATCGCTTCACCCCCTTTGACGTGCATGGTGGCCACCGTGGCTATCGGAGGCCCCTCCCCTGGTTGGTGCTGCATGCAATGTTCCAGGCAAAAGTCCGATCCAAAAGTGATGCATCTCTGGTGCCAACTTATGGAGGGGTCATGGCGCGCCAGCCAGCTCATGCCCAAAACGATGGGGGGGTCTGAGATGGTGGTGACGTTGAATGCCAGTGTCTCTGAGTGCCTTCCAACCGTCATTCTCATGGGGGGGGTTTGATGCGTGATGGCCCCTCCCAGCAGCTCTCTGCCGTCAATGGTTGCCACGTGCAGAGGAAAATCCAGCTGCAGAAGCTGGATCTGGTGCTCTTCTGCAAAGTTTCTCGAGAAGAAGTTCGCTGACGCCCCACTGTCAATTAGGGCGAGGACTGTCAGGGGATAGCCATTTGGAAGCGTGAGCGTCACTTCTAGAACCACTCCTGCTCTGGGAGGGGTGGGCTGGCTCTGCTCCTCTCTGTGCGGGTGGGTGGGCTGGGGCTGTTGTCTGCTGACTGTGCCTGGCTGCCGCCCCTTGTCTCCTGCAGCCAGGCTTTCCCGTTTCCCTGCTGTGGTGCTGCGTCAGTGGGGGAGGGCACAACCGTTCCCGCCTTTCCTTGCCACTCCCTGCGATGTGGGCAGTCTCTGACGAGATGCTGGGGGGAGTTGCAGAGAAAGCAATTCCCACCCCTTCCCTCCTTGCGTCTTGGCGCCGCTGGGGTTTGAAAAGCCCGCGCGCGCGCGCTATCAATCTGCATGGGTTCCTGGTCCTGACTGGCCCCAGGCGTGGCTTGAAAGGGTTGTTGGGGGAGTGGCTTCTCCTGCGACCGTGGGAACCAAGCCCGCTTTGCGCGCGTTGCTTGCTTGTCGCTCCACCGGGATTCCTGTCTCACCCCCACCGCCAGAGCCGCTTTGCTCAGCTGATCCATATTACTGGGCTTTGGACCTCTCGAGAGCTCATCCTTCACCTCCTCATGCAACCCCAAGTAGAACGCCGCTTGCATTGGGGGGGACTCAAGTTCCCACCCCAATCTGTGCACCAGCATGGTGAATTTCGCCCAATACGCGCGAACTGTCATATTTCCTTGGCGTAAATTATGAAGTTCCTCCTTAGTCTGATCCATATGACTATCGGACGAATACATCGTTTTCAAACCTTCTAGAAATAGTTTGACATTCTTCATGCAAGGATTCCTTGTTGCAATTAACGGTCTTAGCCACTCCCTGGCTGCCCCGGTAAGGTGCTCCACAATAAACGCTACCCTGTGCTCATCATCAGGGAACTCATCGTGGTGCAGCTCAAGAGCATACACAATCTCAGTCTCAAAGCCCTGAAATTCCCTCGGGTCTCCATTGAACTTGCTTACTAGGGTCCCGGCTCTCCTTCCTGGCAGCACTTGGACTTGGGGTGCCCCTCCCGCCTTGTTTTTCTCTGCATCCAGCTTGTTTTGGAGGTCTACCGCCACCGCCCTTAATTGCTGCTCTTTTTCCTGAAGCGCTCTCACCTGTTCCGCAAGTTGTAGCCGGTCGTCCTGGACCTTCTTAGTCTCCTCTTTAGCTGCCTTCAATTCCCCCTGCGCCTGCAGCGACAGCTGCTGCAGTTCTTGCTGGGCTTGCTCCGCGATCTGCCGCCATTTCTCCGCCTCTGACACGCTCATCCCGGCAACTCCAAAGTAGCCCAAAAAGGATTAGGAGGTTGCTGTCACAGTGGCCGGAGTGGACTACTTCAGAGTAACGACGCTACGCAGCTCTGCATTTTATTCTTTTATTGGTGCTGCGTATTTACAGTGCTCAAGTCATTGCTATTTACACGGAGTGATGTTGTCAGTCGGTTTCAGAACCTCCTAATGGCTTTTGGCGCGTCTTTCTCCAACACAAAAGCTTTGGCAGACCCATCCTCTTTCCCCTCCTCTTTCTACGTAATTCCGGAGTTGGGGGGATGGGTCTCCCGCCCTTATTCGCCCCTTCCTGTCCCACCTGGGACCCTGGCTCCTCTACCTTGCCTGAGCCTCGGACACGACTTCCTGCTTCCCCACTGGAATCGGAACTCTCTCTGCTTCCCCCTGTGCTCGGGGATTGGCTTGAACTTAGGAGGGGAGGGACTTCGCGATATCCCCTGTCCCTCACACATAGGGTATGAGATGTTGGAGAACGTGTTCTTTTAGGTCCTTGTGTCTCAAGCCATTTGGGGGGTTTGTATGCTAGTACTGTGGAACTAGTAGTCTTCTGCTCCTGTGGAAGACAGGAGTGCCTGGTGTTCTATGGTCCATGGGGTCACGAAGAGTCGGACACGACTAAACAACAAAACAACAACAACATGCTAGTACTAACACCTTGGTGTAGTGCAGGCATCCCCAAACTTCGGCCCTCCAGATGTTTTGGACTACAATTCCCATCTTCCCCGACCACTGGTCCTGTTAGCTAGGGGTCATGGGAGTTGTAGGCCAAAACATCTGGAGGGCCGCAGTTTGGGGATGCCTGGTGTAGTGTAACTCTACCTGGGGACCAAATGACAAAGTGCTAATTATGAAATAGTATATTAATAGTGTTCCAAACTATATTGAAGAAAGGAACATTATATCAGCTGTAGAACATGTGCCTTGAATGCAGAAGGTCCAAGTTTCAATTCTTGGCATCTCACACCCAAAGGATATTGGGTAGCAAGAGCTGGCAAATGCCTCTCCCTAAGATTTGGGTTTATCAAACTTGAATCCTAATATTGATGTAAAAGTTTTTATGTCTAGGTTTTCACAGTGTGTGTGTGTGTGTGTGTGTGTGTGTGTGTGTGTGTAGTGCAAACTTTTGCTCCTTGTGGCAATACAGTGGTGCCTCACAAGACAAATTTAATTCATTCTGCGAGTCAATTTGTTTTGCGAAAAATTCGTCTTGCGAATCGCGGTTTCCAATAGGAATGCATTGAAATTTCTTTTTTTTTTTTGCCCATAGGAACGCATTAATTACATTTCAATGCATTCCTATGGGAAACCGTGATTCGCAAAACAAATTTTTCGCAAAATGAATTTGTCTTGCGAGTCACCATCAGATCGCAAGACGCATTCGTCTTGCGAAAAATTCGTCTTGCAGGGCATTCGTCTTGCGAGGGTCCACTGTATTTGTACATTCCAAACTCCCGCATGGCTCCCTGAACAGTTTGGGCATCCTTCATCCCATCTTGGAAAGGAGGTTATCAAACATCAGAGCAAATGCAAAGCTTACCAGAGCCACCTTGAGACTCTCGGGTCCCATTTCCACTATCGAATGAAAAGGTCAAACTCAACTATCAGTACTAGAAAGCAGAAAACGGTCATCCAACCACACCGAAGCCATTTGTATGATTCACGGAAGTGTCCTCCCACCATAGTGAGAAACAGATGACGGTTATTATTTCTTTTTAATGTCATCTGTCACTCCCAGGAGAGAGAGAGAAGAACGAGCCTGCCTTATGCACCACTGAAGATGGTTCATATGAGAGCAGATCTTTCTGCAAGTCAACCACCAGGGACTTGACCCATCTCTCCATTTCATGGCTAACAGTTTGCTCTCGTTACAGAACTTCGCCTCTTGCAGATAGGCAGGTGCTAGGACCTACTAGTATCCCTTTAGGACAGAAGGGATTCCTTTTGTGTTTTTCCTAGGGAGGGGCAGTCCAGTTATGTATTCAGGGGGTAGACCATTTTCCCCTTGGCCAAAGTAAAAGGAGATCAGTATTCAACCCCAAGGAACGCATTGCTTGTCTTGTAACAATCATTTATTATTTCTGTGTCTTGGTTAACTTGCACAGCTTAACCATAGCAATATACACAGAAAACTGTCATATACCAAGTCAGGCAGTTCATTACTCCAGCTCAGTATTCTTGACATTAAATGGCAGCACTTCTCCAGGGATTCAGACACTCTGAACATGTGCAGAGGGCAACCAAGATGATCAAGGGTCTGGAAACCAAGCCTTATGAGGAATGGTTGAAGGAGCTGGCTTTGTTTAGCCTGGAAAAGAGGAGACTGAGAGGAGATAAGATAGCCATCTTTGTTGGAAATGTAAAGAGGCAGATGGTACATTTTATCACATGTGGTGGCAATGCAAAGTTATAAAGAATTTTTGGGAAATGATATATAATGAATTGGGGGAAAAAATGCTTAAAATAACTTTTGTTAAAAAGCCAGAAGCCTTTTTATTAGGAGTAACAGGAAGGGAAACACTCCCAAATTATAAAAATCTATTTATGTATGCAACCACAGCCGCACGAATATTGATAGCCCAATGCTGAAAAGAGGAAAAATCCCACGAAGAATGATTGGCAAATTAGGTTGGTGGGTTATGCAGAGATGTCAAAATTAACACGAAGACTCAGGAATCAGAAGAATAACAAATTTAAAAATGAATGGGAAATTTTTATTGCATATATGTCAAAGCATTGTATACAAGTTGATACATCAGCAGGATTCTAAAAACATTTGCAGTACAGTATTATGAAGATAGATAAGAATTAGATATATACAGATGGAAAATATAACTTGGATATGCTTGAAATAACCAAAAATAATGGAACCATGGAGATGGTAGAGGGAAGTCAAGGGATTGGAAAAATCCCACATTGTGATATTTTATTGATGTTTATTTTATATGATGTTTGTTATGGAAAAAACTAATTTTTTATAAAATAAAATAAAATAAGATAGCCATCTTCAAATATCTGAAGGGCTGTCACATGGCAGAGGGAACTAGCTTGTTTTCTACTGCTCTGGAGGGTAAGACCCAAAGCAATGACTTCAAGTTACAAGAAGGGAGATTTGGACTAAACATCAGGAAGAACTTTCTGAGAGGAAGAGCTGTTGGACAGTAGAACGGACTCACTCAAGAGGCTGTGGAATCTCCTTCCTTGAGGGTTTTTAAGCAGAGTTTGATTGGCCATTTGTCATGGGTGCTTTAGATGAGATTCCTGCATTGGGCTAGATGGCGCTTGGAGTCCCTTCCAACTCTCCAGTGCTGTGCTTCTATACTTCTATGACTTTCCCAGTCCTACCTGAAGATTAGGGATGGGAGATGCCATGTGATAAAATTTGGGGCCATATTCCGGCATGCAGGTATTTCCCATGATTTTCACAGGTAAATCGTGGAGGAACACAAGCATCTATGTGGATACAGGGTGGTGACACGTCTAGTGACAACCACTGTTCTGTCACATGCTATACCCACTGGTACGAATTAAATTTAGTGTGACATGGTGGTATATTAATTGATTGATTTTTTTTTAAAAAAAACGTTCCATAATGCAACAGGAGTAAAAGGAATATTGCGAAATGAGAGGGAAGCGCTGCCATTACAATCAGCAAAACTAACACAGCGACCCCCATTTTTTACTCCAACATTAGTGTACGTATAAACTCAGCTCAGCAGCATAGCTATGGTTTATTAGCTTTAGCTATGCTATATAAACTTGGTTGCTCGTTAACCATGGTTTGTGGTTGGTTTATAAACCACAGGTAATGTTAACCACAGCTTACTGTTTCACAGAATCATAGAATCAAAGAGTTGGAAGAGACCACAAGGGCCATCCAGTCCATAGCTGCCAAGTTATCCCTTTTTTAAAGGGATTTTCCCTTATGCTGAATAGGCTTCCTCGCGAGAAAAGGGAAAACTTGGCAGCTATGATCCAGTCCAACCCCCTGCCAAGCAGGAAACACCATCAAAGCATTCTTGACATATGCCTGTCATGCCTCTGCTTAAAGACCTCCAAAGAAGGAGACTCCACCACACTCCTTGGTAGCAAATTCCACTGCCGAACAGCTCTTACTGTCTGGAAGTTCTTCCTAATGTTTAGGTGGAATCTTCTTTCTTGTAGCTTGAATCCATTGCTCCGTGTCCGCTTCTCTGGAGCAGCAGAAAACAACCTTTCTCCCTCCTCTATATGACCTCCTTTTATATATTTGAACATGGCTATCATATCACCCCTTAACCTTCTCTTCTCCAGGCTAAACATACCCAGCTCCCTAAGCCGTTCCTCATAAGGCATTGTTTCCAGGCCTTTGACCATTTTGGTTGCCCTCCTCTGGACACGTTCCAGCTTGTCAGTATCCTTCTTGAACTGTGGTGCCCAGAACTGGACACAGTTTTCCAGGTGAGGTCTGACCAGAGCGGAATACAGTGGTACTATTACTTCCCTTGATCTAGATGCTATACTCCTATTGATGCTGCCCAGATGTGTGAACCCACAGTCATATTGCTATTTCAAAAGGAGAAGTATCAGACTTTCAAGGGCAAGCTATACACTTAAGGTAATGTATAGATTGCTGCTTGCAGAGTGGATGCCAGGATGTTCATCTCTGGGGGAGTCTAGTCTACAGTCAAGGTACCATCATTGAAAACATCCTGGGCCCTCTCATGATGACCTTAAAAGCAGCCATTGCTGTTTGCTGCTTGCAGTTCTAACCAGAATATTGTTTTTCTCTTCTTACTCATGACCTGCCAATTCCCATGCTATCAGCTGCTCTCCCACAGAATACTAATCACCGATTGAGGAAGGTGGGGGGAAAGCATTTTTTCTGTAATCAAGCAAGTTGGCATGATTCCGCCCCACTGCTGCCCCCCCCCCCAAAAACACAACCCTGATTGTTAGGCAGTTCACTGGCATGATGCTACTAAAAATAGCGGCAAACAGTTGCAGTGCATGTTCCAGCTTTAATCCTGTGTCTTCCGTGACACTCACCTGGCTGGCTTGTTGAGTTAGTTGTAAGCCAGGTAATTTGCAGCTTCATATTTCTCTATTGCACTTTCTTCTAGAATGAATATAAAAGCAGTGTTACTCATGACAACCACCGTTCATAAAACTGAGGTGTTGTGGGTTTTTTAAAAATCCTGTGTTTGGCATCCTCTTGTGGGCATTTCGAGAACAGCTTGCTCATTCTTATTTTTTCTCTCTGAAATATGCAGCCTTTACGTAGCAGCTGCAGAGTTACAGGATTTGACCTCTACATTGCTTAAGATTGTGGTATTTTTTTCCCTCCACAGACTGAGGATCTGAAATATTTATATAATAAAATTTATAGGAAAAGGTAAACTCTTGGGAAAACCACTGCAAATTCTCAGTGTAAGGTGGTGGATTCTCCGTCACTGGTTTTAAACAGAGGTTGGATGGCCATCTTTAACTGTGATTCTTCCATTGCAAGGGGTTGGACTAAATTAGGCATCCCCAAACTTCAGCCCTCCAAATGTTTTGGACTACAATTCCCATCATCCCTGACCATTGGTTCTGTTAGCTAGGGATCATGGGAGTTGTAGGCCAAAACATATGGAGGGCCGCAGTTTGGGGATTGTTGTTGTTGTTGTTTAGTTGTTTAGTCGTGTCCGACTCTTCGTGACCCCATGGACCATAGCACGCCAGGCACTCCTGTCTTGCACTGCCTCCCGCAGTTTGGTCAAACTCATGTTCATAGCTTCGAGAACACTGTCCAACCATCTTGTCCTCTGACGTCCCCTTCTCCTAGTGCCCTCAATCTTTCCCAACATCAGGGTCTTTTCCAAGGATTCTTCTCTTCTCATGAGGTGGCCAAAGTATTGGAGCCTCAGCTTCACGATCTGTCCTTCCAGGGAGCACTCAGGGCTGATTTCCTTAAGAATGGATAGGATTGATCTTCTTGCAGTCCATGGGACTCTCAAGAGTCTCCTCCAGCACCATAATTCAAAAGCATCAATTCTTCGGCGATCAGCCTTCTTTATGGTCCAGCTCTCACTTCCATACATCACTACTGGGAAAACCATAGCTTTAACTATACGGACCTTTGTCGGCAAGGTGATGTCTCTGCTTTTTAAGATGCTGTCTAGGTTTGTCATTGCTTTTCTCCCAAGAAGCAGGCATCTTTTAATTTCGTGACTGCTGTCACCATCTGCAGTGATCAAGGCGCCCAAGAAAGTAAAATCTCTCACTGCTTCCATTTCTTCCCCTTCTATTTGCCAGGAGGTGATTTGACCAGTGGCCATGATCTTGGTTTTTTTGATGTTGAGCTTCAGACCATATTTTGCGCTCTCCTCTTTCACCCTCATTAAAAGGTTCTTTAATTCCTCCTCGCTTTCTGCCATCAATTTGTGTCATCTGCATATCTGAGGTTGTTGATATTTCTTCCGGCAATCTTAATTCCGGCTTGGGATTCATCTAGTCCAGCCTTTCGCATGATGAATTCTGCATATAAATTAAATAAGCAGGGAGACAATATACAACCTTGTCGTACTCCTTTCCCAATTTTGAACCAATCAGTTGTTCCATATCCAGTTCTAACTGTAGCTTCTTGTCCCACATAGAGATTTCTCAGGAGACAGATGAGGTGATCAGGCACTCCCATTTCTTTAAGAACTTGCCAAAGTTTGCTGTGGTCGACACAGTCAAAGGCTTTTGCATAGTGAATGAAGCAGAAGTAGACGTTTTTCTGGAACTCTCTAGCTTTCTCCATAATCCAGCGCATGTTTGCTATTTGGTCTCTGGTTCCTCTGCCCTTTCGAAATCCCCCTTGCACTTCTGGGAGTTCTCGGTCCACATACTGCCTAAGCCTGTCTTGTAGAATTTTAAGCATAACCTTGCTAGCGTGTGAAATGAGCGCAATTGTGCAGTAGTTGGAGCATTCTTTGGCACTGCCCTTCTTTGGAATTGGGATGTAGACTGATCTTCTCCAATCCTCTGGCCATTGCTGAGTTTTCCAAACTTGCTGGCATATTGGGTGTAGCACCTTAACAGCATCATCTTTTAAAATTTTAAATAGTTCAGCTGGAATATCATCACTTCCACTGGCCTTGTTATTAGCAGTGCTTTCTAAGGCCCATTTGACTTCACTCTCCAAGATGTCTGGCTCAAGGTCAGCAACCACACTACCTGGGGTGTACGAGACCTCCATATCTTTCTGGTATAATTCCTCTGTGTATTCCTGCCACCTCTTCTTGATGTCTTCTGCTTCTGTTAGGTCCTTACCACTTTTGTCCTTGATTATGGTAATCTTTGTACGAAATGTTCCTTTCATATCTCCAATTTTCTTGAAAAGATCTCTGGTTTTCCCCATTCTATTGTTTTCCTCTATTTCTTTGCATTGCTCATTTAAGAAGACCCTCTTGTCTCTCCTTGCTGTTTTTTGGAAATCTGCATTCAGTTTCCTGTATCTTTCCCTATCTCCCTTGCATTTTGCTTGCCTCCTCTCCTCCGCTATTTGTAAGGCCTCGTTGGACAGCCATTTTGCTTTCTTGCATTTCCTTTTCCTTGGGATGGTTTTCGTTGCTGCCTCCTGTATAATGTTACGAGCCTCCATCCATAGTTCTTCAGGCACTCTGTCCACCAAATCTAAATCCTTAAACCTGTTCCTCACTTCCACTGTGTATTCATAAGGGATTTGATTCAGATTGTATCTTACTGGCCCAGTGGTTTTTCCTACTTTCTTCAGTTTAAGCTGGAATTTTGCTATAAGAAGCTGATGATCTGAGTTACAGTCAGCTCCAGGTCTTGTTTTTGCTGACTGTATAGAGCTTCTCCATCTTTGGCTGCAGAGAATATAATCAATCTGATTTCGATGCTGCCCATTTGGTGATATCCATGTGTAGAGTCGTCTCTTGTGTTGTTGGAAGAGAGTGTTTGTGATGACCAGCTTGTTCTCTTGACAGAACTCTATTAGCCTTTGCCCTGCTTAATTTTGAACTCCAAGGCCAAACTTGCAAGTTGTTCCTTTTATCTCTTGATTCCCTACTTCAGCATTCCAATCCCCTGTAATGAGAAGAACATCCTTCTTTGGTGTCATTTCTAGAAGGTGTTGTAGGTCTTCATAGAATTGGTCAATTTCACTTTCTTCAGCACCGGTAGTTGGTGCATAAACTTGGATTACCGTGATGTTAAAAGGTCTGCCTTGGATTCGTATCGAGATCATTCTGTCATTTTTGAGATTGCATCCCATTACAGCTTTTGCCACTCTTTTGTTGACTATGAGGGCCACTCCATTTCTACTACAGGATTCTTGCCCACAGTAGTAGATATGATAGTCACCCGAACTGAATTCGCCCATTCCCTTCCATTTTAGTTCACTGATGCCCAGGATGTCAATATTTATTCTTGTCATTTCATTTTTGACCACATCCAGGTTACCTCCATTCATGGTTCTTACATTCCAGGTTCCTATGCAATATTTTTCTTTACAGCATCGGACTTTCCTTTCGCTTCCTCAGTAGCATGTTGGACGCCTTCCGACCTGAGGGGCTCATCTTCCAGCGTCATAACTTTTATATGCCTGTTGTCTTTGTCCATGGAGTTTTCTTGGCAGGGATACTGGAGTGGCTTGCCAGTTCCTTCTCCAGGTGGATCACGTTTAGTCAAAACTCTCCACTATGACCTGTCCATCTTGGGTGGCCCTGCATGGCATAGCTCATAGCTTCTCTGAGTTATTCAAGCCCCTTCGCCACGACAAGGCATTGATCCATGAAGGGGTAGTTTGGGGATGCCTGGACTAAATGAACATCACGTTATCTTCCAACTCTACAATTCTATGCTTGTATAGTGTGCTTTTTCTTATAATTGCTCAGCTCAGGATGATGTCGTCCCCCCGTCCCGTCCCCCAGTGAACAAAGCCATTCTGATGAGAAAATTTGCCTATACCCTGTTTCTCCTATTTTAAGACGTAGTCATAAAATAAGCCATAGCAGGATTTTTAAGCATTCAAGGAATATAAGCCATACCCCGAAAATAAGACATAGTGATAGGCACAGCAGCAATACCGGCCGCGGCAGGAGGAGGAGGAAAAATATAAGACATCCCCTGAAAATAAGCCATAGTGTGTGTTTTTCCCCAGGAAAAATAAATATAAGACGGTGTCTTATTTTCGGAGAAACACAGTATATAACCCTACCAGACTGTAGTTCATTGTTGAGTGCAGAGTTAAATTATGGAACTTTCTCCCATAGGAGGCTGTATTGTCATCAACTTAGATGGCATTAGTAGATTAGACAAATTTATGGCTATCTGTGGATGTTAGTCATGATGCCAATGCTCTGACCCTATGCTTGGAGGCAGTAATGCTTCTCTATACCAATTACTTGAAAACAGCAGGAGGCAAAAGAGCTCTTGTGCTCAGATCCTGCTTGCAGGCTTCCCATAGGTGCATCTGGTTGGCCACTGCGAGAACAGGATGTTGGACTAGTTGGGCCATTGGCCTGACCCAGCAGGTTCTTCTTATGAATGAAAACATTGCTCACATTTTTTTAAATGTATTTGATGATTCATACAAAAGGAAGAAGGTCCCAGGTCTATTCCCAGACATCTCCAGCTTGTGGTTAGATGAGTTGGAAACGTTTCTGCTTGAGAACCTACAAGAGATTTTGCCAATTAAAACAGACTTTTTCTGCACTAGGTAGGCTGTCGAGGTTGGGGGGGGGATGACGGCACCCCAGTGCCACCAAACACATTCTTCATTCTAAGATTTCACCACCTTCCACAAGCATTTTGATTAGGGGGTTCTTGGTTAAGGTGAGAACATTCTACCCTAGCCCTGTGCATTATGATCAGATTTGATACCTGCCCTGTGTTCTGTGTGTTATTTTAATTAATAATTGCAACGTATTTGAGACTGTCTGCCTGGTCTTCTGAAACAATGGTTTGAGCTGTAGATTGCTACAAAATAATTCGGGACAACCTGGTCCACTCTGTAGTGATTTGTACAGTGGTACCTCGGGTTGCGGACCCAATCTGTTCCGCGGTGCCGTTCTAACCCTGAAAAGTCCACAACCTCAGCGGAGCTTTCACACATGCACGAAAATGCGATTGAGCGCTTCTGCGCATGTGCGAAGTGCACAGAATGCTTTTGCGCATGCTCGCGCAGCGGAACCCGAAAGTAAACATTTCCGGGTCCACCGTGTTCGCAACACGAAAGAATGCAACCCGCAGTGGACGCAACACAAGGTATGACTGTAGTTGCTTGACCTGATCTGAACAGGGCATGAATCATCCCAAATTGCCCTAATTGAATTCAGGGTTTGACCAAATCCTGTGCACAGCCCTATGAGACCATGAAACGTTGTCATGCCTCTCTCTTGCCCAAATGGAGGGTGGAGATGGAGAGGAGCATGTGTACGAACTCCTTCCCTTTGTGCAGTAACCTACATTCCAGTCATGTTAGAAGTGGGACTTGAGACCCTCAAAATAAAATCTGAGCAGAATGGGTGAAGCAGCAAAGAATTTATTGAATACAAAACATTCTTGCAAGAGCAGGTGTCCAAAGCAGGCATACCCCAAAATTGGCAAAACATAAGCTTATACTCCTTTTACCTGGAGTGGCAGGTTCCCTTCCTTGTCTCCCCATTGGCTGGGTACTGCAAGGTTCTATCACGACCGCCTAATTATTCCTATCAACATTTCCCTTATTTGATTCTTTATTTCTATGCATTTACATACTGGCTTAAGTGACAGAGCCACATCCTGACCACTAACATGTGTAAGCGAGTTCTATATCTGCTGAAGCTTACAATAAACTGTCTTTCAGCCACAAACTGTCCCATTTATGTGCATCCTAATCACAAGCCGTCAATATCTGAGTGGATCTGAACTGCTGACACTTGTCTACTTATTGCAGGCATCCCCAAACTGCTGTCAGGAAAAGGGCCTACTCACAAGGAGACCCCTGGCAGAGACACATGCCTGACTGCAGGGCCGGTGCGTCCATTAAGGCAAACTAGGCAGCTGCCTAGGGTGCCAAAATGGAGGGGGCACTGGCCAGCCTGCCCGCCACCGTCCGCTGCCCCCCGGTGCTGCCTGGGGCCACCTCCACTGCGCCTGTCACTGTTGAGCGGCTTCAGGCCACTATCCCGAGGCGCGCGTGTGTCTCTGGAGAGCGGCCTGAAGCCGCTCAGCAACAGCTGACAGGCGCCGTGGAGGCGGCCCCAGGCTCGCGCTCCCCACGCGAAGCTCTGGAGGCACGCGGGGAGTGCGAGCCTGGGGCCACCTTGCCGCAGCTCTCAGCTGTTTTTTATTTTTATTTTTTCTACTTTTTTCTATTTTCTATTTTTATTTTTTCTATTTTCTATTAATGGGGGGCGGAACGCCAGAAGGTGATCTCGCCTAGGGAGCGAAAAACCCTAGCACCGGCCCTGCCTGACTGGCATGTTCCCTGTTTCCTGGGCGATCGTTCGAGAGCTTCCGAGCCTTCCTCAGCCCCCGGACTTCCAGTGATTGATGTGGGAGTACATCAACACACTCTTAGCATCTGCAGATACTTGCACAGTTGCGTAACAGACCACAGCAACTCAGCATTCTGGCTAAGATAGTTTATTTACACATAAACAGACACGGAGCACGGAACATGGCTCCCTCTCTCTCTAGTACAGGCATCCCCAAACTTTGGCCCTCCAGATGTTTTGGCCTACAACTCCCATGATCCCTAGTTAACAGGACCAGTGGTCAGGGATGATGGGAATTGTAGTCCAAAACACCTGGAAGGCCGAAGTTTGGGGTTGCCTGACTTATTGCAACCACATTCTGACTACAAGCTCTAAATATCTGGACTGCCTGGACTGCTGACAGTTGCCCCAACTGTTATATTTGTATGTGAAAAAGCAACATCCTCATTCAGTGCTGTCTGTTTAGCATATACGCCGCCAGGGTGCAAAGATCTGCCCAGCGCCCCCAAATTTAGTTTAGCCCCCAAATTAACTTCAGCATTTGTTGTAAAATGAAGAAAAAATGGAGCTTGCAGAATTCATAGTGTGTGCGTGCTGTAGGCGCATTTTTGCGGAAATGGAAAACTAAAATCGCGTGCTGAAATGCATGTGTAGTAGAGCCCTAAGTACTGAGTAGTTAGTCAAAGAAAATGCCGGCAATTAGTGAAAAGAAACATTAATTTTTAACGATTTCTCTAAACGAATTTGAACTGTAAGTGATGAAATTAAAACGGAATTTGCAAGGTTTCACTCGGGCTCAGCGGCACCTTTTACATGCAACTGATCTCGCGTGGGTTGCATGCAACCGGCAGGCAGGCAGCGCGAGATCAGTTGTGCCAAAGGTGCCGCTGACCCCGCTGCCACATAGCAGCTCAACACAATGCGTGACATAATATTTTGTAAGAGTTAATTTCATGTGCATGGTGCCGTTCAGAATGACAAGCGCTGTCATTTACTCTGACAAGCACTGCCGTTGTGAATGACAAGCGTCACCGCTGGTGCGGTGCACCTTTAGTAAATGAGCGCACAAAGTCGAAATCCCTTTAGTGAAACAGTAGTTATACATTTCAGTAATAAAGGTAAAGGGACCCCTGACCATTAGGTCCAGTTGCAGACGACTCTGGGGTTGCAGCGCTCATCTCACTTTATTGACCAAGGGAGCCGGCGTACAGCTTCCGGGTCATGTGGCCAGCATGACAAAGCCGCTTCTGGCGAACCAGAGCAGCGCACGGAAACGCCGTTTACCTTCCTGCCAGAGTGGTACCTATTTATCTACTTGCACTTTGACGTGCTTTCGAACTGCTAGGTTGGCAGGAGTAGGGAATGAGCAAAGGGAGCTTACCCTGTCGCGGGGATTTGAACTGCCGACCTTCTGATTGGCAAGCCCTAGGCTCTGTGGTTTAATCCACAGCACCACCCACGTCTCTTATTTCGGTAATACCTAGGTATAGATGTATTTTGTTTTTCTATCTTGATCAAAATTATTTATTATTTCATAACAGGTAGATAGTTAAGAGTTTAGGCAGTTTCAGTGGCGGGTGTCTGGCGCCCCTCAAAAATTGGCGCCCGGGTGCCCCACACCCCTTGCACCCCCGGTTAAAGACGGCCCTGTCCTCATTCCTCACAGTCATGAGAAAGTTGAGTGTCACATCCTTTATGCCACCAATGCTTGCCTGTTGCCTGCCTGTTATTGGCACGTAACTCCAGGAAGCCTGGCCACAAGATAATGTGGCCCTCAAACTTCGGCAAAAAGTTTTTTATTGGGGGAGGGCGTAGTTGTTCTGATTCAAATGTGAAAGGTAACATGTAGTGTAAAGGTAAAGGGGCCCCTGACCATCAGGTCCAGTCGTGTCCGACTCTGGGGTTGCGGCACTTATCTTACTCTATAGGCTGAGGGAGCCAGCGTTTGTCCGCAGACAGCTTCCGGGTCATGTGGCCGGCATGACAAAGCTGCTTCTGGCGAACCAGAGCAGTGCACGGAAACGCCGTTTACCTTCCCACCGGAGTGGTACCTATTTATCTACTTGCACTTTGACGTGCTTTCGAACTGCTAGGTTGGCAGGAGCTGGGACCGAGCAACGGGAGCTCACCCTTTTGCAGGGATTCAGACCACCGACCTTCTGATCAGCAAGCCCTAGACTCTGTGGTTTAACCCACAGCGCCACCTGGGTCCCTCAACATGTAGTGAGTGAATGACAATTCTAACTAAGTTCTCATTGACGTCCCACAGTTTGACATGCAGCGGATAACTCTGGAGGAGCTGAAACATATACTGTACCATGCGTTCCAAGACCACTTAACAATGAAAGATATTGAAAACATCATCATCACTGAGGAAGAGAGCTTAAATGAGAACACTGGCAACTGTCAAACAGATTTTGAAGGTGAGATTCTCTTGCATATCTCAGGCAGAATAGTTTGTTCAGACCACTCACCTCACATGCCAAAGGCAACTTAAGGCAACTGTGCCGCGGTCTAAGGCATTCTTGCATAGGGACATGCCCATCAACTGCCCCAGAAAAACCAGGACATCCTGTCCCCCCCCCCACAAGAGCATGGCAGCCATTTTGGGCGACTTGCAGGCTTCCGGGCCAAGATCTCACTGCAATCCCGAGTTGAATTTCGGGTCCACAATCTCACATGGGTCATGTGCTGGAGTGCCGACCCGGAAGACGTCTTCCCAGATTTGGGCCACATCGTTTTGGGCGGTACATAGAGATGCATCCAGATTTCAGATTCTAAATTTCCAGGCTTTGTTTCTGAAGTGAAGGTCCTGGACTCACATGGTTAAAGGCTTTGTAATTATGGGTCACACCCAACCCTAGTCATACGCAGAGTGGGCCCATTGAAATTAATGGACATGACTGCTACCATAGGTCCATTAATTTCAGTGGGCCTACTCTGGGTTGCATCCAACTCAATTCCAATCAAAGTAATTACAATGGACGGCTGGGCTACTTTCTGCATGCTGCATAACATGTATCAATAATGAGCAAATTGATAAGTCCAGTACTTTTCCGTGTATTGGATGAGGTTTTTTGACTCAAAAATCATGTCTAAAAACTGGGGTCGTCCAATACATGGATAGTGGCATGGGGGGGGGTGAGAGAAGCAGTGCGCCCGGTTGGTGGGTGTGTGGCTTCCCCCAATGCCGCAGCGAGCAAGGAGTGATCTGGGGCACTGGCTGGCGGCCCGCAGCTTCTCCTGATGCTGCTGCGCACAGGGAGCAATCTGGGAACGCAGGCTGGCAGCACTCAGCTTCCCCCGATGTCACTGCGTCCAGGGAACTGGGGGAACTGGCTGGTGGCCCACAGCTTTCCCTGATTCCACAGCAAGCAGGGAGCGATATGGGGCGCTGGCTGACAGGAGTCCCTGGATCGTTTCCTGCACGCAGCGGCATCAGGGGAAGTTGCCTTCCTGCCAACCCGCCAATGCCGCTAAAGCACAGGAAATGATCTAGGGCAGGCATCCCCAAACTGCGGCCCTCCAGATGTTTTGGCCTACAACTCCCATGATCCCTAGCTAACAGGACCAGTGGTCAGGGATGATGGGAATTGTAGTCCAAAACACCTGGAGGGCCGAAGTTTGGGGGTGCCTGATCTAGGGAGTGTTTCCTGCACACAGCTGCATGGGGGGAGGGGCTCAACAACTTTGGGCCATCTCCCTTCATTTCCTTAAAATTGAGTCCCCCAAAATGGGGGGGTCCTTATACATGGGGGCATCTTATAAATCAGGCATCCCCAGACTTTGGCCTTCCAGATGTTTTGGACTACAATTCCCATCATCCCTGACCACTGGTCCTGTTAACTAGGGATCATGGGAGTTGTAGGCCAAAACATCTGGAGGGTCGCAGTTTGGGGATGCCTGTTATAAATGGAAAAATATGGTAACTTTAAAACGAAAAGGTCATTATGCTCTCTCTCTCTCTTTCTCTCCTAGTGCACTCTCAAAAACAAAACCGACAGACTTGTGTACGGAAAAGCTTAATATGCGCTTTTGCTATGGCCTTTATTATCAGTGTCATGTTGATTGCAGCCAACCAGATCCTCCGAAGTGGCATGGAGTAGCCATATAACACTGTGAAACACAAAATGATCCACGCATGCGCATGCTGTCCGGTGAACTTTCTCCCTGGTCAACTTTACAAACAAATGGGGAAAACAAGAGCAGAGACAGAATGGCCGATGGATAAGGACAGGCGGTTCGATAGAGAACCCCAGGCCAGCAGCGTACCTGTAAATCAACTCTACACCCCTTGGCAGGGACATAAAAGGGCTGTCTTAATGCTTTAATGGTTTTTGTTTCTTAACGCAATAAAAAACAACCCAGAAGAGCCCTGAATTTTTATTTTTATTTTTGATTTTTTTTTTGGCGTGGTGGCAGGAGATCGGAGTGAGGATTCACATTCACCCAGCGGTATTTTGTGGCCACCCAAAAAATGCGACACCAACTGGGGACAGTTTTGCAGCTAGCTATCTTACAGAAACTCTGAAGCATATCTATATCTATATCTATATATTTCTAATGGTTCAGCTTTCCCAGGAAATTGAAATCTATACCACCATAGTAAGCTTAAAAAACCATCCATTTTTGCTTATTTTCGTCTGACTTCAATGGTTCTGTTTAACCCCGCTGGCATTGCGGGGGATTGTACAGGGACAATCAAACGCATAATTAACAAATTATGCAGTCCGGAGGATTTTGTTCATTTTTCATCGGGTTCTTTTCAATCAGATGCAGCACCCTGGAGATTTAAGGCCAATGAAGTCTTCCTACCACATTCTGAAACAGTGCTGTGCTAGGCACCTACTTCATAAATGGCTTCGTATTCAATGTACAGTCAGTCTATTGACCTTCCTCTAGTCCGTCTTCTTCAAATGTTTCTGAACCTAGTCACCATTTGCTCCCATTTTACAAAGCCAATCCATAACTAGAGGAAATGCATCTTTAAAAATATATATATAGAGAGAGAAGATCAAATGATTTGGGGAGCGCAATAGCAGGCTCTTTAGGGGAGATGGCCTGAAGCCCCATAATGATTTGTCAGGGGGTTTATTGATCAGAACCTGGTAGCCTGATATGTGTCAATCCAGCATCCTGTTCTCTCAGGGGTCGGCCAGATGCTTGTGAGAAATCTGAAAGCAGGACATGAGTGCCACGCATCTCTGTCCACCTGCGTTTTCAGAGCAACTGGTATTCAGAAGCACAATCTCAATGGCAGTGGCATAGGCATCATGGCTAGAAGCCATGGGCAGCCTGGTTTAATAGCTGTCGAAAGCTTTCTTCCAAAGTCTGGTTACAGGTAGGTAGCCGTGTTGGTCTGAGTCGAAGCAAAATAAAAAAAAAATTCCTTCAGTAGCACCTTAAAGACCAACTAAGTTTTTATTTTGGTATGAGCTTTCGTGTGCATGCACACTTCATCAGATACACTTGAAACAGAAGAGTCAGACCCTTATGTATATACAGAGGGTGGGGGGGTGGGAATGGGTGATGGGCTGATGGGAGTGGTAAAAGGGTCTGACTCTTCTGTTTCAAGTGTATCTGAAGAAGTGTGCATGCACACAAAAGCTCATACCAAAATAAAAACTTAGTTGGTCTTTAAGGTGCTACTGAAGGAATTTTTTTTTATTTTGTTCCAAAGTCTGGTTGAGGAAACTTTATAAGGAGATGAAATGTCCACTCAATAGGATTAAACTGTTTTGTACATCTGGGAAATTAAGGCCATTGTAGACGTACATTTCCTTTTGAGAAGCTGCAATCGTAGCCCAAGAGTTTTGCCCAGCTGTTCAGTTCAGTAGTCTTAAACCCATTGACCAGGGAGTAAGTCTAACTGGTTTCCAAAATCCATGGAGGGAGAGGCCTAGAGATGGCCACCAGCCATGATGGCTGCGCCCTGCCTCCACTGTTGGGGAAACTATGGCTCTGAATATCAGTTGTTGGAAACCACAAGAAGGAAGAGTGCTCTTGTGCTTGGTTCCTACCTGAGGGAGTCTCACAGGCATCTGGTAGGACACTGTGAGAGCATGATGCCAAGCTGGATGGACTGTGGGCCTGATCCAGCAAAGTTTTCTTATGTTCTTCTGAACCATGCCAGGAGCTGAATGAACCCATTGACAGGAGCAGCTTTTATTTCTGCAGAACAGGTATTGCTCAAAAGTGGTGACCAAGGTTGAGTTTCAAACAACTTCTGATACCTAGGTGTCTGTTGAGGAGTTCCCAACTTAAAGCTGTAATCATATACCAGGTTTACTGGGAGTAAACCTGACTGAAAGATTTCAGTCTTTTTTCTTTTTTACTTAGCATCCCCAATAAAAACATACAAACCATTATATATATATATAAATGTAAACATATGGATATTATACAATTAATTATACTTATATTGAAAACATGCCTCCTTTTCAGGCAGTAAATGCACCTGTGCAAATGTAGCCATTTAATTAAAATGTACATACACACTTTTTTTTTTTTTGTCAATTCTTCCAATCTGGTCAACAAGCCAGATAGCTGTCCATGTATGAAAAGAGTTCTTTCCAACCATGGAAAGCTTTTGATCTAGTGGACCTTCAAAAAAAATGCAGATCCGTTGGGGCTAATTAGGTTTGAACAAACTTTTTGGTGGTGGTGGAAGAGGCATGGCAATTATGAGCCCATCTGCATTATGGATTCAAAGCAGCATCACAGCATTTAAAGAGTCAGGGCTTTCCGCAAAGAATCCTGGGAAATGTAGTTTAAGGGTGCTGAGAGCTGTTAGGAGAACTGTATCCCCCTAGGGGCATAGGAAGAGATGGGCGATGGGAGTGCGCCGCCCCAGGCAGCACAATCACGGTAGGGTGCCATTGCGGCTGCTCCCCTGCTCGCGCTGGGCGGCCCACCCCCACAGGCGGTGGTCCCCACCCCAGAACGTGCACCACGCCCCTGCGGGCGGTGCACCATGCCCCCAGAACATGTGCCACGCCCCCAGGATGTGCACCAGCCCCGCCCCTGCCTGATCTCTGCCACTGATCCCCCCTCAGACAGCTATGATTCCCAGAGTTCTTTGAAAATAAGGATTGAAGGGAGAGAATTCATCACAATATCTGTAGAGGCAGGGCTGCAAAAGCCCCCCTCCCCCCCAAAAAAAAGAAGAAAAGAAAACTTGCAATCCTCCTTTCGTTACTACTTTACTCAAAGTGGTTTGCAAACTATGGGGATGAAAAAGAAATATCCAAATGTCATCCTTTAGCCATTAATATTTATTTAAGACAGTTCGAGAACCTGCCTTTGTCTGCATTACCAGATAGGAACTCTGGTGGTGCTGTGGTCTAAACCACTGAGCCTCTTGGGCTTGCCGATAGGAAGGTCAGCAGTTCGAATCCCCGCGACACCTCTGTCCCAGCTCCTGCCAACCTAGCAGTTCAAATGCACACCAGTGCAAGTAGATAAATAGGTACTGCTGTGGCAGGAAGGTAAACAATGTTTCCATGCGCTCTGGCTTCCGTCACGGTTGTCTGTTGCGCCAGAAGCGGTTTAGTCATGCTGGCCATGTAATCAGGAAAGCTGTCTGTGGACAAACGGCGGCTCCCTCGGCCTGAAAGTAAGATGAGTGCTGCAACCCCATAATCGCCTTTGACTGGACCTAACCGTCCAGGGGTCCTTTACCTTACCTTTTTTTACCTTGTATTAGCAGATAATGGCCACATTCATTCCATAAATTTAAAGCACTGTGATGCCACTTTAAAGAGTTGTGACTTCCCTCAAAGAATTTTAGGGAATTCCCTATTTACCTCATAGAGCTACAATTATAGAGTTCACTGGGAAGAGGAACTACCATATATACTTGAGTATAAGCCTAGTTTTTCAGCACATTTTTGGTGCTGAAAAAGCCCCCCTCGAGTGAGGTGGGCAGCGGCGGAGGGACGAGCGGCAAGAAAGGAGCCCTTTCTCAACACTGGTTCTGCTGCCGCCACCCGCCTCTCGCAAGGACAGGCACATTTAAAAAGATGATTATTGGTATCTATTTTAATTTTTGAAATTTACCAGTGGCTGCTGCATTTCCCACCCTAGGCTTATACTCAAGTTAATAAGTTTTCCCAGTTTTTGTGCTAAAATTAGGTGCCTCGGCTTATATTCGGGTCAGCTTATACTCGAGTATATACGGTAATTGCTAAACCACTCTGTGATGGGAAAGAGGGGTTGCCTAACAGTTCTCAGCATCCTTAACAAACAACCGTTTAAAGTGGTATTACTTAGTGCAGATGGGGCTTCAAATACTGTTAATGGCAGCTCAGGAGTAGGGTCACTATATTTCCAGAAGTGAAAATCCGGACACAAAAGGTGGGTTTTTTTGGGGGTGGGCAAAGTTTTTGAGCCTTTCTTACACAATCTCAACAAAGAAAAATGAAGGTTTTTTGTTTTGTTTTGTTTTTTAATGAACCTGTGTAGGGTTGCCATACATCCGGATTTCCCCAAACATTTAAGCTATTTAAGGCAGTGTTTCCAACAACCGAATCCCGGCTATGTCCAGAAAATTCTGGACGTATGGCAACCCTACTCAGGTGCATAGATTGAAACAGGAACTATCTAAGACTTTGTTACTCTGATTAGAAGCCTCACTGCAAAACCATTGGTTTACAAGGCATGATATAAATAGCTAAAACATACCCACATGCATTGGTATTATTCAATCGTAGTAGCAAATAGGAAGGGTTTTAAGGAGCAAAATTATTAACAAAAATAGAAAGAAATGTGTGTGAATGACCCTCCTCCACACTGGCCATAGTTTTGTCCTCACTGGGAATATGAGAAAACCTGTCTCATTACATTCTGTGTGCATTATGATCAGATTTGATCATAACACAATTTTTGCATGGGGTTTAGTAATTTTACACCTCCTCCCCTAAACAACAACAGCCCAGTTTGATGTCAAAACACAGTCCGACGCCAATGTGATAGTATATTTATAAAACCTAAAATGAAACGAAGACATTCATATACTTTCCCTGCCCCAGCTGTTCCATTATGTGGTTGAATCCCATTATCATTGCTCAAACCCTGATCCTGCACAGGTGTTGAGAAGGTTGCAAAACCAATGAATTCTTGCTTGGCCTAACTAGTCCAGACTTGAGCCTTGCTGCTGCAGAAGTATCACAGTGCTAATTGGGAGAAGTTGTAGTTCAATGGTAGGCAATACCATTTGCATATACAGGTGAGCAGAGCTAGGAAGGATCTATGTCAGGCATCCCCAAACTGCGGCCCTCCAGATGTTTCGGCCTACAACTCCCATGTAGGGTTGCCAGACTCAATAGAGGACAGGACTTCTGTGCCTTTTAATTGCCCTGCTCTCTTTTGAGTCTGGAAACCTTAATGAGAAACCAGCAGACCCTTTGCTTGGAAATTAAACAAAGGATCTGCTGGTTTCTCTTCAAGGTTTCCAGACTCAAAAGAGATCAGGGCAATTAAAGGGACAGAAGTCCTATCCTCTATTGAGTCTGGCAATCCTACTCCCATGATCCCTAGCTAACAGGACCAGTGGGCAGGGGTGATGGCGGGCCAAAGTTTGGGGATGCCTGATCTATGTCCAAGAACCTGAACAGTTACAGGCCTGTGTAGACTCCAGAAGGTGGATGGCTGGATGGGCCAACCAAGGGTCTAGATCAATTTCAAGAGCTTGCATTCAGCATATCATCTGCTTGAAATTTAATTGCACCCTAAGTTACTATTGATGAGGGGTTTTTTTGGAGGGGGGTGGAGTAGAAATGTCTCATCCTAGTCAGCTTCTCTCATGCTCAACAACATCCCTAGAAAGATATTTTTGTCAGAAGTGGAAACATGGGCAGGCCCAGTTGTACCCTTCATCTTAAGCACATTGTAAGTGTTTCTATTTATTATAGAAGATAGTTTCTTAGAGTATAGTATGCCGCGGGGTCTGGTTGTTCTAGTTTATTCCAAGAATTATAAGGATTTTGTATTAGAACTGGAGGGGGGGGGGAATGGTTTGGTACTCCATTAAAGCCTTCGCCCTATTCTCACAACTAAAGATTGCATTGTATGCATGGTGGGGTCAGGGAGAATCATGCTGCCCCTTCAAATTACACTCATTTAGTTGAAGACCTGAATTCAGCCTGTAGTTCTGTATAACAGAACTGTGCACAGCCATCAGAACCCAGAGACTTCCATCCCCAAATCAATTCAGAGGTGTGTGTAATGTTTAATTCCGGTTTGTAAAAATCCTAACTAAACATACAGTCAGCTGCAGGGGAAGGAGAAGCGCCTTCAGGCCCTTGCGAACAGAGCCCTGCAATATAGCTTGTCTTTCTTCCCGCCTCACCTTGCCTCTCCTACCTGCCTGACACCCCAACCCACTGACATCTCCAGATCACCCTGGGCAACCAGCCCGCACCTGAGTCAGTTCAATTTGGTTTGGGCTTCAGCCCAAGCTGGTGCACAGTCCTACTGTGGAAGATCCCCAGGCAGGTTTTCCAATTATATGCAGGTCCTTGCCTGAACGTGAAAAAGACTTGGACCTCGGACAGCATATAGACCATCTCTCCCATTGAACGTGTGAAAAGGGCTCTCGTCCATTTTCATTCCTTCGATTCCAGCAATGTTCGTTTCCTCCTATGTCGACAAAGCATTCTTTCAAGCAAAAGTGCAGGGGAGGTGGGAATGGTGGCAAATAAACCTTGGTACAGATAAAATCAAAGGAATAAATTTTGAAATAATGTCCCTTGCATGCTACCTTTTTTAAGAAAAGAACTTATTTTAATATATACACACATTATATATTATTGCACTGTACAAAATATATAAAGGGAAGAAACTGCCATATATCCTGCCTATTTAACCAAACAGCACTGTAAATATCTTATCTGTATAAAAAAAAAGTCTAATTTTAATCACTTATGCAATAGTAATAAAGTTGCTTTCTTCTTTTGAGTTCTGGTATCTTTCCGCCACCTGTTCAAAAACAATAAATTCATTAAAATTAGCAGTTAACCACCAGAGGGCAGAATGAGACAGTGAATGGTCAGTTTGGGAGTGAAACCCCTCCTGTCTTTTCCAATTTATACACATTGCATCATCAATGTTTATCATATATATCGGTAGAAATGCGATAGATTATATACACTGTAGTTTGTTAATTTCTGCATAATGTGCATTATTTTGTTTACATGCACCATGTTCAATTATATTGAGCTCTTGGGCACATCCCCCCCCCCACTCCTTGCTTGCTACCGTAGAATACTTATAATACTGAGAATACTTAGAAAAAACAATAATAGAAGAATTACCATGTCAAAATTTAGTGTCGCTAGCTTACCTTCAGGAAATGATGTTCCAAGCAGAAACAAATGTTATTCCCCCGCGTTGGGTGCAAATCATGGGGAAATAGTCAAATCCTAAAATGATATTTGTTTTCATCCTGTGGTTCCATTAATTTTCCTGTTTTGTCATGAAGACTGCCTTGGTGATTTTTCAATCCTAGATACGGTAATGATGTTTTAGAAACTGCTATTTGACGCGTCTCCTTTATTTGAGTTTTTCGTTTATTCAACGAAAATTCTAAAACTTCTGATTCATGGCTGGGGGAAGATAAATTCAGTTGAGACCAACAGACTACCCACATTTTAATATTTATTTCAGATGCTGACAAAAAAAGCACTGAATGTATTTATGCACCAAGGCTGAGGTCAACAAGAGGATGACATTCCTTTTGACTTATAGCCCAAAACTGACCTCTGAAATGCATGCAGTACATTCCTTAGAGATATCTTGGAAAGGAGGTTACAAAGACTGAAATGCTGGGCACCAGGTAGCTCTCTTTTCAGACCTATTCCATTTCACCCACATTTGTAATGCTGGTAAGGTAAGGTAAACATAATCTCTTAAATCAGGCATCCCCAAACTTCGGCCCTCCAGATGTTTTGGACCACAATTCCCATCATCCCTGACCACTGGTCCTCTTAGCCAGGGATCATGGGAGTTGCAGGCCAAAACATCTGGAGGGCCGCAGTTTGGGGGTGCCTGTCTTAAAAACTGAGAGCAGAAGTGTTTGTGACTTATTTATTGGCACAAGAGTAAAAATTAGGACAACTTAACTATCAGCTTCAGGCGTTAAAAGGTAAGTTATTATATATGCATCAGTTGCTGCATAAGATGGCTCCTTTAAGTAGAAAATCAAAATTCCAAAGACAAGAAAAGAAAAGAAAATTGCCTTGGTAACCCCAATGTATAAAACAGATTGGGGTTTATACATTGGACCTTGTTGAGTCTCCTGGGTGTCAAAAGTGACTTTTGAACATGACTCCTGTTCTAGTTGTGTAACTTGGGATTCAGGTGCAAAGGTACAATATTAGCAGTGGATAACTGGACAGGCAGAAAAACTTGACAAACAGGATTCACATCATATGAATGAGAGAAGACAAGACTCGTCAATTTGCTAAAATTTATTTGTAGGAATACAGAAGGCATCCACAATTTCTGTATACACTCACCACCAGATTGAAAAAATCCAGGACAACATGGGAAACAAAGGAAACTTTTAAAAAAGAAGACTACATTCCTACTTTAAGGGGATAGAAATCTGATTGATTGTTGTCAGTCAAACCAGGCCATTGCCCATTTAATCCATCTGCTTTAACACAGGGAAGTGGGGGCAGGAAGACCCATTTTATGGAAACATCAGCCAGAAAGACCTTTAGAGCAGGGGTCAGCAAACTTTTTCAGCAGGGGGCCGGTCCACTGTCCCTCAGACCTTGTGGGGGGCCGGACTATATTTTGAAGGGGGAAAAATGAACGAATTCCTATGCCCCACAAATAACCCAGAGATGCATTTTAAATAAAAGGACACATTCTAATGAAAAAAAAAACATGCTGATTGCCGGACCGTCTGTGGTCCGGATTTAGAAGGCGATTGGGCTGCATCCAGTCCCAGAGCCTTAGTTTGGGGACCCCTGCATTAGAGCATAATCTAAGTCACTCTCTTTTTTTTTCTAAAATGAAAAGTGGCCATGCAGACAACTTGCACATAGCAAACAGGTCAACCATGTGCATCTTTATGCAAGGTGAGTCTTCCCCAACCATAGTACAACAAAACAAAGCAAAATCTTTTGAGTTCCAACATTTCAGGACTGTTTACCTCAGCCATACCATTTTCTGCTCACAG
This sequence comes from Zootoca vivipara, assembly GCF_965207765.1. Taxonomy (NCBI): domain Eukaryota; kingdom Metazoa; phylum Chordata; class Lepidosauria; order Squamata; family Lacertidae; genus Zootoca; species Zootoca vivipara. Next base: position 36,329,226 of record NC_142597.1, on the reverse strand, counting down.
CTGAAAGCTGGATGAGTCATTGCCTGATTGTTGTGCTGGGTGCTTCCGACTCGCACCAGCCAATTGCCAGGCATAATGGGAGTTGAGTGCCTTTCCATCTCCACCAACAGCTCAGACATTTACTTTAAACTGTGTGCAGCCACCGCTACCACCACCACCTCTCCCTATTTTCGCCTTTGGGGTCCATAAAAGTTACACCTTTGAGAGGGAAGGGTGGAAAAGAGATCCACCATGACTAATGTGCATGCCTGTAGATACAGACCAACCCAGGCAAAGAAGTCGAAACATAACCACTGTTTCTTATATGTTTCAACTGTTCTTATATGTTCTTTCAATGCTGATTTCATATCTGAAGTCGGTTTTGGTCTGTAAGCTCTAGGTTTTTTTTTTTGCAATTCATGTTTTTCACTTTTCACCAGAGCCAGAGCCGCGTGTGGGGGTGACAAAAAAAAAAATTCCGCACCGGGTACCACCTGGGCTTGCTACGCCTCTGCGTGGAGACCAAGTCCTACGAAGAAAAAGTTGAAAGCCTTGGGCACGTTGAGCTTGGAGTACAGATGATTGAGAGGCCCTCCTCCATGTCCCCCTGGCCCTAATGTACAGTGGTGTCTGGTACTGATGCGTGCTGGTATGGAAAAAGGACAGGGGCCCAGAAGTGGAAGCAGAGTCAGTGAGAGGCAGAGCCAATTCATTCTAGAATAGTCCCCAACATCCTCTCCTCCCTGCTGGGGTTTACAAGGGCAATACTGAGAGTGAGGAGAAGGAAGCTGACAGCCAATGCTCCTCCCATTGACTGGATCCAAGTTCGACGGAAAGCAGGTGGGGTGGGGTTGAGGACAGACATGAGGTTGGTAGGGTGGTACCCCCATCACCCTAATGGACCAACCTCCAGGTAGGTGGCTTTTCTGGTAGTTCTGCCCCATCTATGGAATGCCTCCCACCAAGTGGTTTTCCTGGTTCTTACAACCATTCCAAGGCCTTTTAGATTTTTGGATCTTTTGGGCAAAATATTCTCTTACAGGCTTTATAAGAAATGATATTATTGTTCATCATGATATCTGATGAACTTATCCCGTAGAGCAGGCATCCCCAAACTGCGGCCCTCGAGATGTTTTGGCTTACAACTCTCATGATCCCTAGCTAACAGGACCAGTGGTCCAGTCCTAAGAAACACATTTTTGTATGCACCTTTTGCAAGCAGCTTCTCCCAATAAAAGGCATTTTTGCATGTTATTTTCACTAGTATCTTTATATCTATTGCACAGTTTCCCCAATACATGCATTATTGTCAACATTGGTTGGTTGGAGAACTGCATCGCAAAATTTGGAGAAGTGCAAATTTCAAAGGATGGCAGTGTTTCAGTTTTTGTAATGCTGCGGAAAGTGCTTTAGATGCAAGTTGAATCAAATTTCTCCCTCATCCCTATCCTGGGTGTTTACTGAATTGGGCTAAATGTTGCTGAATGCATTCAGAATCGCAGCTAGGCCTGATCTGTTAACCTTGCTTTCTCTTCAAGTAAGAAATGTTTAGCTTAATGTACGAGCATGCAAAGAGCACCCCTCAGCAATGGACAATTATCCTAGTAGCTTTGAAAGAACATTTTAGCAAAAAGGCTCCAAAAGCAATTGACATGAGAAAGTCTCTGCCTGCGGGGATGCAATGTAGGACTGGGCATTTGACCACCTATGGGTCACATGGATGGCAGGGCCCCATGGATGGCAGGACCTAGGGGAGTAGCATGGGGGGGGGTGCTGGGGCAATGGCCCTGGGCACATTTTTCTGGGGGCCACTGCACATTTGGCTCCTTACATCAACCTGCCAGCCCTGTGTCACTTTGCGAGGCTGGGATTTGATCTGAATGAATCACCGGGTAAATCTTTCACATCAGATCTCAGACTCACAAAGCAGCTCGGGGCTGGCAGGGTGGCATGAGAAGGATGCAACACCCATGTGTCCTTCGATCCCAGCCTCGCCCTTGCTTAGCGAGGCTGGGATCAAAGGATGTGTGGCTGTTGCATCATTTTCACACCACCCTGCCAGCCCCGAGCTGCTTTGCAAGGGCCACATCAGCTGAGCTCCTCAATACATGGGCTGGCAGGTGGTGCTTGGCTCCAGTATGGGGGGGGGTCATGTCATCGGCGAGTCCTGGGCTGCCATTGTGGGATCCATTCACCCTCTACACCAGGCATAGGCAAACTCGGCCCTCCAGCTGTTTTGGGTCTACAACTCCCATCATCCCTAGCTAACAGGACCAGTGGTCAGGGATGATGGAAATTGTAGTCCCAAAACACCTGTTCCCCAGGTGTTTGTGTGAGTGCCCCGGACAAGGGCAAACCACGCTATGCCACTGGCAGGGCCCACTGCTGATGTCTCTCATGGCTGCCCTTTTCTTTAAAAAAAATTATATATATAATCCAGCTCTATTCTCTGGAGAGCACCAGGCAGTTCAACTGTTTTTAAAAATTTAAATAAAGCTTGAAGGCATTGCAGGGAATTGACATGATGCCCTTCAGCTACCTGGCATCCACCACTTCCAAACAGGGCTCACAGAAGCTTCCCTTGCCTACGCTTTGGGGGCTTTGCAATTGGGCAATATCTTCTGCCCACATTCTTTTTCTTACATCTCAAGTGAAAGGATTAGTGTCATCCCACCCCCCACCCCCGCCACCCTCCGGAGCAATGAAATCTAAAAGTAGGAATTGGAGAATGGAATTAAAATATCGTTGAGCTGCCAGAGGGATATAGAAGGCCTGACAGGTTGGAAACGTGACAATGTGGAAATGAGAAAACAGTAAAGTAGTTAATTTTAGGGCTCACAGCTCTACAAAGGGCAGAACCTTTCAACTGGCCTAGGGCAGAAAATAAAAAGCCCAAGCATTAAGGTTTACCACTGCCTTGCAGGTTGCTGGTAAATACCCTGGGGTTATCTCTTAAACTGACCAAATAATGTTACGTTTGCATGAAATATTCCAGAGAGGGCTGGGGACATGACTGTAAAATGAGGCTGCTAGAGCAGGTCAATGGCCCATCTAGTCCAACATCCTGTTCTCACAGTGGCTGGCCAGATGCTTGTGGGGAGCCCACAAACAGGACGTAGATGCTCCTCACCTGTGATTCCCAGTAAGTGGAAATTAGAGGAATTACTCTTCCGACAGTGGAGGGAGAACATCAGCCATTTATAGTCTACTCCTCCATGAATCTGTCCAATCTCCTTTTAAATCCACCCTAGCTGGTGGATCTCTGCCTCCTATGGGAGTGAGTTCCATAGTTGAACCCTGCACTCTTCCATCATTCAGTTTCATTGGGTGTGCACAAAGTTATATTGCTATGAGAGAGGGAGAAAAACTCTGCTCTGTTCACTTTCTCCATGCCATGAGTAATTTTATGAATCTTTATATTGTCAGCTCTTGTTTGCCTTTTTTCTCAATTGAAAAGTCTCAGACTCTGCAAGATGAGATGTAAGTCTGTGTGAAAAGGAGCATTTCAGGGAAAGGCAGAGAAGGCAAATCGGGCCTATCTGGAGGGATTTGGGCATTGAACGAGTTGGGTTCAGACAACCACAGATCACTGTAAGTTGGGTTGGATGGCCCAGGTGGATCCATAGATGGCCGTCGAGACCATATAACATCGGTCCTGAAAGACCTACATTGGCTCCCATGATGTTTCCGAGCACAATTCAAAGTCTTGGTGCTGACCTTTAAAGCCCTACATGGCCTCGGCCCAGTACACCTGAAGGAGTGTCTTCCCCCTTACATTGTTCAGCCCGGACACTGAGTTCCAGCTCCAAGGGCCTTCTGGCAGTTCCCTCACTGCGGGAAGTGAGGTTACAGGGAACTGGGCAGAGGGCCTTCTTGGTGGTGGTGCCCACCCTGTGGAACACCCTCCCATCAGATGTCAAGGAAATAAACAACTATCTGACTTTTAGAAGACATCTGAAGGCAGCCCTGTTTAGGGAAGTTTTTAATGTTTTATCCTGTTTTTAATATTCTGTTGGGAGCTGCCCAGAGTGGCTGGGGAAAACCAGCCAGATGGGCAGGGTACAAATAATAAATTATCATCATCGTCATCATCATCATTATGGGTCATGAGGCAGAAAGGAGAGGCTGGGCCAACAGGGCAGGGGAAAAACCCCGCAAAAAGGACAAGACCAACCTGTGATCACTGGCTGTGTCTTCCAGTTGAAGGTAGGCCCAACTTCCTGCTGGATGGGCCCATATGTTTAACAGCTGTTCCACAGATGGGTCAATCCTGAAGGGTGTGGGTGACGCTCCACAAGCAGGTTTCCTTTAGGAATGCTGCTTCGGGAGCATCACCCACACAGGACCAGTCCCCATCACCAGCATAGGATAGACCCTCCTACCAGACCAGAAAATTCAAATCAATTTTCATGGAAAGAAGAGATCCAAAGGACTGAGAACTTTGATTCTGTGTCTCTCAGCTGTGAGCCTGAAGTGACTGTCAATAGCCATTTGCAACACACAGCAGGAGAGTCTGTTCTTCATTCTTCCCCTTTTTAAGAAAAATAAAAATCCCCAGTATCAATTTATCCTAACTAGGGAGCGCAGTCATACATGGCGATACCCCTAGGACAAAGTTGTAGTTTCCACAAACCATTTAAGGAGAAATTGGGGGCATTGAAGGGAAAAGGTGTTGTAGAACAACCTGCCAGCTGAACTTTTTCGTGGAGTGGGTGACAGTGACATCTCGTGGCTGACAGCTGCTCTTGTTTTTCCTCCTTCACAGCAGAGCAGGAAGCAGACATACCCTCCTCACTCATCATCAGGCAGCACGGTCATGAAGCCAACCAAAATGAGGCCAAAACTTTTAGAGCCAGTTGGGAATTTATTTATTTTCAAAGCTGCTGGAACTCTAGCAAGCGCCACCAGGGGCTGAAATGCTAGGCTCTGGTTTTCTTTGAAAATGTCACAGTTTAGGGAAACACTTGGAAGACACAGGGAATGTTGCTTTAGTTTTCCTGATTACAATGCCAGTGCTTCTTTCCCATTTTCTCACGTTCCTTTCATACTGCAGTACCTGCTGTGTTACAGAACTGTTGCTTTCTGAGCAATACACTGACACGGCGTGCTAAATTTTGCACACATCAGTCTGTGTTGTGTGATGCAGAAATGAACATTGCTGGACAACATTTCCACTCCCTCACTCTTTCCGCACGTGCATGCTTTGTTTTCTCCCACGAGCCCCCCACGAAAACGGCAGGGAATAACTGTATGCTAGTATACCACCCCAGATTTTGTCATTTCATTCACGGTTTTCTGGGTAGCAGATGTAAACTTTCACTATGTTCCACTAGAGTTTCAAAAGTGGCTTTTACGCTGCATGAAAGCTCAAATAGACTGCAGAAAGTAGCTGGGAAATGGAATAAACTTTTGTGTGAGTGCAGCCAGAGTTAGGCCAAAAGAGAGTGACTGGCCAAATACCCCCTGGCAGGCTTTATGGCTGAGCAAACATTGAAAGGAGGGGGATATTCGTACGATTTCCCTTCAACTGACTCTTTATGTTCTTATGACATTGCGACTTTTGGGATGGCCAAACAGGCCTGCTCTTTTAAAATAAAATGCACACGCAGGGATTTGGAACTCAAATGAATGTCCAGACATCTGAACAGGGCCGTCTTAAGTGTATCTGGTGCCTTGGCACCATGGTGCAAAGATCCCTCCGGCGCCCGCCCCCCCCTGATTCCCAGCACGGCTGTCTGGTGGGTGCAGCAAGCAGCGCAGCGCCCCCCTGTGGCCCGGCGCCCTGGCGCATTGCGCCACCCAGCCTTGCCTTAGAGCCGGCCTTGCATCTGAAGATAAGAAGAGCTCTCCTTTCAGACGGAAGTTCTGTCTTCCCAGTGGTCAACTGGATGCATCTGGAAAGCAACTGGACTTTCATATTGAACTGTCCCTTCACAAACACCTGAAATTTTACTGAAGCCCCCAGATTCTTGAGTTTACATAACTCCCTTCCAAAGCTATGTAAGTTGGTTGCCTTCACTTAAGGTTGCCATATGTCCAGAATTTCCCGGACATAGCCGGTATTCGGCCCTTGTAAACAGCATCTGGGCGGAAATCACTTTAATGTCCAGGAAATTCCTGATGTATGGCAGTCCATGTCGGAAATCCTACTTCACTGTATTGTCTGGCAGCAGTTTCCAGAAGTTAATTTTATTGTATGTCACTATGTAGGATTCACCAGGTTTTTAGGTGACCCTATACCCCGATCAGCATGGCCAATGGTCAGGAATGATGGGTGTGTAGTCTCCCAACATCTGGAGGGGCACAGCTGCCCTGTTCCCACACAATGATAAGAAGTAGCTTCTTTAGTCTAACCCAGCAGTGGGAACCTTTGGCCTTCCAGATGTTGCTCAGCTACAACTCCCACCAGCCCTAGCAAGAATGGCCAGAGGTGGTAGTTGTTGTTCAGTAACACCTGGAGGACAAAATGTTCCCAACATGTGGTCTAATCTGAATTTACTGGCCATCAGCTTTTTTTTAAATGGCTTAGGAAATGGAGAAATGGAGAAAATGTTCTCTAACCATCAGTGACCTAACCCCTCCTTTTTTTTGAGGGAGTGTTCTCAAATCCCTCCTTTATCACTAGCTCCTGGTTAAGGAAGAAAATTGTCCTCCGGGGCCACAGACGTGGCATAGGAGAACATTTCTGGTCTCTAAAGCACAATTGCACAAAATTAAACTAGGAGAAGCAAAGTTAATCTGATTATTGCACATTTAAAAACCACTCAAACACCCAATTAATCATTGTTGCTTTGGGTGGGGATTTGTCACGAAATTATTCCTTCCCTTCCCTCTTGGCATGTTAGTGGAAAATAGCACACTTCTCTTAATGACTGGGTGAAGTGCCAATGCCAAAAGGGGCCTTTTTTGTAAATTCTGCTTATTGCAGCAGTGCACGATTGGCATTCAGGATGTCCCCCTCACACATACATCAGGCTTCACAAAAACAACAACAGCAAGTTGTGCTTAGTATGGAGGAAAAGGTTCTGCAAGAAGCTTATGAAATGTGCCTTTAGTAGTCCAGGATTCTCCGCAAAGTGTCTCAAAACCAGCTTGAAGGAGGATTGAAGGAATATTTCTACAGCAATCGTGGCCTTCACGGTTAATATATTATCACTTGCGAATTGCTCATTCTTTGATTCTCCTGCATCTTCTGCTGGCCCATTTGGGGAAAGTAATATTGCTCTGGAAAATGTTTAAAGCATTTATTACAGTTCTTCAGCAGAAATGCCAGTTGAGTGCTCACGTAATAACAACTGCAGACCTAGAATGTTTTCTTCCAGTTGGTTGAAGTCAGCAGAGAGATAATCAAAGTTCAATAAATAATTATTTTTTTTGAAAAAGAAAGAAAATATTCTCTTCCCTTAAGAGTTTTCCCTGATATTGTGAACAGAGCAGAGGAGATGGAAGGATGTCTACCCTTGTGAAAGATCTGAATTCCGTCGGTTCTTGAGCAAAGGAGAAAGGGCATTCTACTTGATGAAATTCTTAATTGTCCACCTTTGTCCTGTGCAGCTTCGAAGAATAAGATCCATACCTGACATGCCTTTATTCTCAACTTCCAAACAGCGGCCTGTCCCTTTGTTTAGAATTGCACCGTTCTGAAAAAGAAAGGGGAAAGAAATCAATGTATGCAACCATCAGTAGGGATATTAGAGAATCACAACAAAACAAAACAAAAACAAAAACAGAGATTTGAATTGTAAGTGTTGACTTATCCTATTTCTGGAATAGTAAGCAATCCAGTGGTACACACTGTTTGTTGTTGCGTTCAGTTTGCAAACAACACATGATGGATTAACCATCCATTTGCACTGCGCTTCCTTTGCATGGAAATGAATAAGGAGGAATAATGCAAGTCATGTTATTTCACCATGAGATGAATAATGTAGTTTTTTTTTCACAGGAGATGAACTGCAACAGAACAGAAACAGAGCTGCACGTAACAAATATAGGGCAGAATGGAAAAGTATGTCCATTAGCCATCAGTCTAACTTCTTAAAACACACATCCCATATGTGACGCAGGTGGCACCGTGGTCTAAACCACTGAGCCTCTTGGGCTTGCCAATTGGAAGGCTGGCGATTTGAATCCCCGTGATGGGGTGAGCTCCCATTGCTCTGTCCCAGCTCCTGCCAACCTAGCTGTTCGAAAGCACACCAGTGAAAGTAGATAAATAGGTACCACTGTGGCGGGAAGGTAAATGGCATTTCTGTCCACTCTGGCACTTGTCACAGTGTCCCATTGCACCAGAAGTGGTTTAGTCATGCTGGCCACATGACCCGGAAAGCTGTCTGTGGACAAACGCCAGCTGCCTCGGCCTGAAGCGAGATGAGCACCACACCCCACATTCACCTTTGACTGGACTCAACCATCCATGGGTCATTTACCTACTTACCTTTTACCACCCCTCATTGGGAGACCCAGTGAGGACTGGGCACATTCAGTGGTCTCAGAATCCCAACTGGAGGACAAGCAAATAAATTTCTTCCACTTGGCTGTATGTCCCCATGTCCCCCACACCCCAAACTGGCTTGACGGGGTTCAGGAGAACCCTCAGAAGAGCACACAGGGGAGGAGAGGAGAGGTTATTTCATCAGGCATGCTGATGGAGCCATCGTCTTAGCATGATGCCTTGTGACACTCTCTGCGAAATGATGGAAGTCACGAACCTGTATGAAACTCCAGCGCTTATGGAGACTGCTCTTGACTTTTTCACAGTCCAGGAGTTGTGGGAATCGGTTTTTCATATTATCCACCAAGCAGCGGGTATCAGGCAGAAGTGTTGTGGTCCCAAGAGCACCCAAGTGAAGATACCCTTCTTTGGTGTAGCGGGCAAGCTGGATGGGAATAGGTGGGGAGGGAAAAGAGGCCGGGTTAGAATTGTGAATCTTGTCTACTTCAGCCCCAGTATGTCTTAACCCCCGGTTTCTCAAGGAAGCTCACACAGGGAACCAGGCAGAGGGCCTTCTCGGTAGTGGCACCCACCCTGTGGAATGCCCTCCCACTAGAGGTCAAAGAGAACAATTGCCAGACCTTTAGAAGGCATCTCAAGGCAGCCCTGTTTAGGGAAGCTTTTAATGTTTGATGGATTTCTGTATTTTAGAATTTCTGTTTTTTTGGAAGCCGCCCAGAGTGGCTGGGGGAACCCGGCCAGATGGGCGGGGTATAAATAATAAATTATTATTATTATTATTATTATTATTATTATTATTATTATTATTATTATTATTTCCTACGCTCACAACAGCCCTGTGAAGCAAGTTCAGGGGAGAGACAGAGAGCCCTTTGAGGGGGAATTTGAACCCAGTACTGCAGCCTAGTCAGGACATAACACCATACTGAAAAAAAGAGAAAGGATTGGCAGCCAGAGGGAAAGGGGTCTGCTTTATCCTCTCTCTAGGGCAGGAGTTGGAAACATTTTTCAGAGAAGGGGCCACATTCCTGTCTGGGAAAGCTTCTCACAGCCAGATGTCTGTGGTGGGAGGGACCAGAGGCAAAAGCAGGCAGAACAATGAATGTAATATTGGCCCTTGTTCAGAAAGCTAGTGGCCACTGCCATCCACAGCTCTTTCTAGCCTCCATCCAGGCAAGCAGGAGACGTTATCATGGCTCAAGGACACATTCCAGTCAGGCCATATTGGGCCTCTTGTGCATTACATGTGCATGATGTCACGCACCACAGCTTCAGCACCCGGCTACACCAGAGGGCTCGGCCTCCTCTAGAGGACACAACATTGCTCACCAGCCTGTGCAATGTCGGGAGGCGTTGTGGGGACCGGCGTGGCCTGGTGCAAGGTCGCACTGTCCTGCACAGCATTGGGAGACACTGCGGAGACTAGCACTGGCCTACGCAGTATTGAGAGATTCGTGTGATGTCACACACAAATGGCACATGCCAGGCCCCCTCCATCTTGGGGGCAACCTGGCACCTCTGCCGTCAGTCAAAAATACTTGAGACACAAATCAGGGTCAGTGAGTGTTGGGGCCCAGGGAGAATTCTGGGAGCTAGACAGAGGGGTCTGGAGAGTGTCACAAGTCCCACAAAGTCTGTGCTTTCCCACCCTTGTCCTAACAAGGAAATATAAAAAAGAACCACTTGATCAAAGAAACTGGTGGGTTGTTTTTTTTTTCATCTCTACCCCTGTAATTCTTGTCCTTGGAGTGATGTGGACTGGGGAAGCTCAAAAATGTGGAAACTCCCCAGCCCCCTCCCCCAATGGTCTTGGTCCATTTCCAGATGGGTCTGACTCACTTAGAGCTAGACCAAATTCACACCTTAACATTGAGGGCAGGGTACAAATTGTGTGGTCCTCCCCACCTGTTTTTCCTCCAAAAAAAAAGAAAGCCTCACCTTACCTTGGGGAAAGTGACTACAGGTAGGAAGGGGTCCTACATAGGATAGGCCCCACAAAGTCTCTTTAGTCACCCCCCTCCCTCAAGCTTTTAGTCTTTTCTATTTATTAGGAAAGGTATGGGATGACTGCCAAGGAAGAGGGAGCCGAGGCTCTTGCTAAGCTACAAATAATTCTGGGAATTCATTTTTCTTGGTTTCAGATTTGGCCACATGGGGCAGAGGCATATTGTGAATTCCCCTGAATTCAGAGAGCTGCTGGTATCACATAACAGTTAGCTTGCGTGTATTCTAACCTGTGGCCCCCAACCATGGCACGGATACAGGATGGCTGTGTGGTTCTCCTGTGGTCCTTGATCAAGACAGACATCTTTCACCTTGTTGTTGCGCAGCTGTAATGAAGGCAAAAGACTAATCACTGCATAGATCATTTGAAGAATAATCACACATAATGCGGTGTACAGAGATGCACAAAGGCAAACACATAAAACTGCTTTGGGACTTTGGTAGGTATCTCAGAATTTGGGCTTGTCCTGTCCGTGAGTGTGTGGTGACTGAGCCAAAACCAATGCAAATGGATAGTGGATCAGGGTTAGAATCATAGCGTTGGAAGGCACCACAAGGGCCATCCATTCCAACCCCATGCCAAGCAGGTAACAACATCAAAGCATTCCTGACAGGTGGCTGTCAAGTCTCTGCTTAAAGATCTCCAAAGAAGGAGACTCCACCATACTCATTGGTAGCAAATTCCACAACCAAACAGCTCTTACTGTCAGGAAGGTCTTCCTAATGTTTAGGTGGAATCTTCTTTCTTGTAGTTTGAATCCATTGCTCCGTGTCCGCTTCTCTGGAGCAGCAGAAAACAACCTTTCTCCCTCCTCTATATGACATCCTTTTATATATTTGAACATGGCTATCAGATCACCCCTTAACCTTCTCTTCTCCAGGCTAAACATACCCAGCTCCCTAAGCCGTTCCTCATAAGGCATTGTTTCCAGGCCTTTTACCATTTTGGTTGCCCTCCTCTGGACACGTTCCAGCTTGTCAGTATCCTTCTTGAACTGTGGTGCCCAGAACTGGACACAGTATTCCAAGTGAGGTCTGACCAGAGCAGAATACAGTGGTACTATTACTTCCCTTGATCTAGATGCTATACTCCTATTGATGCAGCCCAGAATTGCATTGGCTTTTTTAGCTGCTGCATCACACTGTTGACTCATGTCAAGTTTGTGGTCTACCAAGACTCCTAGATCCTTTTCACATGTACTGCTCTCAAGCCAGGTGTCTCCCATCCTGTATTTGTGCCTTTCAATTTTTTTGCCCAAGTGTAGTACTTTATATTTCTCCTTGTTAAAATTCATCTTGTTTGCTTTGGCCCAGTTGTCTAATCTGTTAAGGTCATTTTGAAGTGTGATCCCGTCCTCTGGGGTATTAGCCACCCCTCCCAGGGGTTGCAGATCATATGGTCCAATAAAGCCTGAAACAGACTATTGCTCCGTAGCTCCAACTGCTTCCAAAACAGTGGAGATCCTTAAAGGAATAGAATCATAGAATTATAGTATCGTAGAGCTGGAAGGAACCCCAAGGTTATTTAGCCCGACCCCCTGCAATGCAGGAATCTCCACTAAAGCATCCCTGACAGATAGTTGTGCAACCTCTCTTAAAAATCTCCAATGAAGGAGAGTCCACAACCTCCTGAGGGAGTCCATTCCACTGTCAAACATTTTCCCCTGTCAGAAAGTTCTTCCTGATGTTTAGTTGGAATCTCCTTTTTTGTAACTTGAAGCTATCCAGAGCAGGAGAAAACCAGCCTGCTCCATCTTCCATGTGACAGCCCTTAAGATATTTGAAGATGGCTATCACATCTCCTCTTTTCCAGGATAAACACCCCCAGCTCCCTCAACATTCCTCATAAAACTTGGTATCCAGACCCTTGATCATCTTGGTTACCCTCCTCTTCACATGTTCCAGCTTGTCAACATCCTCCTTAAATTGTGGTGCCCAGAACTGGACACAGTATTCCAGGTGTGTTCTGTCCAATATAGCAGAACTATTGCTTCCCTTGATTTGGACACTACACTTCTGTTGATGTAGCCTGTAATAGCATTAGCGTAGTGGTTTTTTTGCTGCTGCATCACACTGTTGACATGCTTAGCTTGCGGTCCACTAAGACCCCTAGATTCTTGTTACATGTATTACTAGTACATGAATAATTCACCATCAGGCTAGTACTCGGTCACCTCTGAGCAGTTCCTGACTTCTGTTTTTGCAGGAAGGGGACCTGGAGGCCCTTTAGGGAATTCTGCAATGGGGACCTGGAGGCCCTTTAGGGAATTCTGGTTCAAGATGTGCTGCCTATGGGGGTCCCAGTTCAGAGAGCTGTGTACCAAGGGGCTTCTGCTTGTTCCTCTTTATTAGGGATGCAAGAATGATTAATTTTCCATTCCACTCAGCATTTGACACAAGCAGCACAGTCTCCATTCTGCTGCAGTTCATCTTCCACTCAAGGCTACACTTATTGTCTTGCTGTCCGTAAACAATTATGTAAATTACAGTGCCATTGCATTATTCCATCCCATTCAGTCAATGCAAAATGGGGGTGAAAATGCAATCAATTACTTATCATTTGTGGACTGAAAGCAACAACACTGAATTTATTTCCACTGTAGCCTTGGAACAAATATGTGAACATTGGCAATTGCTGCCCCCATTTCAGTTTTTGTTGGAATTCACTGAAAATCCAACTCCTAATCTGGTTGGATCTTTTTCATATGCCTGCCAAGCATCTTTGCTGTGCCTCCCCTTTATCTTACAGGACATTGATGGTTTCATATTTTTTTTAATTGTCTTGGAATAATGTTTACAAGCACCAACAATGAATTCCAATTGCAGCATAGTTAAAACAATGGTCAAGATTTTCCTCCCCCCCCCCCAAACACGCCGTTAAAACATTAGTTGACACGAATTTGGTTGCAATCCTAACCATGTCCACTCAGAAGTCCTACTGAATTAAGTGGTCTTACTCATAGGTAGGTGTGGCTAGGACAGCAGCCTTAGTTGCCTTGGGATCATTGACATGGGTACTGTCAGGGGGACTCCCTACAGGGAGCCTCCCCCGTCATCCTGACCAGCACTTTGCCCAGCGATAGCATGAGCAGCGAGTCAGGAGGAGGGAACAAGGAATGGAGCGGAATGGAGGGAGGGCTCAGTGAGGCGTCCGAGCCCTGGCAACGCTCTGGAGAACAGAGCGGGCAGGAAGGGCTCAGAGATGTGTCAGAGCCTTAGCACCGCTCTGGTCAGGGGACAGCGGATGAGGGGCTCAGTGAGACGTCAGAGCCCAGGCACGGCCCCAGCCAGCAAGAGGGGAGACCTCTCCTTCTGGCGCCTGAATTGAGGCACGCACCCACATGTAGGGCTAAGGGGCAGCGTTTCGGGGTGCCCAGGCTTTTATGCTGGCCCCGAAGCAGACGGAAGTCATTGCCGGACTCTGAAAGTGACTAGGTGGTCATGTTTTCTGCTATCTCTGCACTGTAAATAGTATGCACAATAAAACTCTTAAAGACAGCGTGGACTGGAGCGTCTTTACTCGAGAGTAGCCGCAACAACCCCCTGACAGGTACCAACAATGGTACCCATGTAAATCATGCTTCTAAGTAAGAGACAACAGGTAGAGAAGGTGCCTAGATCTCTCTTTAGAGTATTGGGAGAGCAGAACCGGATGCAGAAACCAGATTGGAGGGAGCGCATAGCATGCTACAAGTTTCTGGAGGTGAAGCATAGGCAGGAAATGGGATAGTACCTCCCTGCACTCTCACATCCCTGTTGTCTTTCCTACTTTCCTGTCTCTCTCCACCACCTTCTTTTTAAATATAAATTTTATTTTTGCATTTTCTGTTATACATAAAGAAGCAAATTAAATACATAGATATATCATCCCCTTTGACTCCCTTCCCCTATTGTGGATCTTAATATAACGATTTCCCCGCATAGCTGCCAAGTTTTCCCTTTTCTCGCGAGGAAGCCTATTCAGCATAAGGGAATTTCCCTTAAAAAAAGGGAGAACTTGGGAGCTATGGAAAATTTCCCCCTCCAGCCCCATTTGAAATGGTAACCAAGAGGATATGAATTTTCACAAAAAACACATTGTGCTATTTGGACAAAAAAAATAATCCTAAGTGATGGTTTGCAATTGGAACGCACTGTCAATAGGAAATGATTCATGGCTTGAGTTAGTTTTGTCTCTTTCCTTTAAAATGAGAGCATCACAGTCTTCCTGAGCTAACAACACTAGTGGTTCAAACACTTCTAAAGGATGGCTTTCCCTAGCCATTTCCCAGGTGTAACAGAGGGTTTATTTGAGGTACAATTAAATTCACTGTAACTGAAATGTGGGGTGAATGCAATTAGATCGAGTGATGCCCACAACCCACCTGATCCCCTCCAATCTGAAAGGAAGGAATATGGCAAAAGATTATCGTGACCAGCCAAGATGATTCTAAGAATGGTCTTAAGAGAGTTGGGTACCTTCAGAAATCCCCCATAGATCTCATTAAAAGTATTGGAAACAAACAGAAACATGTATTCAACCTGAGTCCCTAGAATGGGCCTGCATGATCAGTGCCATGCTTTCCTCTCCTAATTACCTCTCCATACGCAATGGTGTTGTTGTATCTTCTCATTTCTGGGTAGACGTGGTCTAAGTACCATTGGAAGTTCTTGCACTTCAAACTTTTCCTGAGTGCTTTCCGCTCTGAAACATCTCCGATATCAATTCCAGGATTCTGAAAGAAATACATTATTGGTCCTTAAAAGATTGGTGTGGGGCCCCCCAGTATGGCATTTTGGAATAGAATTTCAGTGGCTGTCTGATTCACACTGGGAACTAATTTGAACCCTAATTTAGGAAAATCAAAGCTTCATGCCGCCCCATGTCTTTTTGTCTTATTATTATTATTATTATTATTAAATATTTTCTTGATTTACAGAAATATGTGCAATGTCTCTCGTAACATTTGTCATGACTTGGTGAAATCTGAAGTCATAGTAACAGCTCCTGAATGAGCAACACTTACTAAATTCAAGAAAAATAGGTGTGCAGAGTTTTGTGCTAGGCACCTGCAATAACGAAACATTCTGAGAGGGACACATTTTTAATGGAACAGTCTGGGTTGTTGTTGTTTGCATAAGTGCTTGAAATTTGCAAGCATGGCAGTCATTCATTTTTAAAATGCTTTAAATCTGAGTTATAAAGTATTTAATGCTGCCAGTATCCTGTCCTTTGTCATTAATAGTTCGTTTTTAATTATGATTACATATTTTGCCTTTTTATTTTTTGTTGCAAGCTATCCGGGAATGTTTATTGATGGGCAGCTATTTAAATTTAATAAGTAATAGTAAGGAGGATCAGGTGATATGAACTCCCAACCTACTGATGCCGAATTAGCCCTATACAAAAAGGGTTTAGGACCAGGTTATCTAAAATATAAACTCCTCCCATATAAAACTATGGAAGGATCTATGCAATGAATTAGTATCTACTTGGTGCATCTGACAGGAGCATGGAACAGGAGCCTTTTTAGCGGTTATCCCTAGATTGGGGACCCAGTGGCATAGTGGTAGCATAGCTGCCAAGTACCCCGTATTCCCCGGGAAACCCCCATTTTTCCTTACCATTTCCCGGCGGTCTCCCGTTTGAGCTCCTCTCCCGTAAATCTCCCTTAAATCCGCTCCTGCCGGCAGCCATTTTTCTGGTGCCAGTTTGCCCATCTATGGGCACCAGAAAATGGCCGCTGCTGGCGCCGGAAATAGCTTCTATGCATGCCCGGCGGCCATCTTAGGGGTGGCCACATGGCGACGGCCATCTTGGAGGTGGCCACATGGCCTCCCCTAAGATGGCCGCTGGACAACTTCCGGTGCAACTTCCGGTGCCGCTGCTGCTGCTGATCCCGTATTTTTCTGCGGGAGACTTCACAGGTATGAGTGGTGGGTGACGGGGGACCATTGCTCTGGTCACACAGTTGGGGTGTTTGTGCAAAACAGGCAACCCCCACGGAGATCCCCATGAGTGAAGCTCTGTAACTGTACCTCCAGTGGCAGGTTCCATGCAATGTACACATGGGACTTGTAGTCATCCATCCACACCTCGGCCACCCGCAACGCGTTCCTCTTTGTGTAAAAGCCAATGTTATTGTTGTAAGGTTTCTTCTTGCGCTCAATGTGGGCAACTCGAGAGCAGGGCAGGACTTCCATGCTGCCACCGCAGAGCCATACCTAGAGAGGGAGAGGGAGAGAAAATGGGAGACAGACAAGGAGAATGTGGAAGCCAGAGAAAGCAAGGCAACATCTATGACCAGCTGCTTCACAAGAGGATCGTATCTTATGTTCACCTCGCGCCTTCATTAGATATCTTTAGGGACCAGGAGAAAACATTCCTCTCCATCAGGCCTTTGGCTGATTTGACTTAGATCCAAATGTGAAGTATGTCTGCCATTTGAATCCCTTGGAAGAAAGGTGGAATAATAAATAATCGTTGTCAGAGGTGTTGTAGGCTACTCCAGAGTAAAGACACTCCAAGCCTCCGTGTCTTTAAGGCTTTTATTGTGCATTCTATGTACAGTGCAAAGAGAGCTTCAAGAAAACATGTCTAGCTGCTTCCTTCAGATTCTCCCAATGCCCCCCGCCGGGAACATTGCCAACATAACAGCGTCTGCGAGAGGAGGACTTCCTCAGTTCCAGCAAGGACTTAAAAGGGCGCCCCTTTGATGTTTCTCCACTCGAGGCTCCTGAGTTTTCCTCCCCCTCCCTTCCTGACAACAAGGGCTAGAGGGATGGCTCCTGGACGTTGTCAGAGCCCTGTTCCTCCATGCCTCTGAACTCTTCCCTTTCTCCTCCCCCTTCGCTGCTGTCTGCCTCATTACTGGAGCTGGAATGTAAGGTGTGTGGTCGGTCCCTGCACGACCCTTCCCTTACAATCATCATCATCATTTTGGTGGGTCTACATCGAGTCCCCATCTACACTATACATTTATAGCTTCTATACATTTAATGGTCACGGCTTCCCCCAAATAATTCTGGGAACCATAGTTTGTTAAGGGTGCTGAGAGTTGTTAGGAGGATCCCCTCCCCCAATTCCCCTCACAGACCTCCAATTGCCAGTGTAATAATATTAAAAAATACAGTGGTACCTCGGGTTAAGAACTTAATTCGTTCTGGAGGTCCGTTCTTAACCTGAAACACCACTTTAGCTAATGGGGCCTCCCGCTGCCACTGCGCCGCCAGAGCACGATTTCTGTTCTCATCCTGAAGCAAAGTTCTTAACCCGAGGTACTATTTCTGGGTTAGCGGAGTTTGTAACCTGAAGCATTTGTAACCTGAAGCGTTTGTAACCTGAGGTAACACTGTAATAATAATCATCATCATCATCTATACTCCATTTCCCCCCTTGATGGGGCACAGGGCAACTTACAGATAAAAACAAGAATCGCTAAAAACATAGGGGAAATAAACAATCATTTAAAAAATAATATAAAGCAGGGGTGGCCAACTTCCAAGAGACTGCGATCCACTCACAGAGTTAAAAACTGGCAGTGATCTACCCCCTTTTGGGGGGTTCAGGTCGAGGTTGTTGAGCTTTTTTTTAGGAAGGAAAGCCATCCATGTTTTAGGAGGTTCAGGTCAAAGTTGAGCTTTTTTTAAGGAAGGAAAGCCCTGTTTTGGGGGCTTCAGGGCAAAGATGTAGAGCTTTTTTTAGGGGAGCCAAAGTTGCTGAGCTTCTTTGGGGGGAGGCCAGTGATCTACCACGGACGTCCAGTGATCTATTAGTAGATCAGGGTCTACCTGTTGGACATGCCTGATATAAAGCATTGATAAAATTAAAGTGTTCCTCGAGAAGGAGGATTTATGGGTAAGCCACTCCAAGAATTGTAGCTCTGTGTGGGGTGTAGGTATCATGGTGCTTTACATATGTAGTGCAGATTCAGCCCAAAACACAGAAGAAAAGTATCTGTTCACCCAGGCCATTCCTTATCCTAATAAACAGCCAGCCCCCGGTCTGAATCACCAGAGCACTAGGACCTAATTATATGCCATTATAGTTGATAACAGCAATGGGGATGTAAGAACACTTTTACAGTCATTTTTCTTTTGGGGGGGTGGATATGGAAAAAACTTACTTCATTTAATTACACAGCTGGAAAAGACCAGCGTGCCAAACCCTGCTCGGTGCAGGGTTTCACTACAGCATCCTTGAAAGGGAGTCATCCACGCATTGCTGACAAACCTCTCATGAGGAAAAGCACCCTACTTCCAGAGACAATCTCTTCCACTGCCAAACAACTCATACCAGTAGAAAGATTCCTATGGATACTAAAAAGGTAAAGGACCCCTGACAGTTAAGTCCAGTCGCAGACGACTCTGGGGTTGCGGCGCTCATCTCGCTTTACAGGCCGAGGGAGCCAGCGTTTGTCCACAGACAGTTTTTCTAGGTCATGTGGCCAGCATGACTGAGCCGCGCAATGCAACACTGGAACCAGAGCAGCACACAGAAACGGTGTTTACCTTCCCGTCGGAGTGGTACCTATTTATCTACTTGCACCTTTGGGCGTGCTTTTGAACTGCTAGGTTGGCATGAGCTGGGACCGAGCAACGGGAGCTCACTCCGTCGCAGCGATTCGAAGCACCGACCTTCTTATACTAGTTGCTGGCAATTCCAAGTGGGCAGAGTGCTGGTGAACTCAGGTTGCCCAATAGGAGAAGCCAGCTCCCTCTACATCCCAATTGGCCCAAGGACCCAGGTGAACCTTCCCCAGCTCCTCCCCTGGGAAAAACCATTCTGAGTCTTCTTCCCAGGAGGCAGCTGGTGTTGGGCAAATTCGCTTCCACTTGTAATGTTGTGTGTGACTAAGAACATCAGAGAACTCTTAATGAAAACAGAAATGTGAGCAGACATTGAAATACATTCAGTATTTGTTTTTGGTGCTTTAGGTCTGCAATAAATATGTAATTGATTACACGCACACCCCATTTGCATTGCATTTAAATACATGTTTCTCAAACTTGGGTCTCCAGCTGTTGTTGGACTACAACTCCCAGCATCCCTAACTAGCAGAACCTGCAGATCAACAACAGCTGGAGACCCACTGAGAAACACTGATTTAAATGAAGGGCGCGGTATAAAGAAAACATGAGTAATTCGTGTAATTCACGTAATTTTGTCACAGCAGAGAATGAGATGAATAATATACTTTTTTGCAAGAAGATGGATTGCCAAGGGACAGAAACAGTACTGCATTCCACAGGGCTGAATGGAAAGCAATGCTTTCTCACCTGTCCGATTGTGGCATCTTGTCAACAGTAAAAAGCCTACCCAATAGGAATTGCATCCTATGTTACTAAACAGGAGCAATTCCTAGTGAGAATGTTTTCCTCAGAGACTCTAGATCAGTGTTTCCCAAACTTGGGTCTCCAACTGTTTGGGTCTCCAGCTGTTTGGGTCTCCACCATCCCTAGTTAGCAAGGCCAGTGGTCAGGGATGATGGGAACTGCAGTATGAAAACAGCTGGAGACCCAAGTTTGGGAAACGTAGCTCTAGCCTGAGACATTCCACCATCCACCAGCAAATAGCAAGAGCGGAAAATGTGGGGAAGTTTCTTAAATGTTCACTGGGAAGTCTCAATCCCCATGCAGCTATGTTTTAATCTCACTCATAGCCACCCGAACAAAGAAGTCTGTGTCTTCTCTGAAGCCTCAGTAAAAGTAAGAACAGTGGTGGGTCTACTTGGTCACCAAAGCAGAAGGCAAGGAGCTCATGGGAGTTGTAGCTCAAAACATCTTGAGGGCATCAGCTTGAGGAAAGCTGGTGCATACAATGCTGAGCTAGATGGACTCTGCACAAAGCAACTTCATATATCCCTAGCAGTTAAATGAAAGGGGGCAGGGACTCACACCTTGAAATGAAACCTCCTATCCTAACCTATTAATCTCCTATCCAGCTCTGGCCAGAGGCCCTTAACATGCAGTGGAAGCAGAGCTATGATTTCCAGCTGAATGAAAGTACTCTTAACAAGTAAGAATTCAATTAGAGGGTTGGAATTGGGTTTTTCTGTTCACCCGAATGCAGATGGCACCTCAATTTCTGCTCACACTTAACCGAGTGGAAAGAAGGAGCCTTAAATCCCAGGATCCTGAAAGCCAATCTAATTTTCTATAGACCCCATGTTCACCTACTGCTTCAAGAGAAAGGGCAGTGTCAATCTATTAGTCAGTCTATCAGCTCTGATGATGAGAGAGTGAATGCGGTATTTAAAGCTGAGCATGATGAAAAAAAATGATTAGAAGGACAGGGAATTGCGAGCAAGACATGAGTGAAATAACAGGAGGTTACAGTGAGCAGAATTACCTAGGGTGGGAGTTCTCTCTGTACTGTGCTGAATCTGTTTTCTTACACACACACACACACACACACACACACACACACACACACACACACACGCACACACATCTTGCTATCAGTTATGTCATTTTTGGATGTTTTTTTGTGTTACAAGACTGGTTCTAAAATCTATTTATTTCCTGCTGAATGTATGTAAAAACTAGCCAACTGTTCAAAGGCAAAACTTACACCTGTTGCTTTGTCTGCTTTTGCCTTTCATGGCCTCAGTGTCCAGCACTGAACTGGAAACAGAGATGGAGACTACAGGAGCACCAAATGGGGAGCCAGGGCATGTTCAGGGCTCAGAGCTGATAGTGGAAGAGAAGGAGACCATGGACCTGAGGTGACTAGACAAGAACTGGGCCCTCATGAACATCTTTCCCTGAACATGAAGAACCAGGTGCCTCTCACCATGAATCAGAAGGTTAGCAGCACCAGAAGGGAGCCTATGGAGCAAATAATGGTTGGCCCTTTAAGGCACTGAAGTCCCCTCAAGGGTTTGGATTCTGGAGGAGATAGGCTGGAGACAGATACCTAGAAGGCTTCAATCTACCCCCAACCTTTGCAGGAGAAAGCTTCTCACTTGGAGCTGTCCATGGTCCAGCAACCTTCAAGCAACCTGGCTGCATTCCCTGCAGGTTCCAGGACTGGACCAGAAAATGACATTGCCTCTGGCCCCACCCCTTTGCCTAGATGGTTAATACAGTCCTTGGCCTGAAAAAAGTTCAGAACCCCTACTGTAAGATACAAAGTCATGCATCCACCACCTCTCCATGCAACACTTACTATACTCAATAGGAGACCTCTAAACTGGATTGTGGCCTATTCTTGCAAATGAATTCTCAGCAGAACCCGTTTATTGTATATAGGTTTCTAGTGCATTGGAGATAGTGGGTTCTGAGTTCACCCTGCAATAGACAATTACCAGACCACAAACTTTGGCCTATGCCCTTGTGCCCTTGCTAACTTCCCTGGGTTGTTTCTCCTCCTTCTCCTTCTCCTTCTCCTTCTCCTTCTCCTTCTCCTTCTCCTTCTCCTTCTCCTTCTCCTTCTCCTCCTCCTCCTCCTCCTCCTCCTCCACCTTTTTCTTTCCATAGAGAAGTGAGGGGAAGAGCTGTAGCTCAGTGGTAGAGCATCTGTCTTGCATGACAAAGGTCCCAGGTTCAATCCCCTGGAGACCCACTGCTAGACAGTGTGGGTGATACTGAGCCAGATGGACCAGGGGTCTGACCCAGTATAAGACAGTTTCCCATGCTCCTGTCTTTCTGTTATCCAGGCTATCAGTGTTGCTGCTTATGCAGCTATAGTGACGCCAAGTCTTCCCAGGAGAGAAATCAGCAGACTCAGGGTTATTCCCAAGGTTTTCAGAAGTTCAGAAAGCTATTCGGGTGGGGAGGGGACTCTCAGGGAAACCCCCCCCCCCGCCAAAGCACGCACAAGCAGATGAACTGCATCAGAGTGGAAATAGCGGTGCATGTGACTAATCCAGGGAAGAATGGAAAACGATGCCTTCTTGCATCCCTACCTCTAGGTCAAGTTGGGGTGAACTTTGTCTGGATCTCCATAGAGCCACTGACAATCAGTGCAGACAACCACTGAGCTACTATGAGATCACACTCCTTCTAGGTGTGTGGAACAACAACTGAGGAATCCCAGTAAATCTTCACCTTCAACACTCATCCACTTCTATTTGCCCTGCTGCTTTTTCCTGGGGGAAACCCATGCTTTAGTGCCAGATCGGAGCAAGCTGTAATCAGGTTTTTCACGGATTGCCGATAGTTCTGACTTAGAGGTAAAAGTGGAGGGGAAAACGTACAACTGCTTGAACCTGTGCCCGGAAAGTCCAGGACAAGGAGAAAACGGCTCAGACCCCCCCTTCTTTCTAGGCCTGGAAGAAGCAAAAGTATGGACAAGTCCTTACTATCAGAGGACTCCTCTAAGAAGAAAAGCAATGCCCCTTTCCAAACTTCAGGCCAATCGCAAAGACAGGATCACTGACAAGCAGTAAGCCCTTAATGTTACATTTTACAAAACCCTAATTTTTATTCAAGTAAAATTCAATAAATCAAACAGCTTTCAATGCATTAGCCTGCCAGTATCAATCAGTGCTTTGCACTAAGTCTTCACTGCTTTATCTCCCCTTACCATAGAAGATTTGACTGTGGTGCTGTTTTGCTAAAGAAGCAATGGATCTCATGCCTAAATGTCAGGAATTGATGGGATAACAGCTCTGAGCATAAAATGTGTCTGTCAGCTGGCAGAAACTGAAGTCTCTTGGAAATCAACTAAAGTTCATGGAACTTTGAAGAATTGCCAGGGAGGAGAACTATGTCAGAAAGCAGCCAAGATCTGGGGCGAGGAATGGTTTCAATTATTTTGTTGTGGGGAGGGGGATTAACTTTTCTATTCCAGCACTTCATATGGAATATTTATATTATGCTGCCGTGCCAAGAGTGACTTGTTCTTGAAGAAGAAGAACCTTTAAAGAAGTGTGGGTTGTTGCTGTTCTGGTTTTTGGTTTTGCAAGAATGCAAACTTTGGGCAAGGATGATGCAACTTTCTAATTTGGAGGGTGGTTGTAGGGCAAAAGGACGCAGATGACACTGAGATCTAAACCACTGAGCCTAGGGCTTGCCAATCGGAAGGTCGGGGGTTCGAATTCCCATGATGGAGTGAGTTCCCGTTGCTCGGTCCCAGCTCCTGCCAACCTAGCAGTTAAAAAGCATGTCAAGTACAAGTAGATAAATAGGTACCGCTCCGGCGGGAAGGGAAACGGCGTTGTTGTGCACTGCTCTGGTTTTGCCAGAAGTGGCTTCGTCATTGCTGGCCACATGACCCGGAAGCTGTCTGCGGACAAACCCCGGCTCCCTTGGCCTGTAAAGCGAGATGAGCGTCGCAACCCCAAAGTCATTCGCAACTGTTCTTAATGGTCAGGGGTACTTTACCTTTACCTTTAAACATAGAGTACCAGTGTTGTGTTGGTTATTTTTGTGACAAAACAGGCAGCTTTTCAAACACCAAAACACCAGTGGTGAGGAATGTAAAGGAAACATACTGATGGCTGATATTATATACAACTTGGTCACAGGATCTCATTAATCTATTTCATCTGGTAAGATAAGGTATATATTTCCTTATTTTATCCACCTGGCATTTTTTTTTATCCCCCAAAACAGCAGACTAGCACTAAATGCAAACAGAGGGGTGAATCTAACATTCTGTGTCCACCAGCACAAACACATCTGTCGTGGATGCTTTAGCTGAGATTCCTGCATTGCAGGGATTGGACTAGATGACTCCTGGGGTCCCTTCCAATTCTTCAGTTCTATGATTTTTGCAGTAGCGGAAGGGAGAATGTTAATTTTGCACAATAGAGCACTTTGCAGTAATCCAGTCTCATGGTTTACTTGTACAGGGACTGCAGAAGCCCATCACCACTTGAAATATACAGAAGAATCAGAAAGGCTGTTCAGAAGCTTTAGTAACTCTGTGCAATTGGAAGATGGACAGTCTATAATGGCCATTTAAATATTCTCCATTTCCTCAGATGAAATGAAATAAAACGATGTTTTGATTTTATTTTATTTTTGCTACAGTAAAAATATTGGAATGAATTAGATTCACTTTATGAAGTAATAAATACATTGTAAATGGATGTCATGATGGCCACTTGAAGAATATATTGATCATAACAGCAGCCCTGTAATAGGGCACAGTAGATTGGTTTTATTGGAATTCAGATATTTGTTAAATACGGAATGATAAGCAATTAAAAGATGATAATAAAATTGAGTGCAAAGTATCTACTACAGATAGGGATACCAGAGAATTTCCGATAAAAACAGAAATGGGAGGGGCAATTGCCACTTATTCATCCCTCGTCCAAACCAGAAATTAAACCCAGTGCAAATGATCAGTGTTTGCTGTTGTTTCTGCTTCCAGTCTACAAACAACACACAATTGATTACTTTTGCTTCCATTTTGCCTCCTTTGCGCTGAAATGAATGGCATGGAATAATGTAACAGCAATGCAATATTCATGGCTTCACCACGGTAGGTAATGGGGCAGATAACGTAGTTCTGGAAGAAGAGGAACTGCAGTGGAACAGAAGCAGGTGTTGCAGGCAAGAAATACAGGGCAGGGCGGAAAACGATGCCCTCTCACATCCCTCTCTATAGGTCAGAATTAAGCACCCATTTTGAAAGGTGCAAAAATCCAAAAGGCAAAACTGTCACAGGACACCTCCACATTTGGCAGACATACATCCTGGCTTGGGCTTGACCCACATTGCAATGATGTACAGTATACAGAAATGCTTTGCAAGAGACACCATCTGCCTTGAAGATCTGAAACTTTACTGCTCCTCCATTCAATACTTCCAAGCAGCATATTCTTAGTATTACTAGTACGATTTCCACTGTCAGCTATAAAGGTTGTTTTATTCTCTCTTTTCTAACCTGCTCAAGGATTGATATGGAGAGCAGTTGTTTGAAAGGAAAGGTCCTGTTACAAAAGGAGAGAAGGAGAGAGGGGGGGGAGAGGGAGGGAGGGAGGGAGGGAGGGAGGGAGGGAGAGAAGTCTGCTCGGAGAAGGCTTTCAGATCTCTAATCATTCCTGTATGCTAATTCCAGGCATCAATGGTCTCCCCAATAGATGCTGATTGCCTCTTGAACATTGTCTCTATCAAAACATAATTAATCTGACCAGTGACTCTACACAGATAATAGCTTAGAACCAATTCAAGATTTGTTTAGTTGATATAGGCTCTAATCCTTTTGCAGAGCACGAAGGGCAAATATTCTGCAGTAGTTGCTCCACACATTCAAGCCCTAGTAGTCAGCATTTTCCTTTCTTACCTTTTTCTACCTCCCCCCTGATGTGACAATGGAGTCCCCCACCCACTGTAGTACTATCCTCCGCATGTGAGGAAAGATGTTCATCCCTCAAGGAATGGGTCCCTTCTAAGGGAATGTTTCCCTCTTCCTCGAGGTGATGGTCTCCTTCTGAGATACCTTAATTGTCCCCATCAGCAGGGGAGATGTCATCATGGGAGTGGGACACAGCTATAATGTCCCCAAAAGCACCATCCACCACTCTCTCTACCTTTCTTACCTTTTCCATGTCTGCCACCTTGGCCTCAAGGGAATAAACTTGTCCCCAGAGAGCCAGGAGCTCACTGCACTTTAGTCATACCCAATGAGGAGACTGTCATACATATGGCAGATAATGCAAAACACTGGAAAGCCCCCAAGCTTCCTACCTTCGTGTTTCTTTGTTTTAGTTCTTGAGAGTTTAGGATTTTGCTGGGCAGAGTGGGGTGCCCTGGCGACTCAGCTGCTGAACTCACACATCTGCCTAACTCACCTTGACCCTTTGTCAGCTGGGGCTGAGACACATAATCAACCAGGGCTCCCTCTAGTTGTATGGAGGCACCATTGGAGGAAACGTTACCTGGAGCCTTCCAGTTTGGGTTCAGAAGGGAATTGGTCCCGGTCACCCTGGAAAATGACCGTGTTCGAGGCAGAGACTGCAACTCTGAAGCTGCTGTCAGATCTCTCTGCTATTGACCATGGGATCCTCCTGGACTGTCTCTGCGCTGTTTTACAGTGGTTCCACTCTTACCTGCAATAACTGGTATTGGGGGACTACATGAGACATCTTGGCAGCTTAGCTTTGGGGTGCAGTAAGACCTGATTCTGTCCCCAATGCTATTTGACCTCCATATGAATCTGTTGGGAACAATCACCAGGAGATTTGGGGGCACATTGTCATCAGCACGATGGTGCTTTTCCATTAAATCTGAGTCAAGAGAGGCTGTGCGTAAGTTGAACCTCTGCCTGGATGCAGTGGTGAAATGAATGAGGGTCAATAAGCTGAAACCTGAATCCTGCTAAGACAGAGACAGTGTGGGTAAGTAGAATCATAGAATCATAGAGTTGGAAGAGACCACAAGGGCCATTCAGTCCAACCCCCTGCCAAGCAGGAAACACCATCAAAGCATTCTTGACATATGCCTGTCAAGCCTCTGCTTAAATACCTCCATAGAAGGCGACTCCACCACACTCCTTGGTAGCAGCTCCACATGCAGATGCTGGGTGACATTGGGCTAGTCACACTTCTTTTAAGTCTCTCAGCCTCACTCACCTCACAGAGTGTTTGTTGTGGGGGAGGAAGGGAAAGGAGAATGTTAGCCGCTTTGAGTCTCCTTCGGGTAGTGATAAAGCGGGATATCAAATCCAAACTCTTCTTTGCAAATTCCACTGTCGAACAGCTCTTACTGTCAGGAAGTTCTTCCTAATGTTTAGGTGGAATCTTCTTTCTTGTAGTTTGAATCCATTGATCTGTACCGCTTCTCTGGAGCAGCAGAAAACAACCTTTCTCCCTCCTCTATATGACATCCTTTTATATATTTGAACATGGCTATCATATCACCCCTTAACCTTCTCTTCTCCAGGCTAAACATACCCAGCTCCCTAAGCCGTTCCTCATAAGGCATTGTTTCCAGGCCTTTGACCATTTTTGTTGCCCTCTTCTGGACACGTTCCAGCTTGTCAGTATCCTTCTTGAACTGTGGTGCCCAGAACTGGACACAGTACTCCAGGTGAGGTCTGACCAGAGCAGAATAAAGTAGTTTCTAGGTATGAGAATTGGGGAGTCTGTCTGTTCCAAGCCGGTAAGGCCACATAGGCTTCAGATGGGCAGAATACCATCACAGAGTGAAAGAAGTGCCCGGCTTCTATTTCTGAACATGACACCATTCGAAGTACAACCCAGTCATAAGTCATAAATTCAGTGACACATTATTGTATTATAAAAATGATAACAGGGCATCATTGTAACTACAAGTGCCCCCAGCGAAAAGGTTTTACATGAATATAATATAAGCCAGATTCATTGTTCTGGTGGGTGGGTGGGATCCAAAAGGGCTGCTTGTGCAACAGATATAATGGAAAATTCACATGCAGACTCATCAGCTATTTATATCCTTTGACATTTTTTTAAAAAAATATAGTGCAGATGAGATATGCCTTTGTTTCTCAGGCAATTATCAGGTACAAATTAATTCTCCTCTTAGCATCTCCATGTTGAAATGACTCCAGCACTTTTGCTGATTGTTTTAAGCCTTCTGCATGTGGCCAATTCTAAATTTAACCCCCAAAAAAGACATTTGTTGGATTGCATAAGCAACTTTCCAAATGTTAATCTCCCAACTGCAACTCAAGATGAGTGGGTGCACAGAGGGTCTGATTTGTCTCATAGTTGGAGCTGGAGGAAAATGACTCCCCCTTCCCTGTACACATTTAGGGGGTATAGTTCATCTCTCAAGCCCAGTCAGAGCTGATCTGCCCCCATTGCCACTAGATTTAATGTTGCCTGCTCCTTGATAACTCCTTCACTTGAACTTCTTTCCCTTTGACTAACCTCTCAACCTAGGCTGAATTTCTTCAGCTTTGGTAGGCTGCAAACATGTGACATTTTATTCTAGAATCAATAGAGACTCAGTGCTTGATTTTCCAATGTAGTCCCCACAATCTCAATCTATGGCTTATTCTTTGCCCTTCCTGAAAAAATGGTTCGATTCCAAAAATAAAAGCTCGTTGCAGATTGATTCCTCGTTGTCCCATAATGTGTCTATTTGAAAACAGATGAAAACAAATGTTTGTGGTCCCCCGCAATGGGGTGTATGCTTATCCACACCTGACAATGTTGTTGTGGAGGGGGGGGGCTTAGAACAAGACTGTAATCACCGCTTCCTTCTTTATTCACTTGGAGAATGCACAGGGAGGGAAATACATGGGTAACCTAACCAAGAGGAGGGTTTTCAAATGTGTATCAAGTCACCATTCCCATCCTTGTGAAGGTCAGGATATATAAGCAATGTAGATTGGAAGCAGCATGTTGAGGAAGAGCATGAATGATTCCAGATTGAGGGAAAACTACATTTTTATGTTGCAGACTAGCTGGCCCTGCCACGCGTTGCCATGGCTAATCCCTGTGACTGCCACTACCCTGTGTCGATCCATGACGTATCCCGCCCCCTCCTCACCCCACCCCCTGGGTTTTCCCTGTGATTCCCCCCAACCTGTCCTGTCCCATGACGTATCACACCCCCTCTTCCCCCCACCCCAAGGTCATCCCTGTGACTGGCCCCACCGTGTCCTGACCTATCCCGTCCCCTCCTCCCCCCAACCCCCACCCAGGCAAGTCAGTACCTCCATTCAGCCTAGTCTTTAAAGGCTTCGGCCTAGTATGTAAACGGCAGCTGAGGTGCTGTTGAGAGGGAAGATTCTATAGGTGTAGTACCAGTGTAGCCGCCGCTAGAGGGCGCTGGTTTGCAACCTGGTTCTTTTCCCAGCATGCACTTTTGGGTGAGTTGTGTGTTCTGGAAGATGTTGTTTTGGGGGTTTTACGTGGCGCAGGTGTGGCATCTGTCTTAGGTCTTTCTACGGTCCTTCGGACATTCACATGTGATGTTGTGTCAAAATTTGAGCGCAATCGGTCAGGCGGTTTTGGTGAAAAGTGGACACCCACCCACATGCCGTTTTTACAGAGAGAGAGAGAGAGAGAGAGAGAGAGAGAGAGAGAGAGAGAGAGAGAGAGAGAGAGAGAGAGAGAGAGAGAGAGATGGGTTAGTGCAGGCATCCCCAAACTGCGGCCCTCCAGATATTTTGGCCTACAACTCCCATGATCCCTAGCTAACAGGACCAGTGGTCAGGGATGATGGGAATTGTAGTCCAAAACATCTGGAGGGCCGAAGTTTGGGGGTGCCTGGGTTAGTGTGTACTTAGCCTAGGTCTGAAATGAGAAGCTTATTGAGAACCATTGAGTGAAATGTACTACGACTTTTTTGCAATAAAGATCCTAAAACTGGCATGTAATATGTCACAAATCATATTTCTAAAGTGGTGGCATGAGAGGAAGCAGTAGAAGGATTTCAGTCTTACTGGCTCCCAACTTTCATCATCTAATTGCAAGCTTCTCACTGACCTTTATTCCAAGCTCTATGTTCTCTCCACCATAAACATCCATTCCTGGATCAAGAAGTCCGATTTCTCCAAAGAACTTCCGGTTCACCACAAAAGAACAGCCTATCATAGCGGGAGTCCTAGGGGAGAAGGTGGAAAAGAAACACAAAACTTCTCATTATATTGGTGAAGGAATCCTAGAAAACTCAAGTTCATTTAATCTAAACCATAGTTTTCCATTCATGATCCAATCGCAACACATGTTCAGTTGATTCATACAACTCATAGAATCAAAGAGTTGGAGGGAGGGAGTGTAGGGACTAGATGACCCCTGGAGTCCCTCCCAACTCTATAATACTGTGATTGTATAAATTTAATTCAGCATCTGTTATAATCAAATGCATTTTCCTTAATTTTCACCCAACAAAACTGAAACACCAACACGGACAATTCTATTGGAGAGGCTGAGCTGACTCCTCCAGCCCCACTCCTAGTTTGTATTTTTCCCTTGTTCTAAGAGACAGCAAGATTTATTTTATTCTGCAGATTTCACTAATAAGACCATGGAAATGACTGGAATCTCACAGAGATGGATGGCCAACTCAAGCTGGATTTCAAGACACACTGCAGTGCTTCGTGGCTTGCTATTTAAGAATCCAATTTCACTGATTTAAGTTGTAGCACGATAACTACCATAAGCTGAAACAATTAATTTTCAAAGTGATAATAACATTAGAGGTGCCAGACTCTTAACAGCTCCATTATTCCTGATTACGAGCAAGAATTAAGACAAAGGCGAAAGCCACTGGCTTCCAGAAGAGAACAAGTTAACAAAGACTTTGGAAGGGGCTTGGTTGTGGGGGAACAGAAAGCAGAAGTAAGCTGGGCTTTCTGTTTGGGAGGAAGATGTATGGCTAAAAGGGAGTTGTTAGGTGTGGTATAGTGGTTAGAGTGTATGACTAGGACAGGCATCCCCAAACTTCGGCCCTCCAGATGTTTTGGACTACAATTCCCTTCATCCCTGACCACTGGTCCTGTTAGCTAGGGATCATGGGAGTTGTAGTCCAAAACATCTGGAGGGCCGCAGTTTGGGGATGCCTGGACTAGGACCTGGGATACCAGGGTTTAGATTCCCACTGAGCCATGAAGCTCTTGGTTGACAAGTGCAAGCCAAAGAAATTTGCTTCTTTATTATTAATTAATCCATTACCATTTACATATATAGGTAAAGGTAAAGGAACCCCTAACCATTTGGTCGGTTGCAGCGCTCTTCTTGCGTTATTGGCCGAGGGAGCCAGCGTACAGCTTCCGGGTCATGTGGCCAGCATGACTAAGCCGCTTCTGGCAAACCAGCAGCACGCGGAAATGCCATTTACCTTCCCGCTGTAGCGGTACCTATTTATCTACTTGCACTTTGACGTGCTTTCGAACTGCTAGGTTGGCAGGAGCTGGGACTGAGCAACGGGAGCTCACCCCGTTATGGGGATTCGAACTGCCGACCTTTTGATCAGCAAGCCCTAGGCTCTGTGGTATAACCCACAGTGCCACCCGCGTCCACTAAGGGCTCATCCATACTTCTTTTTGTGCTGTCTTGCACCTAAGGTTGAGGGGGCCCGGTACGCATCATGCGCTTCACACACATGACAACGTGTGTTTGTGTGACGTCATATGCACAATGCACACATGGCATCGTAAGGAGGAGGCCAGGCATGGTGAAGCCCAGTGCGGCACAGCTTCCTCTTTCATGCTCAGGAGGAGCCAGCCACTGAATTGCACCACGCTCAGCTCTGCACTTAGTCTCCTCTTGCCCCCCATCCACATTGAGGGGGCCTGGCCCCCTGCCAGCAGATATTGAGGGAACCGGGGGGGAAACCTCTGCCCCTACGAGTTGGTGCACCCAATAAGAGCCATCTTCAAATATCTAAATGACTATCACATGGATGGAGCAAGCTTGTTTTCTCCTGCTCTGGAAGGTAGGACCTGAACCAGTGGGTTCAAGTGGAAATAAAGGTGATTCTGACTAAACATTATGACAGACGAAGAGCTGTTCGACAGCAGAACGGACTCCCTTGGCAGGTGGTGGACTCTCCTTCATTGCAGGTTTTTAAGCAGAGGTGGGATGGCCATCTGTCATGTGGAGATGCCTGCATTGCAGAGAGCTGGATTGAAGACCCTCGGGATCCCTTCCAACCCTACAATTCCATGAAAGCATTTTACTGAACGAGATTTAGTCTCCCATTCTCTCAATGTACAGAAACGCATGCACTCTTAATAGC
This sequence comes from Zootoca vivipara, assembly GCF_965207765.1. Taxonomy (NCBI): domain Eukaryota; kingdom Metazoa; phylum Chordata; class Lepidosauria; order Squamata; family Lacertidae; genus Zootoca; species Zootoca vivipara. The sequence continues at coordinate 36,297,182 of NC_142597.1, read as the reverse complement.
ATCATTATTTCTGACTATTGGAACTGTCCTCTTGCTCAGACCATCTAGTATAGTCATCATGTGATCCAGGAAGACCACAACGAGGTATAAAGATCCTCCCCCATTGTAGGCACTAATGGTCAAAACCAGAATCGCCCCCACAGGATCAGACAAAAGACCTCCCTAGCCCAGCATTCCTAGTCACCAGCCACGTGTTTTCCAGGAAGCCTGCCAGCAGGGCACAAACACAACCTTCCCCTCTATCACAACACCACCACTCTATCAGTACCAACAATCTTTATGATAGAGGAATCAGGGGTGCAGAACCAGCACGGTGAAGGCAAGCTATGCTGGGGAGACCATCCTCCCCCCACTCACATTCAATTTATATCATTTCATCCACAAAGCAGGTTCCAGTTCAGAGGCATGAATGCCATCCAGAAACACCATCTGTCCTAGGACCAGGCTGTTTTAATTTCTTCATTTCCACCTAGTAGGCTATTATAAAGTAGACAATTACGGTTTACTATTGCAAACCTACTTTTTTTGGGGAACAAGCTTTCATTGCAGCTAGCCCAGAACCGCCTGCATCTACGCATCTGGAATTTGGCAAGGTTAATCCCTTCTTTGGGGGCTACTATATCAGCAGGTAGGGACGCGGGTGGCACTGTGGTCTAAACCACAGAGCCTTGGGCTTGCCAATCAGAAGGCCGGTGGTTCGAATCCCCACGACGGGGTGAGCTCCCGTTGTTTGGTCCCAGCTCCTGCCAACCTAGCAGTTCAAAAGCACATCAAAGTGCAAGTAGATAAATAGGTACCGCTCCAGCGGGAAGGTAAACAGTGTTTCTGTACGCTGCTCTGGTTTGCCAGAAGTGGCTTAGTCATGCTGGCCACATGACCCGGAAGCTGTCTGCGGACAAACGCTGGCTCCCTCGGCCTATAGAGCAAGATGAGCACCGCAACCCCAGAGTCGTCCACGACTGGACCTAACGGTCAGGGGTACCTTAACCTTAACCTTTATATCAGCAGGTTCTGTGCACATGTGTGAAACAAGCCACAGAGTTAGGGTCCATTTGGTTTCCCAATGAAAGTCAATGGGAAGACTGATGGTTTGGTGTTCCAAATATTGCTCTGGATATTGGGTCTGTGGTGAGCACCCCTTCCCAGAGATCTGAATTGAATTAGGAGGCCAATCAGAAGGGCTGAAGCAGGCTCTGGAGCACAGCCTTAGTGAATACTGTCTCCCAATGTGCAAATATAGACCGGGTGCATAAATTCTCCTTGCTGTGCACCAATAACCTGGCTTAATTATCTGTTTCAAATGGACTTTTCTTCCTACTCTCACTAACAGCTTGGGTATCTGAGAAGCAAATTAAAAACACCAGAGAAGATCCCATAAAAGAGCTGTTAGATTAAGTGTATCTCCCACCCTTAATTCTGCAGGAGTTTAACAAGCCTTTATATATATAAAGCACAGGTTTTAGAAGCCTAATCTTGCTGCTGAAGGCCTGAAAGCTTTTCAGACCTGCTTTAAAATGATGCTGGTGTATTTATTGGTGCAAGAGGAGTCCAGAAATGGAACACCCTCCAGTTTGGAAATTGGCTAAATGGTGCAGAGAGCTGATTGGCCAGGGAACAGGAGATTGACAGAAATATCTCTAGAAACCAGTCTTCATAAGTTAAAATGGGAGGATGTGGGTGTCTGAGGACCAAGAAAGAGTGGGGCTTTGGGACTGTCACAGAATTATAGAATTGTAGAATGGAAGGGATCCCAAGGGTCATCTAAAAATGTTGGTTGGCACTTCACCTTGTAAGACAATTCTCCAGTAGGATTGGATGGGCCTGAGTGCAACATCCCCTGAATATTGAGGGGGCCTGGCCCCCTAAAAACATATATGCAGGGGGTCAAAACTGCCCTGGCCACTTAGAGAAAATGCTTGTGTCCAGTAGACCTTTTTGGCTACCTTTCATAGACATTTGAAGGCAGTCCTGTATCAGGAAGTTTTTAGTGTCCGATGTATTGTGTGTTCTTTTATAAAGGTAAAGGCAAAGGGACCCCTGACCATTAGGTCCAGTCGTGACCGACTCTGGGGTTGCGGCGCTCATCTCGCGTTATTGGCCAAGGGAGCCGGTGAACAGCTTCCAGGTCATGTGGCCAGCATGACAAAGCCACTTCTGGCAAACCAGAGCAGTGCACGGAAATGCCATTTACCTTCCCACTGTAGCGGTCCCTATTTATCTACTTGCACTTTGAGGTGCTTTCGAACTGCTAGGTTGGCAGGAGCTGGGACCGAGCAATGGGAGCTCATCCCGTCGCAGGGATTCGAACCGCCGACCTTCTGATCAGCAAGCCCTAGGCCAGGCATCCCCAAACTTCGGCCATCCAGATGTTTTGGACTATAATTCCCATCATCCCTGACCACTGGTCCTGTTAGCTAGGGATCATGGGAGTTGTAGGCCAAAACAGGCTGCAGTTTGGGGATGCCTGCCCTAGGCTCAGTGGTCTAACCCACAGCACCACCCGCGTTCCCATGTGTTCTTTTATACTCTGTTGGAAACCAGAGTGGCTAGGGCAACCCAGTCTGATGGGTGGGATACAAGTTGTTCTTGCTGTTGTTCCACTGACCTAAAGCAGCCCTTGGTGGAACTCTTCCAATAACACTAGGCACTGCTTGGTCTACTAAGCTGCAATGGAAGTTCTCCAGGAAGTAGCCAGGTGGATGGGTCTACTCACACGACATTTGCTACATTGCCCAAGACAGTGGCATTATAATTTAAAGGATTGTCTAATTCTAGTTGCTTGACATTACTCTGAACGCCAGGCTGTAAAAAATAATGATGACAAAAATAAGAGAGGCTGGACAGGCTCCAGCAGTGGGGCCTGCCAGAGTCATGGGGCCTTGACAGGTGCCCAAGGATGCCAGGGGCTGACATGAGCTCTGCCTGTGCCAAAAACATTTATGCCACCTTGTAAGCCCTCTACATTCCCTCAAGAGTGATTTTTTGCTGACTTCCCTACAGATAATGAAGCCTGAGAAAGGTTGTGTGTGTTACGAGATTTTGGAACTGCAAGCAGAGATCAATAACTGAATATTTTAATATACATGGGGAGAAATGATTCAAGGGCTGGAAAATATATAGCAGATGACAGGCGGAATATGTTCCCTCTTCTTAAGTAACTGAACATTGAGAAATTCAAGGAACAGATAGTTTAGGAGGGAGAATATATGCAGGTCCCCTTTCAGACATAAATCTCGGATGGCTGCGAACAGTTTGGATATGACAAGTGGAAAGGGGCCAATGTAGCAGGAGAATGATGCTGGAAAAACGTCAAATCTTTGGCACACAGAGGAAGCCTGCTGGGATCAGCTGAGCTACAAAGTTCCCAGTGGGGAGCTGTATAGCAGAGCCCATCACCGCAGGCCGGCTGTCACCAACCGTCAGCTTATTGGCATTGACAGCAAGCATCCCTTGACATTGCCAAGGGACTCCCCGCTGTTCTTTGGCATTATTATTATTATTATTATTATTATTATTATTATTATTATTAAAGTTGGTATACCACCCTTCCTCTGAAGATCACAGGGTGGTTCACAACATAAAACTATAAAATGGGAACACTAAATACACAATATGCCTGTTGTCATTGTCCATGGAGTTTTCTTGGCAGGGATACTGGAGTGGCTTGCCAGTTCCCTCTCCAGGTAGATCACATTTAGTCAAAACTCTCGGCTATGACCTGTCCATCTTGGGTGGCCCTGCATGGCGTAGCTCATAGCTTCTCTGAGTTATTCAAGCCCCTTCACCACGACAAGGCATTGATCCATGAAGGGTTCATGAAGCTACGAACATGAGTTTGACCAAACTGCGGGAGGCAGTGGAAGACAGGAGTGCCTGGCGTGCTCTGGTCCATGGGATCACAAAGAGTTGGACACGACTAAACGACTAATCAAAATACACAATAAAACAAAATAAATCAATAAAACAAAATACATAAGGATCTGGTGGATTCTGTTTCAGTGTATCTGACGAAGTGTGCATACACACGAAAGCTCATACCAAAATAAAAACTTAGTTGGTCTTTAAGGTGCTACTGAATGAATTTTTTTATTTTGCTTTGACTCAGACCAACACGGCTACCTACCTGTGAATAAAACAAAAGTAAACCAATACCCCCCAAATGCATTAAAAGGCCTAGAAAAAAGTTTTCACTTGGCGCCTAAAGATATGTGACGAAGGTGCCAGGCGAGCCTCCCTAGCCATTCCACAAATGGGGAGCCACCACAGAAAATGCTTGCTCTAATGTTGGCTGCCCTCTGGACCTCTTATGGAGGAGACACACAAAGAAGGGTCTCAGGTGATGATCACAAGGTCCAGAGGCATTCCTTGAGGTATTGCATTCCATGCTTCCACCTGTACCCACACCTGAGGCCATGTACAATGTCAGGTGTGGGGGAACCGGGCATGGCTTGGGAAAGATTATTATTAATCACCTTTACTTGGAGTCTATGACATACAGCCAAGCTAGAGCTGTGATCTCCCAGAGATTGGGCAATATTTCTAGACAAGAGGACATAGTCCCTGTGAAACCAGGGATGTTCCTGGGGGAGCAGATCTATCAGGTTACACCAGCTCCTTATCTAGTGGAAATCCACTATGTGGAATACCGTAGACTCCTCACTGTGGCCAGATTGAACGTCCTCGAATCTGCGGTATTATGGGGAAGGTACAGAGAAGTTCCATATGACCAGAGAACTTGCTATTTTGCCTTGGGAGAGGTAGAGTCCACCGAACATTTCCTCCCGAGTTGCCCTTTCTATGTAGATTCAAGGAAATATCTCATAGCCCCATGCCTATCTCAGCTCAGCTCTCTATCCAGAGAAAGTCAGGCTGTATATTTGTTGAATAATCCCACTGGGAAAACAGCTTCCTTGGTGGCCAAATTTCTCATCCTAACTCTGAAGCGTCGTAAAATTAAAATCGACTGCATTGATGTGGGTTTATCTGTATAGCATTTATTAGTGCTGCCCATGTTTTATTTTAGTGTTTTTTTTAGATGTCTTAGATGTTTTAATCTTGTACTGAGAAATGTATCTTTGCTGAAAGACGGTCGAATAAAGAATGATGATGATGATGATTCTAATTATTTACATCTATTGGACACCTTTTTCCTTTTCCCCTTTTTTACAAAAGTGACCCACTCTGAAACCAAGTACTGTATTATTTATTCAAACAATTTATATACAGTATGGCTTAACTATCATAGTCTCTAAGCAGTTTACAAAGAGACACCTTTGAAAAGGTCTCTTCTGGTGTTTCCATCCTCTTGTTGACGGCACAGTGAGAAGGCCTTGGACAAGGAGCAGAAGAAACTATTCATGTATGCTACAACAGTGGCTAAGATATTACTAGTCCCAAAATGGAAAGTCAAGATATCAACTAAAGAAGAATGGCAAGAAAAACTGATGGAATGTGCGGAAATGGTGAAACTAACAGGAAAACTTAGAGATAAGAACAATAGAGACTTTTTAAAAGATTGAGAACCATTTATGCTGTATTTACAGAAATATTGTAAAGAAGTGGACTCACTAGCAGGGTTTGATTATTAAACACTTACAATTAACAAAACAAATATAGATATTAAGATGTAATAATTGGGAAACAACAAAGCGCATGAGGCAATTTGGAAACAATTATAATATAAAAATGATAAGATCAGAATAATATTCAATTCAAAGAAAGCATTATTAAGATATAATAAAACAAGCAGGAGAAGTTAATATGTAATGAACCAGAAGACGGAGCTGAGGGATGTCATGGGGAGGGAGGTTGGGGAATTTGGGAATTGTATCATGCTTTTCTGTGGATAAATATTGTGAAACTTAATAAAAATGAAGAAGAAGAAGAAGAAGAAGAAGAAGAAGAAAGAAGAAGAAGAAGAAGAAGAAGAAGAAGAAGAAGAAGAAGAAGGAGGAGGAGGAGGAGGAGGAGGAGGGGGAGGAGGGGGAGGAGGAGAGGAGGAGGAGGAGGAGGAGGGAGGAGGAGGAGGAGGAGGAGAAGTAGTGCAGGACCGGAGTAGGTTCAAGTGGAGATAGGCGGCCTCCTTGAGGTCCTGGGGTCGTGAGCTGTATTAGGCTTCATAGGCCAAAACCGACACTTCAAATTGAAGCTGGAAATTTATCGGAAGCCAATGCAATTATGACATGTTTGGGTTTCATATGCTTAGATCATCTCGCCCCAGGTTAATAACCTGACCATGGAACTCTCCTCCAGCGGCAGTTTCATACCTTCCAATACAAAGTGGCCCAACAGCAGGACACTGTCTTTCGGGGCTGCACTCCTGTGTGAGTCACATGACCCATGTGAGATCCACCCACAAAAAGTGATGGCGGGGCACAGCACCTCAAAACACTCATTTTGGGGAGCTGTGCAAGATTGCTGCCCTGAAACACACACACACCGCCGTCTCAGAGCCTAATGCCGTTCTGAAGTGGGGGCGATGGAACCCTATCTTGATTCCTGACGATGGTTTTTCTATATCTATTCTTAATACAGAACGACAAAGCCTGAGGAGAACAAAGGCATTAGTGGATAGATATTTAATTTCTTTTCAGGGAAAGTAGAGGGGGGGGGGAAGCCAATGGAAAATCTTTGTGAAAGCATCAGGAGTATGCTGCCATTTGCATTTCTGGTCACAGATATTTTTGTTTCCCACCGTGATGCAGGTCAGAGTTTAGACATTTAACTTTGCTGCACCTCAAACTCAAGGCAGCATCCAATCTGTCTGAAGTGGTGGGGTTTGCAGTCAGCCCTGGCAACCAACGTTCCAGCAGACTGCAGGCCTTGCGAGGACTCAGGCACCAAAAAAAGCTGCAAGTGGGAGCAGCATTTGTGCACACAGTGCGGTGCTTTGAAAGGCTGTCAAAGGGGAAGTTGTTCCATCTTCTGAAGGTTGCCCTTTTATCTTTGGAATCTCACAGTTCTGTGTTGAATTACAAACCAGATGAAGGATTGGGGGGGGGGCGGTGTTGATGTGTGTACAGTGGTACCTCGGTTTACAAACACAATTGGTTCCGGAAGTCTGTACTTAACCTGAAACGTACTTAACCTGAAGCAATCTTTCCCACTGAAAGTAATGGAAAGTGGATTAATCCGTTCCAGACGGGTCCGCGGAGTACTCAACCTGAAGTGTACTTAACCCGAGGTATGAGTGTAATTGGTTCCGGAAGTCCGTACTTAAACTGAAGCATACTTAACCTGAAGCGAACTTTCCCATTGAAAGTAATGGAAAGTGGATTAATCCGTTCCAGACGGTCCGTGGAGTACTTAAACTGAAAATACTCAAACCGAGGCATACTTAAACCGAGGTATGACTGTATGTGTGTATGTGTGTAGGGGTACCCGGGACATTTACAATTTGGGACCTTATTCCTCTCATTTCCCCCCTCTTCACATACACACCCACATTTCTCCAAATCACTCTCTTCCTTTAGCCCAGCTACAACGCAACATGTTTCTTTCATGCAAACAAATTTCAAAAGATTCCTGCAGAATATAAGTGGTGAAATGGATTGCACAGGCTAAGCAGAGAGAGATGGAAAGTGGGGACCACAAGTAGATTTTGCTGAGGTCTTCAAAGAGCTAGAGATGTCTGTTGGGTCACCATTCTTTTTAGCAACCACAACACACCAGCGGCCACATCTCCAAACACCAGGCATAAGCAACAATTTTGCTCCCTCAACAACCCTCCAAGGTATGCTGCCAAGGTCTTATTTCACAAAGGGGAACTGAGCAAAACATTGAGGGTGTATTTCCATGGGGTGGCTCACATGTTCAGGCCTCGGTCCTGTATACCTGAAGGAGCATCTCCACCCCCATCGTTCAGCCCGAACACTGAGATCCAGCTCCAAAGGCCTTCTGGCACTTCTCTCACTGCGAGATGTGAGGTTACAGGAAGCCAGACAGAGGACCTTCTCAGTAGTGGTGCCCGCCCTGTGGAACACCCTCCAATCAGATGTCAAAGAAATTAACAACTATCCGATTTTGAGAAGACATCTGAAGGCAGCCCTGTTTAGGGAAGCTTTTAATATCTGATGAATTATTGTCTTTTAATGTTTTGTTGGAAGCTGCCCAGAGTGGCTGGGGAAACCCAGCCAGATGGGCGGGAGTATAAAGATATTATTATTTATTTATTATTATTATTATTATTATTATTATTATTATTATTATTATTATTATTATTGCAAAAGCAGGTGTCTGAGGGGCCACAGCTGAATTGGGGCTGAAGCCCACACTTCAGATGTTGTTGAACTACAATTCCCATCATTCTGGATCATTATCCCTACTAAGGAAGGAGGAGGAATTCTATTCAGTTTGCCTTTAAAGGTGAGCCTACACAATCTGCACTTTTAGAAACAATGAGAACTGAAACACAGCCATCCTGTGCTTGTGAAAAAATTGACTCATGAAAGCAAATGATCACCATCCTTCTTCAAAATTTGCGCTTCTCTGAATTCCGCAGTGCACTTCTTCAGCAACACAAAATGTACAAAAAGCATCTACTGAGGTAAACTGCCCATAAAAATGCACATGATAGTGAAATTAACATACAAACTTGCATTATTTTAGGGGAAACTGCTTTTTTAAAAAGCCATGTACGCTAGGCAAAATTGCATACAAATGTGTATATTCGGAGAAATTGGCACTGAAATGCTTAAGAACCTTCATGAGGACTTTTTTAAAAAATCTCAAACAGATGACAACTGAACTTAAGAAACTGAAAGAAACCAAAACTGACAACCTAGCAACATGACATATATTTTGAGTCAATGCAATCCAGTTCAGCCAAGCCACACAATTATCTTCCATATGGTTTAAAGCCAAGGCCTCCACAAAACTAGAAATGTGGCAATCCTTAACATGTTTGCGGTCTCCCACAGGATACTTACTGCAACATACATCCAGGTTTGCTATTTCTGTTGGCTGCCCAACACTCAAATTCAATTGTTTTTTGGGGGGTAAAAAAATAATAATAAATAATAATCTAGCAGGATTAAGGCCCTACAGCAGGTGCTCCAATCAGGGTTATTTCCAAGTTTCCAGGTGTCCATGGCCACAAAATCTTCCCCACTCCCTTTCCTCAGGCTACACTCCTTCTTCGCCTCACCTCTTTCAAGTCGAACAAATATGGCAACCCCCTATTGTCAATTAAAAGCAATACAAACATCTCTCTTTACCAAGGGCAATCTCACTGCTTCCTTGCTTTCCCTGGTTTAAGGCAGCTTTCTATGTTTCTTCCTAGAGGGCCGATATGTGAGGAGATCAAACATGGCTGCCACTTGGAACTGAGTCTGTAGTAAGTGTGGGTGGTATTCAACTAGGTTTTGCTCAGAGAAGACCCATTGACATTAACAGACATGGCTAACTTAGGTTTGTTATTTTCAGTGTGTCTACTGCCGGCAGAAAGGGACGTGGGTGGCACTGTGGTCTAAACCACCAAGCCTCTTGGGCTCGCCAATCATTGGCAGTTTGAATCCACACGATGGGGTGAGCCCCCGTTGCTCTGTCCCAGCTCCTGCCAACCTAGCAGTTTGAAAGCATGCCAGCGTGAGTAGATCAATAGGTACTGCTGTGGCGGGAAGGTAAGTGGTGTTTCCATGAGCTCTGACACTTGTCATGGTGTTTTGTGCGCCAGAAGTGGTTTAGTCATGCTGGCCACATGACCTGGAAAGCTTTCTGTGGACCAACACTGGCTCCCTCGGCCTGGAAGCAGAGATGAGCACTGCACCCCAGGGTTGAATTCAATTGGACTTAACCGTCCAGGGGTCCTTTACCTTTACTGCCAGTAGGACTTAGCTGAACACCACCCAAAATGTCTTCACTATTCACAACAGTCTTCTCTCCTCTATCACAACTTAGCAAATTCCAAGCCCCAAAGTATGTTCAGACTGAGCTCTGGTGTCCATGACTACCACATGAGTAAGTCTGTTTCAGAGAGAGAGAGCCCCTATTTTCCAGGGACTGCCCCGGATTTACAGAAGCCATTCCAGTTTCTGATTTCATCCCAGAATGTCCCGCTTTTCCTTAGTACTTCCCTCTTTTCATTGGAGAAATGTTGGAGGGTATGGTCTCAGGTATGACAGAAGTAATATATGGAATTGCCAGCATCTATTTCCTGCATGGTAAGAAGCCAAGGTCTTCCTAAGCTTGATACAGGCCATAACCAATCTCCACAGCTCCCTAGACAAAACCCAGGGGACCTAATTTCGAAGCGACAAAAAGTATTTTCCTAGTATGGTCGCAAAAACTCTGCCTCATCCATTATGCATGGAGAACAGGCTGTGCTTCTCTGCATTCATTACTCCATTCCAGCCATCACCATTCCGCAAAGAGTACATCATACGTCAGCCCAAGAGATGTAACATTTATTTGTAATGTAACTCAGGAGTTGATACCAGAAAACCAAGTTTTAACATGCAGCAATGTTACTGTGAGTGTGTTGTGTCCCTGTGTATATGTGTATTCCTTTTCCTACAATTACTGTTTTAACGCCATGATTATTTTATTTTTATTTATTTTTTTAAAAAAAACCAAAACATGTTTACGGGCTCATTTAGATACCCACAATCTTATACCTTTGGTGTTTATTTCTGGTTGACTTTAACTGGTGTTTAAGTGACCCCAATACTTTAACTGTATTCTGCAATCACATTCCATACATGATTGTTATAAGGACCAGGATTAATCCTGAGAGATGTGGGTTGTCATTTCCTTTCTTTTTATACATTTATAAAATATATTTATTTGTTTGTTTATTTGTTTTTGACAGTGTGAATAGATGCTTAGAAGTGTATGGCTAGCCAACTCAGCGATTGTTTCCTTGCCCTCAGCTCCGAAGAAAACCACGGAGGGAGTTTCAGAGCCAGACAGTCGATAGCCCTGGTTAACTCCGCATTCCAACGGACCACAGGGAATCAGATGAAAGGCCATCAACATGGGACAAAGCATCCCCTACCACTCTCTGGAAACCATTTGGATCCATTAAGTGGTGGGGGCGGAGCATCCGAATTGGTCCCACCTCCCTGCAGAGGGGAAGGGTCGCAGAGAAGTCCAGTTGCACCAGCAAGTGATCTGACCATGGCACTTCTTTTGTTTCACTTTTACTTAGTGTCAGATCACCCACGTCACTAGAGGTGAACACCAGGTGTAAGGCATGTCCATGACTATGAGCTGGGCCAAACTTATTCAGGAACCTGTGGAGGTTATGCTTTCCACAAAGTCCCGAGCAGCCCCTTGTAAGGTCGTGTCAACATGGATGTTGAAATCCCCTAGGACAACCAAACTAGGTGTCTCCAGGAGAACATCTGCCATGACCTGAAGCAGCTCAGGCAGGGAATCCTTGGTGCAGCGGGGAGGTCGGTACACCAGAAGGAATCCTGTACTGCCCCTATTGCCCAACTTCCAGAACATGCACTCAGAGAACTGGGTCTTCCCAGTAGGACGCCTGGTGCAAGCTAGTGACTTCCTAAAAACCACTGCAACCTCCCCTCCCCACCTAGATGGCCTGAGTTGCTGTGCGTAAGAGAAACCTAGTGGACAAGCAGCAGCTAAGACAGGCCCATCTGCTTCATCCAACCAGGTCTCTGTTACACATGCCAGGTCAAGTCCTCCATCCATGATCAAGTCATGGATGGCAGTGGTCTTATGAATCATTGACCTAGCATTGCACAGCAACACCTTCAGGTCATGTGGGTTTCCCTTGTTGATTCTAGTATCCATCTGGTCAAGAGGGTTCTTATTCCCCATCTTTGGATAGCCATCAAGTTTCCATGTTTACTTGGTTGCATACCCTCCAACATCTCACTATTCAAAATCGGAATGTTCATTTTTGGGGGTCTTGAGCTCTCATGCCAATCAGCCGATACATATAAGAGTGTGAGACGAAACAATGAGCATCATTGGCCCAGAGCTCTGGCATGAGCTGGACCAAAAAAACAACAACGGGATGGCTTCTGTGATTCCAGGATGTCCTGCTGAAATCAGGAAGGTTGAAGGTATGCCTTTTGGGAGAAGTCCACAGCTCAAATAATAAAGCATCTGCTTTGCATGCAGAAGCTCCCAGGTTTGATCCCTGATATCTCCAGGTAAAGCTGGATAAAAGAAACCCTTTTCAAACCCTGGAGAGCCACTTTCTCATTTTCAAACTTTTAAAATTATTTATTTGAAGCTCTGCAATGCTGTTTGCATCACAACGCAAAAAGAAGGCAACATAAAGGACAAAGGGAAATGGAATATAAACAGGGAGTGGGGATTGCTACACATCATATTATTTCACAGCACATCTCAGAAGATTTCGTGGATAAATTTAAGCATATTGTGCCTCTGCTTATTTTGCACATCAAAATGCCACAAGTTATTTGTCCAAGAGCAGAATTATGCATGCCGTGTTAGGTAGCAAAAACTTTTAAGGGCAGCTTAACCAAATTGTGGAAACAGAGAGATTATTGCAAGACCTACTTGCTATGCTATAATAGTAAATTGCATGATAATGCTAGCTCCTTTTCTGCCCCGGAACTCAGTGTGCACAAAAATCACAAGTTTACTGAATTCAGGGACCATGGAGGCATAAGAGGCTGTCTCCTATAAAGTCAGACCTATGGATGCAGGAAGGCATCATTTTCCATTCCATCCTGTATTCGACACCCACAGCTCTATTCCCCTCACAGAGCTCCAATTCCCAGAGTTCCTTGAAAAGAGAGACTGATTGTTAAACCACTCTGGGAATTGTAGTTTTGAGAGGGGGAATAGGGGTCTCCTAACAACTCTGAGCACCATAGAATTCCCATGATTCTTTGGTGGAAGCTGTGACTGTCCAAGCAGTATAATAGTGCTTAAAAAGTACAGTGTGGATGTGGCCGCAGTTAAAGTTAAAGTGTGATAATTCCTAACTTTGAATCAACACATAGAAATTAGCATCTCCAAATTTTAGGCAACTAGATTAGGCCTCTCTTGACCGTCCCCCCCCCCGACAGTGATGGCCACCCTGCTGCTTTGTACAAGTAATTTGGAAGCAAAGCTCCTTGAATTCAACAAGGCTCACTACCAAAGTAAGTGTGAATAGAAACACATCCTAAACAACGGAAGATCAGATACTACCAGATACAGCAATGCTCATTACACTTGCATTATACAGCAGCTGCAACTGTTCCAATTTGTCTCTGACCTCTATCGGCCTTCCGCACGAGATAGGGAGAAAAAAAAAACGTTTTCCTATTCCACAGATCATTGTCTTCCAGTTTGTAAATTCTTCCATGCTCCCACATCAAACGCTATCTATTGTGCAATGAGAGGCTTTCCTGAGGCTATTCAGCAATTGTCTGCCAAAATTTGGCAGCTATTTGCTCATTACCCCACCCCACCTCCGACGTGCATACCTTCAGCAAGCTCAGAGCAAGGAAATGTGCATTGGAAACCCAATGCATGGCATTTAGGTGTATTACGTGCTCTGCGGGGCCAGCTGTACCCTTTTGAGAAAGCTTGGCAAACAGCACAAACCTTTGGGGCAGAAGCACAGGTGACGGAGAGAATGCTATCCAAAAGTACAGGCGTGTCACTGACTGAAGAACAGTCCTGCCGTCAAACCGAAGAATACAGCCACCCGCAGAGTTTCTCTCTCTCTCCACATCTCAACATATTGCCCTGCTATAAGGCGCTAAGATTGTAAGAAATGCCCTGCGGCATCAGGCCAGCAGCCCATCCAGGCCAGCATTTTCTTCTCATAGTGGCCAAAAGGATATCTATGGGATATCCTGCAAGCAGGACCTGGCCACACCAGCACTCTGCTCTCCTGCAACTGGCTGTCAGAAGTGTATCTGCACACTGAAGTCAGAACATAACCCTTAGGATCAGTAGCCCTTGATAGCCTTTAGCCAACATGGTTTTGTCTTAAGGGCACATCCAGACTTTCTTTCACTCCATGTTTTGTGGCACTGATTGTGCTTTAGGCATTGGGAAAGCCTTTGTTTGGATGGAGGGGAGGTTGTAGCCTCCATCTGCCCCTCCTCATTAAGGGTATCCAGTTAAAGGGATCCAGGGGTGTGGATTCTGTCCAATGCCCGAACGTGGGCTAGGGCCATGCCACGGCCCCAGTGGGGACCCCTCGGGGTGCCCCTATTTGATGTAAGTCATAGGGCTCCAGGCGCGTAGCAAGGGGGTGATGGGGGCAGGCTGCCCTGGGCTACACTCGGGGGACTCCACTCAGGGGCACCCCTCCCTGCCCCTCGCTTCCGCCCGCGCGTGCCATACAGACATATGCTGTCTGTGCCAGCTGCCCTGCGAGCGGCAGCCCATTACAGGCTGCTGTGTGCGAGCAGCGCGTACTGACTGTGCATGTGCAACATCCCGGCGCGTGCGCACTCCATGCGCCATTTGTCCTGATGTGTGTGTTGTGATGTCATGATGCCCCGCCCCCAGGAGGCACCTCCGTGTTTGCCACCCTGGGCAGCCAAGCGGCACCATTCGCCACTGTAAGGGTCACCCTATTGGTGGTTTACCCCTAGATGGACTCCCTGAAGGTGGGCAGGAGTGTAATATAGCCCGGCTTCACCCCAGTGCCTAAGCCAAACTGCTCACGTCTGTAACCAATGAAGTTGTGGCCCATTTGAACCCATAAAACAAAATACTTGTGCCCGTGTGTTTATTATCCATCAGGGAACTGCGGGTTGCAAGGCCTTGGCACACAAAGCTCCATGTCCCAGCAGTCCCCCCCCCCCCGCCCAAACACCTTCCTTGTGAAAATCTACTCTTTACTGCTCAATCAGAGGAAACGGCAATCCACAGAAAAAACCAAATTGCTTTTTGTTCCAATTCAGCTTTAAAGAACAGGTTTTCCTGGGGAGAGCATCAAGGCAAAACAAAAGAGCTTGGATGTGGTACTTTGAAGGGTGGACCTCATCTTAAAAAGCATGGTGCAAAAGGTAGGTGTGCAAGAGCTCTAATCCTCTTTTAAAGCCACTCAAACTGCTGGCCTTCATAACATTTTGTGGGAACAAATTTCAGTGTATAAGTATGTGCCATGTGACTGAGTGCACAGGTGCTCCCACTGTCTCAATTTACTAGGGCTATAGTAAATACATTTTCTGGGATCTGTCCTTTAAAGTAAACTACAGCTTTGAGGACCAATATCAGACTGCAAGAAAAGAGGTTCGTAAGTAAACTGCGGAACTCACTCCCACAGCAAACATGTTGGCCACCAACCTGGGCAGCTGTAAAAGAGAGGATTGGACACATTCATGGAGAATAACGCTATCGAAGACTACTAGCTGCTATTACTCTGTCCTGCCTTCAGAGTCAGAGGCAGCACAGGTTAGCCTCACCAATTTATGCGGAGGTTACGTTCCAAGACACTGCGTGCTTAAGTGAAATCTGGTATACAGTCATACCTCAGGTTAACTACGCTTCAGGTTGAGTACTTTCAGGTTAAGTACTCCGCGGACCAGGAAGTGTTTACTTCCGGGTTCTGCCGTGCACACATGTGCAGAAGTGTTCTGCGCATTTTTCGCATGTGCAGAAGCACTCTATCAGCGCTTCGTGCACACACGCTATCACCGCTTGGGTCAAGTACTTTTTGGGGTGCGAATGCCACCCCGGAACCAATTAAGTACTTAACCTGAGGTACTACTGTAAATGTTATTTTTTTTAATCTACAATACTGTCTTATTTATTTTATAGTATGGTACATTGATTATTGCCTTCATTTTATGGATCAATGGTCTCGTTAGACAGTAAAATTCGTGTTAAATTGCTGTTTTAGGGGGTGTTTTTCATTGTCTGGAATGGATTAATCCACTTTCCATTACTTTCAATGGGAAAGTTCGCTTCAGGTTAAGTACGCTTCAGGTTAAGTACGGACTTCCAGAACCAATTAAGTACTTAATCTGAGGTACCACTGTAATTGAAACACCATTGAAAAAGCCTGCAAACATCCCATTCCCCCATTCCCCCCGCCCACTGCCCCTTTTTGTGACTTTTCAGGTTCACTTCTGGCTTCGGCACAGTCGCACACATATCAGATGCGCCTAAAACATTGCAGCCTGTACTGCTTCTGAATGCCAGTTGCTGGAAAATGCAGGAGGGGGGCAAGCTAGAGGGCATCTGTCTGGCCACTGTGGGAACAGAATGGTGGACTTGATGCACCTACCATGGCCTGGAAGGTGTGTGACGGAATTAGACAGAAGGATAATGCAATTTTAATGGTACAGTTATGAAATGGCAGAAGTTTCAATTATATTAATTTGCAACTAAACAAAATTGATCTGTGATGGGCTGCACGATCCTTTGGAACCCAATATTCTTTCTTCTTTTTTAAAGATTAATTCTATTTATAGAAGAAGAAGAGGAGGAGGAGGAGGAGGAGGAGGAGGAGGAGGAGGAGGAGGAGTTTGGATTTGATATCCTGCTTTATCACTACCCGAAGGAGTCTCAAAGCAGCTAACATTCTCTTTTCCCATCCTCCCCCACAACAAACACTCTGTGAGGTGGGCGGGGCTGAGAGACTTCAGAGAAGCGTGACTAGCCCAAGGTCACCCAGCAGCTGCATGTGGAGGAGCGGAGACGCAAACCCGGTTCCCCAGATTACGAGTCTACCGCTCTTAACCAGTATACCACAAAAAGAATCATGTGGGGTGGGGGGAGTGGCCAGTGAGTTTTGGAATGAGAATTAGGGAGTTATGAGCCTCTACCTATTTTTATCTGTGGACATACTGATGGGGTGGCTGGCTGGCTGGCTGGCTGGGTTATTGCAAAAGCATAACCGTTTCTGGTGAACTACTCCCACAGAACACATCTGCGTCTGGAAGAAACAAAACTACTAAACAACAGCAAAAGTACTATTAGGATCTGCCTCACCGTGGGCCCTTTTTGTTCTGGCATCTAGTGCCATGTTCTTGTCGAGTCAACTTAAGGCAACAAAAATCGAAACAGAACATTGCCCATTAAAACCCCATTGGCGGCATTATGCATGTAGCTTTCTTCAAGCGGAAGAGACTGCAATGCATTTTTTAAAAGTTTTATTTTAAAAATTTTTTGTACTTTATCTTTTCAAGATCAGCTTTAATAAATTATCACCCTTTAGCTCAAAATACGACTTTTCTCATGCTTGTGTATCCGTGAAAACCCACCTGCTGGAAAGCAAAGGAAATAGTCACATACTGCTTAACATCTTATTCTCTCTAAAACACTGCATGGTGCTAAGTGTTCATTTGGGTGTAGGTTTATTCTAAATGGGGAACAAACCCCCAGGAATAAATTTGCAAGCCATCCCTGTTTGTTTTAGAAGGGATTAACAAGACCAATATGATATACTGAATCACCGTGGGTTCACAGGAGCCCAAAAGGTCAGGTCTGCCTGAAGCCTGGTTGAAACAAGCCTTAATGGCCATTGGTTGAGGTGCTGTGATGTCATGGAATGCTCACCTATTCAGAAGTGGTCTATACCTAATTCACATGGCAAAGGACTTCCCTGTGGTTCCCTGCAGATATTTACTTTATACTCATGATGTCCCAGTGACACGCAGATCTGGGGAACCTATTCTGGGCTGCTAGCCTTACCCACATACCTGGGAGCAAGTCCGATTGAACTAAACATAGCATTTACAATGTAGTCAGTTACACAAATTCATGGAACATAATGCTATCATCAGCTACTATACAGGATACCTACGTTCACACGCCACTATTGGATGTGTTATAACAGTTTGCAGGGAATCACAGGTGGGAAGAGTGCTGTTGGGCTCCAGTTCTGAACTAGATGAGTTCTGGTCCACCAGAATTCTTCTTATCTATCTATCTATCTATCTATCTATCTATCTATCTATCTATATGTAAACTGGCCATGTCCATGGGTTTCCAGTTTTCACTGAAACCGCTTGAGCGATAGCGATGAAATTTGGACACATCATCACATGCCACTATGGGAGTGTTCCTAGCTACATGGGATATACAAATGTCACACATTTTTAGGACCTAAAAAGTCAGCAGGAGACCCTGTCGAGCATGCTGGGAAAAGAACCAGGTTACAAAACATCGCCCTCTAGTGGCAGCTACACTATTACTGCAGCTAGAAAAACTTCCCTTTCCACAGCACTTCAGCTCGCCTTTACAGACTAGGCCGAATGGAAGTGGGGACTCGCCTGGGTGGGGTTTGGGGGGGAGGAGGGGGCGGGATACGTCATGGATTGGGACAGGGTGGGGGGAATCACAGGGATGAGGTGGGGGTGGGGGAGGAGGGGGCAGGGTACGTCATGGATCAGGACAGGGTGGGGGGGGAATCACAGGAATAAGCCATAGCGTGGTCTAGGAACCACCTATGTGCTTTTATTTTATCATATATTAAATATGCATGCCAACCAAATCTTATATTGTGGCCCTCCAGATCTAACATTTCTTTTTCTTTCAATACTACCCATTCCCTCATCCATACTAATCCAACAGCTGCATGATACATCTCCAGATCCGGTAACGCAACCCCCCCCCCTTTCTCTTTTATTGATTAATATTTGGTATTTAATTCTCAGTTTCTTCTCATCCCAAACAAACCTTGTTATGTCTCTCTTCCATTCTGTAAAACAGTTCCCCCCCCCCCATATAGGTATTGTTTGGAACAAGAACATCATCTTAGACAGGACATTCATCTTTATTACCGAGATGCGTCCCCAGAGGGCTAGGTGTAGCTTATTCCATGATTCCATGCTCTTTTTAATTTCTTTCCATACCTTATTATAGTTGTCTTGATATAAATTTAGGTTGTTACTCGAAATCCAGATTCCTAGATATTTTACCTTTATTTATTTATTTCCAGATCTGTTATTTCTTGAAGTTTTTTATTTTCTTCCTTAGATAAGTTTTTGGTCAGCATGTTGGTCTTATGATAATTTATTTTTAATCCCATAGCTCTTCCATATTGTTTAATTAAATCTAAGGCTACAGGGATTCCTTGTTCTGGGTCTTGTGTTGTGATGATCAGGTCATCTGCAAATGCTCTGACCTTATAGGTGTTTTTTCCTAATTTGATGCCCTTTATCTTTTCTTCTTTTCTAATGTGGTGGAGAAGTGGTTCCAAGGCCAATATAAATAATAAAGGCAGATTTTAATGATAGAATATTTACAAATAGCGAAGCTGACGGGTTGGGTACGAGGAGCGGAGAAGCAGAAAGTTACAAGAGAGTGGATTATAGTTAGAGAATATTTTAATCATTATAATGACAACAGCCCCTTGCTGGCAGAACTGGAATGATATTTGTAAAGGAAAATGAACAAAATAATTAAGATGGAAAAAATAAAAAAGAAGGTATGGTAATAAAAACCTGTGGAAATCTAGGATGGAAGAAACTAGGTATAACGAACTAGGTTGGAAGTGCCGTGTTTCTCTGAAAATAAGCCACACCCCGAAATAAGCCACACCCCGAAAATAAGCCATAGTGATAGGCAGTTTAACCTTGTAGGTTAAACTGTACCATACTTAATAATTAAAAAAAGACATCCCCTGAAAATAAGCCACTGTGTTGTTGTTTTTTTTGAGGAAAAATAAATATAAGATGGTGTCTTATTTTTGGAGAAACACGGTATCTTATGTTCAAAGCTTGGAAGGGAAACTTTGGAAATATTTTAATTTTTGTTAGCTTGTGTTTAATACTTTTTCTTTTTCTATTAGTAGGTAAACAGTATGTATTAGTTACAGGTAGGTAGCCGTGTTGGTCTGAGTCGAAACAAAATAAAAAAATTCATTCAGTAGCACCTTAAAGACCAACTAAGTTTTAATTTTGGTATGAGCTTTCGTGTGCATGCACACTTCATCAGATACACTGAAACAGAAGAAACCAGACCCTTTCAGAAACAGACTGGAAAGAGAAGTTGCTGAATTGCAACTCATTAGCAAGCTTAAAACCATGGAGCCACCTGGAATGAACAGAGAGATAGGATTCTTATCTCATTATACATTATCAAGCTTTCCTTAGCACCTCAGCCCTTGCTTTCCCCCCGCAAGACCAATTGCAGTCATTAACAGTTATCTACAGGTTTACCACTCCTATCAGCCCATCACCCCCACCCCCCACACCCTCTGAATATACATAAGGGTCTGGTTTCTTCTGTTTCAGTGTATCTGATGAAGTGTGCATGCACACGAAAGCTCATACCAAAATTAAAACTTAGTTGGTCTTTAAGGTGCTACTGAAGGAATTTTTAGTATGTATTAGAATAGCCTTGAATATTGTGTTTGTACAATGTTGTACTTTTAAATGATTTTCATTAAAGAATTTTAATAATAATAATAATGGAATAAGCCACAGCAATGCATGGCCGGGCCAGCTAGTCCTCTTATGAAATGGTAAACATGCCTAGGATTTTGCTATTAGAATTTTGTTCCTGTCTTCACCCCCATCACACACACACAGTTAAAATGAACTCAAGTTTGCAGCATCTGCAGCACTAGAAATGTCACATCCTTAATCTACTAATCTGCACAGTGGTGTGGGAGGGAGAGGAAGCAGATACGCAGACGCACATTTCAACATAGCTCATCTGCTAAAATGGAAAAAAGGGGGGGCTGCTTTTGTTCATACATCTCTGTCACACAGTCCCAACTCATGCCAAAAAAATCACCAGGAACAGAGGTGGAGGAGAATTCTGCCAAGCACACTGTTACGATGAATGGAAGTTGGATTGGGTACGCCCTGTAAGGTGAGGACTGTTGAACCTCCAGCTCCTTCCATCATAATTCTAAAATTGTACACAGTTCTCTCAGGCCATCTTTTTTTTCCCCACTTGATTTGCTCATGTGTAGGTTTCTTTAAAAAAAAAAGTTGGTTCAGAAATGGCAAATTGAATGAATGGAACAATCTTTTTGAGTCTGCTATCCACTTGAGCCAACCATCTGCTTTCTGCGTCTCGACGTCTTCCAGGGGATGTGTAATATTGATTGGAATCTGGCTTTCTCTCTCTCTCTCATACATACACACATGAAATGTGAACCTTCTTTTCCAGACAGTTCAAAACTGGGATATAGCTAGGAACAGGAACGGAAGGATCTGTCTATTTTGGTTCTCATAGCTTCTCATTTCTACATTCTTCAATTCAGTTCCTCACGTTTCTACAGCAATTTATTTATTTTTATATAAAAACAAATTCACCAGGAACATTATTCAGCATGTTAGTGCGAATTTCTCTCAGTAAAAATCCTCCCCCCCTAATGTATAGTGTACATTTCTTCTAAAATGATTGTTTTTTTGTATGTTATTTTACTCATTTCTTTCATTGTGATGCACATTTCCCTCTAAAATATGCACGTCTGTGACACCTCTGGATCTGTTGTAAGAGGACAGGAAGGTGGCTGAGGACAGACTGAGCTTTGGTGCCCCATTCACCTTAATGGATGAACCTCAACTGGTCTTCCTTCTGATCTTCAACACAAAGTTACTGATGACACCACTTGCACAGAAAGTATTTTGCTTTCATCTTCTGCCATAGTGATCAAGCACTTTCCTAGAACCTCCACCTGAAGTTCATTTCTGAATGAAGCATTTTGTTTGATTCCAGACAATTTGCCCCATGAGAGAGATCCTGTATGCTTCTTCAATCAAAGGAAAACCATTGCACAGACAGTGTGCGAGAAAAATGTGTTTCAAATATACCAGGCTTTCTCAGGGGAGTTGTTCTTCCACCAGCCGCCACGATGACTCAGCCTACAAAAAACATTAACTCTACTCTGATGATCTTATCTTGCCCAACTCCAAGCTTTGGGGTTCATCTGTCCTCTTGTACACATGTGATGCTCTAATTTCACTTTTGTTTTGTTTTGTTTTGTTTCCAACACAGTTGGACAGGCTGTGCTAATAGAAATGGGAAAGTTCTCCAGCGTCTTCTCAGATTGAGCCCAGGGCTCAGGAGTGGGAGTCCCTTTCTGCCCACTGTCATGCAGTCTAATGGCACACCTCTTCTCCATTTATTTGAATGGGGACAGATACTGTACGGAGGGGTTGCATCACAAGGAGGAATGTCAATCTGCCCGTGAAGGACCCATCCCCTCTGATTTTGTCTTCCCCCCTGGGGGGGGGAGGGAAATGAGGCTCACAAAATATGCTGCAGAGGCAAAATCAGAGGATGAGGGAGGAAGACTCATCTTATTCTGTCCCCATATCTTTAACCAACAAACGCTTTTTTGTTTTAATTGTATTTGTTTTGCCAAAATCTTGCAATGGCATTCCTCTTTGGAAACCAGAGTTGAAAAAGGGTGAACACAACAGACAAATGAAGTACCGTAGGTGGCCATTGTGGCTCTTACACTTTTCTTCCCCATGAGTCATTTGAAAGTTGCTGATGATCTCGATGGACCGCTTAAAAGATTTGTCTGGCTGTTGTAGCAATTGAAATGTGCTGTGCTAGATGATGTATGATTTTAAGTGTATTTTTAATTGCTGGTTCTTTTTAAAAAATGTATTTTATGGCATTGCAATCTGTGTTATATAGAATTCTAATTGCAATACAGCAAAATGCAATGGAAGAACTGAAAGAAGCAATAAAAATACAATTAAAAATCAAAACGTATATTTAAAGCAGACATGACACAAGACAACTGACTTAAGCTAACAGAATGCTGGCAAGCCACAGACCACAATTTGGGAACTTCTGCAATACAGCCCATTATGCACCTAAAGTACTTGTTTATGTGACAAAATCATCAGATGCATGCCAGTATGCAAATTCTATATAAATGAAGGATTGCTCTCACTCGTAATCCTTTCCTATTGCGTACAGCCAACATAATTTTGGTTCAGTTGGTTGAAAGCTCTCCAAGCCTGTAGTATCTGGGTTGGATCAGCTTTTTCAAGACTCCTGCTAGTCGCCAAATATCACACAGTACATCCCAACCCTTTTACTATTAACTGCTACACTCAACTCATGTTTGGAGTTTTAAAACTTTAAGAACACAAGAAGGAAGATAGCTCCAAGAATGGCAGACTATGCAAGGCCTCCAAAGTGCTAATGTTTCCATTCCATTCAAAGTAATCTAAAATAAGATATGGGCTGCATCTTTCACACTTCATGTGGAAAGTATCCACAATTAAACTATTGAAAAATCTGATAGTTCTACTAGAGCAGACATAGGCAACCTTGCCTCGCCAGATGTTTTGGAACTACAACTCCCATGATCCCTAGCTAACAGGGCCAGTGGTCAGGGATTATGGGAGTTGTAGTTCCAAAACATCTGGAGAGCCAAGGTTGTCTATGCCTGTGTACTAGAGATTGCATGGAAAGCTGGAAAGGATTGTTCAGCCACCTGCCATCTTTAAAGTGTTATGATTTATCCTCATCGTATCTCTCCTTGACATATCACAATGCTTGCTCCACCCCCTTCCCATCTCTTATGGAGAACAGCCACAGAATCATAAAATTGTAAAGTTGGAAGGGACACCGAGGGTTATCTAGCCCAAACCCTTGCAATGCAGGAATCTTTTCCCCAATGTAGGGCTCGAACCCATGACCCTGAGATTAGGACTTGCATGTTCTACCGACTCAGCTTTTCCAGAAGAGAGAAGATCTGCAATGGACAAAGGTCAATAGGAGCTCCACTGTCCCTTCCCAATTTCTCCACTTGTTTCTGGGAGATGTTTTCCGAATTCTCCAGTCATAAGACTGGCTGACACACCAATGTGATGAGTAATTTATAACCAGAATCTTAATGTGGGTAAATCTGAATTGACGGATTCTAGCTGGAAGGCCTGCAATTTCACATCATGCTGTTCTGCAACCAACCTGATGGGTAGTGAGGGGTCTCCAGCATCCCACCAGTCCTTCGGTGGGCTAATGTACATGCACCACAGTTCCCAACTGTATCCATGGGCTGAATTTTCATAGCGCTGAACCTCAAAGGTGTCCTGCTTGATATTGTCAATAGAGGGAAGAATGACTCTTTTCCGGTTTTCCTGGATCCGTGAAAGAACGGGCTCAGCCCTGAAAAGGAAAGCAAAACAGTGTTGAAGGACATAGGCATATCAATCCTAAGTGGGGTGGGAGATGAGACGAAAGACAATTGCTTCCGTTTTATTTATTCTACCTCTCACTTATTAAAAGAACTACCATGGATGGTCTGGGGTAAACCGAGCCTCCCCCCTATTGCTCCCCTTAGCCTTTCTGTATTCCCTCATGCACTCGAGGGTTTTCTTCTTTTTCTTCTTCTTCTATACAAAAGAGAGTCCTCTTCCAGCACAACCGGGGCCAGGTACCTATTAAAGTTCAGGGCTGTATCTGAGACTATCCCTTGTGCCCACAGTATAGGGAGTTCTGCCTCTAAGAATCCCTTCCTGTCAAAGCTTGCCCCTTCCCTGAGGTAACTTTATGACACCCTGGGTCTGTCTGCCTGGCTCGCCCCCTTGGTGCACCCCAAAGATACAAACTAACAGTTCCACTCTTGAAGGAAATGTTGTCTTTTTAATGGGTGTCCTCATGAATGAGTTTCATGTACCTTGGCTGGAAAATAACACAGACGATTTTCTGATTGGCACTTTAACGCTGGAAATTTTATTTCTCAAGAACGTAATGGTTGCTTTAAGGTATTCCTGTTGTACAAGCTTAGTTTCAATGGTAATAACCTTGTTACTCATCTACTAGATCAGTGTTTCTCAACCAGTGTGCCTCCAGATGTTTTGGGACTACAACAGCTAGCAAGACCAGTGGTCAGGAATGATGGGAGTTGTAGTCCCAAAACATCTGGAGGCACACTGGTTGAGAAACACTGTACTAGATAACCTAATGACTACCTAACCTAAACCTACTCTCCTAGATCTTCTTTACAACCACCCTCACACTCCTGCGCCCCCAGTACCCTCTCAACTGACCAAATGGCTGTCCCTTCTCTTTAAACATTCAACCATTCTCCTCCCCTCATGGAATGTCCAGTCAGTCGACAGGGAGTCTGAGTTAACCCTTGATGGGTCGGGTTGATAAAGCTGTAACAAACAGCATAAAAACGTCACACAGATGAGAAGTGACAGCTGCTCCTTCGCTTCTGAAGGCCTACCTGCCCACATCGACGAGGGCAAAAAGGTAGGTGCTTGCGGATTACTGCAGCCGTGCTGTGGGGTTTCCCCCAGACAGACCCCTAGGAATGTCACACTCATCGCTGAATGACATAAGAACTTTGGACCGTTGAGTAAAACAAAATTCCAAATCTAGTACGGCAATAGATTCTGACAGGATATAAATAGAATCATCTATGCATGATATTTGCATTTGAATTGTAATGAGATGCATCAAAATTCCGACAACCTGCACAACCCTAGGTATATGGCTGCAAGGCTTATTTTTGTGTGTGTTCAGGGGTTTTACACAGACTGCTTCAGGGAAGGTATTTACACTTGCTATGTCTAATCAGAAGCAAGCCCCATTGAGTTCAGTGGGACAGCCCCCCCCCCATTAAGAGAGTACAGAATTACAGCCTAAATCCGTATTTGGTGTTCATTTGCCTGATTTGATTTATACATCCTGCCCTAAAGCTTTCCTCTGCTTTTGTGAAGATGAGAGACCGTGTACTTGAGTCACCTTGAGATAACATGAAATGTAGGTAGCTAAAATGCTAAGCCCTTCAGCAGCATCACCCGCTGCTTTCACAAAGCATTTATGATGGTGCTCTCAGGATCGTAATAATGATAATAATAATAATAATAATAATAATAATAATAATAATAATAATAATAATGCTTTTGTTTAAGCCAATTCTTATTGAGACTGTGAACACTGGGGGTGGGGGTAACTTAAGGAAGGCCACATTTGCATTACATTTTTAAAGGACTATTATACCACATTAACAGTTACAGAGTCGGGGAGCTATAGTTTGTTAAGGGTGCTGAGAGTTGTTAGGTTAGTTGAAAGTTATGTGGAGACCCCCATTTGCCTCACAGAGCTACACTTTCCAGAGTTCCCTGGGGAAAGGGATTGATTGCAAACCATTCTAGGAATTGTAGCTCGGTAAGGGGAACAGAGTCTTCTAATAACTTGGGAACCATTGTTGTAGTACCCAGTAGTAGTAGTAGTAGTAGTAGTAGTAGTAGTAATTTATTATTTATACTCTGCCCATCTGGCTGGGTTTCCCCAGCCACTCTGGGCGGCTTCCAACAGAAGAATAAAATAATCTATTAAAGATTAAAAGCCCCCCTAAACAGGGCTGCCTTCAGATGTCTTCTAAAAATCTGGTAGCTGTTTTTCTGTTTGACATCTGATGGGAGGGCGTTCCATAGGGGGGGCACCACTACCGAGAAGGCCCTCTGCCTGGTTCCCTGTAACTTGGCTTCTCGCAACGAAGGAACCGTCAGAAGGCCCTCAGCACTGGACCTCAGTGTCCGGGTAGAATGATGGGGGCATAGCTGCCAAGTTATCCCTTTTTTAAAGGGATTTTCCCTTATGCTGAATAGGCTTCCTCGCGAGAAAAGGGAAAACTTGGCAGCTATGGATGGGGGTAGAGACGCTCCTTCATTTGTATACCTCAGGGCGGTTCACAACATAAAACTACAAGATAAAAAACACAAAATGCATAATAAGAACAAATCAATAGCCCCCTTCCTCCCTTAAACTACAGTTCCCAGAATTCTTTGTGAGAAGTATTGACTATTAAAGTAGTATGCATATGATTCTATAATTCTACCCCGACCCCAACTTCAAAATCTTGGTAGAAGGTTACAGGTAGGTAGCCGTGTTGGTCTGAGTCGAAGCAAAATAATAATAAAAAATCCTTCAGTAGCACATTAAAGACCAACTAAGTTTTTATTTTGGTATGAGCTTTCATGTGCATGCACACTTCTTCAGATACACTTGAAACAGAAGAGTCAGACCCTTATATATATACAGAGGGTGGGTGGGAATGGGTGATGGGCTGATAGGAGTGGTAAACCTGTTGACAGCCATCAACAGGTTTACCACTCCTATCAGCCCATCACCCATTCCTACCCATTCCCACCCACCCTCTGTATATATATATATAAGGGTCTGACTCTTCTGTTTCAAGTGTATCTGGAGAAGTGTGCATGCACACAAAAGCTCATACCAAAATAAAGACTTAGTTGGTCTTTAAGGTGCTACTGAATTTTTTAAAAATTTGGGTAGAAGGTGTGTGTTTAAATTTGGGGACACCTTCATAGCTTCCATTTGGTTCTGAACATCTACCTTGCACACATACATTGGGATTTTGAAGGGGTCAATGATCTTTGGAGGTCCCTTCTATATCTTATGGCTTTGAATAAAACAATGGATTCCCCCATTTAGACTCATATTCTCCACCCCCATAACTATCTTGGCTGTGAGACTCAGAAGACCTGCCCCTTGCCTTGCAAGCCTTTTCCCACCTGACTGATTCCATCTACGAAAGGTGAGGCTGCAGACCCAGGGCATCGAGGTTGAGCTTCCATGCTGCCCGCCATGAACCACCATTTTCAGGATCAGCAACAACAGCAGCAGATATGTTCTATGCTTATGGTGACATTTCATCACACAGAATCATAGAGTTAGAAAGCACCTCCAGTCCAAACCTCTTACATTGGAATTTAGAATCCCTTACAGGGATCGAACCTGCAACCGTGGAGCTGTCCGCACCATGTTCTAACCAACTGAGCTATTTATTCCCTTGCTAATTATGCTGTTCTAAATGCACGTTTTATATTTGACTTCCTTCTGTGATGTTCTATTTTGGATTGTTTTATTTGATGTAGGTTGTAAACAGCTTTTAGATTCCCCCCCACTTAAAAATATAAAGCAGTATCGAAATGAAATGAATAATAATAAAAACAGCAACATAATCCAAAGCAAAGTCCTGCTCTCTGTGTAGTAAAACACAAGGGGAAATTCAATGCTCCATACTTCAAAGAAGCCCTTTCAAAACATAGGAGCTCAGTCAATTATAGTGTCCTCCTTGCTCTTCCCGAGTAAAAAAACCCAGTTCTGAAGAGCAAGTGACGAGCAATAATAGCATTTAGCTTAGCTCGGCGTACAGGTGCAAGCATTGAAAATAAGCCTTCTGAATACATCCTTCAGCTTTATTGTTCAAAGGGAGGCTCTGGTGACTCCACTCAAAATCTGTCTCTCCTCCACCTTGCTTGTTGTGTAGATATGCCACTATTTTACTCCTGGGTGCTTTCTGCATTCTTTTTCAAAGCACACAATGAAACATGCATTATAGGCTCACGTGTCACACATTTTTCAAGAACAAGGGAGATGGAATTTTCTTTTTTAAAAAGAAACATAACCTGTTTTGTTGTAAAAACATAGGAAGAGGAAGGGGGGGGGGGAGAGAGAGAGAGAGAGGCAGCACTTCCCTTTCAGCACAAAGCCCTTTCATATAGCCTTGACACTCCAGAAGCAAACAATCTCCGCAAGTGCCCCTCTAGGCTGGTGTGTGTGTGTGTGTGTGTGTGTGTGTGTGTGTGTGTGTGTGTGTGTGTTGTGGAAGCATTTTGCAACATGTCATTGACACAAATTGGTAGTGAATTTATCCTAGACTGTCTATACAGTAGCGCCCCCGCTCTGTGAAATACCCTCCCATAAGATGGGGGGGGGTAGAAATAATAAATTATTATTAAATTATTATGATATTGTGCATTTCTCCTTATTAAGAACTTAAAAGAGTTTTATCCACTGCTAGACCCATTCAAGTGAATAGGTGCCACTAACTTAGACTCATTACTTTTAATGGCTTTACTCTGAGTAGAACTTAGCTGGTGACAATCCATAAGTATAGGCAATGTGCACGCACGCACGCACTTACACACACCCCTTTACGTGGGGGTTACGTTCCAGGGCACCACACGCATCTGTGAAGTCTTATCTATTTGAAACACCTCTGAGAAAAGCCTGCAAATACCCCGTTCCACCCCTTTTTGTGATGTTTCCGGGTCACTTCCGGGTTTGGCGCGGTGTGCATATGCAAGGCTGCATATTGAACATGTGCAAGGCTGCATATTGAACATTTATTTAAGTAGAGCCCTGTTGAATCAGGCCAATGCCCCAACTAACCCAGCACCCTATTCTCACAGGGGCCACCAGAAGACTGCAAGTGGGGCCTGAGGGTACGAGAATTCTCCCCCTCTGTGATTCCCAGAAACTGGTATTCAAAAGTCCTCACTGCGTCATAGAATCATAGAATTGTAGAGTTGGAAGGGACCCTGAGGACCATGTAGTCTAGGCATAGGCAAACTCGGCCCTCCAGATGTTTAGGGACTACAACTCCCATCATCCCTGACCAGCTGTCCTAAATGGGGATCGAACCTGCAACCTTGGCATTATGAGCACCACGTGCTAACCATCTGAGCCATCTGGGATGTACATAGTACCTCTGGCAGTGGAGGCAGAACATAGCCACTGTGGCTCGTTCTTTTGTGGGGATTCCTGAATGATAATACTACCTTATCACTCTCTGGCAGGGCACTCTTGTACTATAGCACAACAATAGTGGGACGGAAAAACAACAACACCTGGAACATCAAGAATGCTTTGATGGTGTTTACTGCTTGGCAGGGGGTTGGACTGGATGGCCCTTGTGGTCTCTTCCAACTCTATGATTCTATGATCTGCGTTATGAAAATTGGCAGGATTGCAGCAGAATGTGACAGGTAAAAGGTAAAGGTAAAGGACCCCTGACAGTTAAGTCCAGTCACAAACGACTCTGGGGTTGCGGCACTCATCTCTCTTTACTGGCTGAGGGAGCCAGCGTTTGTCCGCAGACAGTTTTTACAGGTTATGTGGCCAGCATGACTAAGCCGCTTCTGGTGAAACCAGAACAGCACACGGAAACACTGTTTCCCTTCCTGCCAGACTGGTACCTATTTATCTACATGCACTTTGACATGCTTTCAAACCGCTAGGTGGGCAGGGCTGGGACCGAGCAAAGGGAGCTCCATTAGAAATTAAGCCAAATGTCTTCTCCAAAACTTTAGCAGATACAAACAGCGTTGAAAGCATGGCCTTGCATAACTATCCCAATGCCATCACGAGCACAAATTATTATGAAGGCACATTGATGTCTGGAGAAGCCCCAGGAGAAGCATTTTAAATGGCTTTTTGCTGCCTCCCACTTATTTTTAGTGTGGGAGACTTAGGCTAATGTAACTATTACTGACTTAAAGGGCAGGATCCATTGTTCCACTACCACAAATGTTCCATCCATGCAAACATTGCAGCTTGACAGGTGGTATTATCTTCCCTCTCCGCCCCCCTTCCCCGGGTTCTGGAGGTTCTCCCACGCACCCCAAGCCAATCTTAGGGTACATGGGGTGCACTGAAAGAAAATGGACGGAAAGCCCAGTTGCTTAAGCAGAGGTCCTTGCAAAGGGCTCTCACTGGTGGGGTACATTAGGTGAACCCCATCCAGCATGTTCCTGGTGTGAGATCATGAGGCTGAATTTGAGGCAATGAGGGGTAGAGATGGAGGGAGAATGTGTTCTTATTTTTACATCTTCATACAAGCCAACCTAATTTTCACTTCTCTGAATTCTGTGATACGGTTCTCCAACAACAACAACAAATGTACATATTATACAGAAATGCACCCAAAAATTCATGTATGAGTGAATATATATATATATATATATATATATATATATATATATATATATATATAATGTATTGTATTAGGGAGAATTGCTTGCCCAAATACATATATTATTCAAATGCATTTACAAATGCAGCCTTAAATGGAAACAGACATCCTGGTTGCCAAACAGTGGCTCTCAAATTTCAGCAGCGGCCTGTGTGATGCTAAATTTGGCGCCCCATCCTGCTAATAATAATAATAATAATAGTTTATTTAAAACCCACCCATCTGGCTGGGTTTCCCCAGCCACTCTGGGCAGGTCCCAACATAATAATAATAATAATAATAATAATAATAATAATAATAATAATAATGCGATAAAATATCAAACATTAAAAAACTTCCCTAAACAGGGCTGTCTTCAGGTGTCTTCTAAAAGTCACATGGTTGTTTATTTCCTTGACATCTGGTGGGAGGGCGTTCCACAGGGTGGGTGCCACTACTGAGAAGGCCCTATACCTGGGTCCCTGTGACTTCGCTTCTCGCAGTGAGGGAACCGCCAGAAGGCCCTCGGAGCTGGACCTCAGTGTCCGGGCTGAACAATGGGGGTGGAGAAGCTCCTTCTGGTACACTGGGCAGTATTGTTCTGGCACCCCCTGCAGTGTGACGGCTAGAGAGACTGCAGTGGTCACACTATCCTGAAAGCCACCTCCCTTGCAGGATGACCAACACATTGTTCTGCTAATGAGTTAGCCCTGGAGCCTTAAGCGCTTCACGTACCAGCCTGCTGTGAACTCCACGTGTGCGTCGAAGAAGCCAGTGATCTGGCCCAAGGCGACCTTCCAGCCTTCGATGCGAGCTCGGATGAGGCCTTCCCTTTTCTGATTGCGGACCACCTTCACCAGGCCAGGGTATCGTTTGTTGACATACTCTTCCAGGGGCGCCTTCAACTCCTCTAGAATGAGAAAGAGAAACCCAAAGAACTGGAGTGACGTGGAGACTTTGGGAGTCAAAGCAGAAGCTGAGATGTTCTCCTACACTTTTCATCTGCCCAGTCTCTCTTTGACATTCCCCAAACAAGCCATGGCAGGCTACTATTCAACAGGTTCAGCACTCCACATCAAATAATATATATAGGGGGAAACCCCACCCATCTAATTTCTGTCTGTTGTGAAGCTGTTAAAAGCACTGATGTGTCACTACAAAAACCAAGGGAACAGCAACCCCAACCTACTGCAACTGGCTTAATTCAATTATAAATCACTGCTGCACCACAGCAAACTACTTCATTGCAGTTGAAGATGGCAAATTGACTGAGGCATGATTTTCATTCAATAATTAGATAAGACGGGGCTAATTTGAGAGAAGCACTAAATCAAAAGAGTTTTTTTCGTTCGGTGCACTTAAAAGTTATTTTTGTTCCTCACACAAAGTACTTCGTTGCAGTTAAGGCTGGGAAATATATTTTAAGCATTCTTCTGCTCCAGCCCTAAACACTCACCATTTCCATTAGGAAGAGCAGCATAGAAAATAGTTTGTATTTGATGCTCAACATTGGGGAAATCCAATTCCCCATTTTCATTTTTTAACTAAAACTGTAAGAGAGAGAGGGAGGCACACACAGCGAGAGAGAAGCCTTAGATCTTCAGAGGTGAAATGAGGGAGGTGATTTAGAACAGGCATCCCCAAACTTCGGCCCTCCAGATGCTTTGGACTACAATTCCCATCATCCCCAACCACTGGTCCTGTTAGCTAGGGATCATGGGAGTTGTAGGCCAAAATATCTGGAGGATGGGGATGCCTGATTTAGAAACTCGCCCATGTAGGAAGCCAGTTGCTACCAAGGCTGTAAAAGTAGCATGGAGAAAGCAAATAGGGAAAAGTTTGATTCCCTCTGTATGGGAAATGCACCCAGAAGACAAAAATGTATCAAGGAGTTAGTGATCTGACATGGTTACCCTTCCTGCCTCTGTTCCTTCTCCCTCCCTCGCTCTTGTTAAGGTTTTTGATGGTTTGAGAACAGTCTTCAATATCCTGAGAACATAGGGAGGAGGTGAAATCCCAGCTGCCTTAATCAGTGGTGGAGGATAATGCCGGGTACCTTCTTTGATGTTGGACATTGTTTTGAGAAAGTGAGGCATTGGGTGGGGGTGGCTAATGGATGATCTGCATGTCTGGCAAGCCACACAGGCTATCTATAAAATCAGATGGTTTGGGCATAGTTTCTTTGAAGCTCGTGCATGGACTGATCAGCCATGCAAACTGAGGCTACCTGGGGGAGTCGCTTCGCCGCTTCTTGAGGGCTTCCAAGTGGCAGGTGGGAGTGCTTGCTTGGTATGTATACATTGCTTGCTGTTTGAGAATAAAATTTTTAATCTTCTCACTCACTTGTGTATTTTGTAATGCTTCTGAATCTCATTTTAAAAAACAAACAAACCCTTGCCTTGGGCAAGACACCCCTCTCCCACTGCAACTCAAGAGGCATTCAGTGAAGCTAAATGTTAGGAGATTGCAGACAGAACAATTACACTATGGAATCCACTCCCACAAGAAGCAAGTGATGACCACCAATTTGGATGGCTTCATGAAGATTAGTCATGCTATTAGCCATGACGGCTATGTTATATGAGGTTTTTTCTTTTTTCTTTTTCTTTTTTCTATATCTTTTCTTTTTCTTTTTCTTTTTTTTCTTTTTCTTTTTTAAGGACATGGATGGATGGAGGGCTGGGTGGACATCCTTCTCTGCCTTCTCTCATCACCCTAGGGCCCACTGGTGGCAGAGGTGGCCTCAGGGGGAGAGGAGGGGGGGGGATAAACCCAGCCACAAAATAGACCACCTTCGACTGTTCTCTCTGCATAGGGCTCTCTCGTGGCAGGGGGGGCTGTGGGGGGAGGGCGGAAAAGGTGGATGAATTTGATTTGTCTGTTTTGTTCTATTTTTGTAAAACTAATAAAAATTATTATAAAAAAATATATGAAATGGTTCATATGGGTGGGAAATTGGCTCTTTAGCTCCTGCGTACCCCAAAAGGTTCTTTTGTTCCACTTTCTTCTACAAATACTGGTGGGAGGGGCGGGAATCTCACTACAGAACTTCAGGAATTATTCCAGTTTCTCTTTCTCAGAGTCTACTGCTGGTAAAGACATTTGCAAGGTCAACATGCTTTGGAGATAAGTGGCAAAGCAGCCTGCTACTTCAAGAGAATGTAGGAATAAGAAATAAAAGGAGTGGTAAACAGCAGAGCGAAACCTCATGGGCTCAGGCTGAGATGGCGTCAAATGAAATGGGTTCATGGCTTGCACTTTGAATGCGCAGACTTCTTGTGTGTGCAAATAAAGCTGTATTTGCAGGACACAGTTCCCCCACACACACCACACAGCCATTGCCCGCCGTTTATTGCTCTGCCTTTTATGCCAAAGTGAAGATGCAGGAACAAAAGGGGGACGTCAAAGCAGCTGCGTGGCAGATTCCCACTCTGCCCCTCTAAATGGAAGTCACTTCCCTTCTGAGAAAATTCAAAGAGGCAGAGATTATAAATTGTCTCTAAGTCCCATAAGGCTGGTGTTGGGTTTCTTCATAGCATTGTTTTGACATAAGGCAATGCCATTAATATTTCAAAGTGCAGGCTTATGGCGCAGGCTCAGCACCACTGAAGCTGCAAAAAAACAAGGTTTAAGTTGTTCATGAAGGAACAGGAGGCAGCTGAAAGTAGAATGCAAGCAAGATAAGTGGGAGTTTGCAGCGCAGTGGGTTGAATTCCTGGCACCTCCAGGTAGGAATGGGAAAGAACAGTCTGAAAGACTGGAGTGTCCCCTGACAGCCTGGCCCCATCTGTGCTATACATTTAAGCATCATTATACCACTTCAAACCATCATGGCTCCCCCTCCCAAAGAATTATGGGAACTGTAGTTAGTGAAGGGGCTGAAAGTTGTTAGGTGGCACCCTATTCCCCTCACAGAGTTACAATTCTGAGATTCCACATGTAGATGGA
Organism: Zootoca vivipara; assembly: GCF_965207765.1. Taxonomy (NCBI): domain Eukaryota; kingdom Metazoa; phylum Chordata; class Lepidosauria; order Squamata; family Lacertidae; genus Zootoca; species Zootoca vivipara. The sequence goes on along the minus strand of NC_142597.1, from coordinate 36,262,642 downwards.
TGGATTGTTAAACCAGTCAAGAAACTGTAGCTCTGTGATGGGAATAAGGGTCTAGAAACTGTAGCTCTGTGACGGGAATAAGGGTCTCCTAACAAATCTCAGCACCATTAAACTATAGTTCCCATGATCCTTTTTTTTTTTTTTGGAGGGGGGGAGCCAAAACCGTTTAAAGTTTTCAACAATGAGGCAATATATATCTGCCTATCCTTACTCAGAGAATTGATGCTACATTGCATCTATTGAGGTTACATTCATTAAGAGGCTGAGGGATGTAATGTAAACGAATAATAGAGAGCCCAAACTACAGTTACTAGGAATCTTTGGGGAAAGATGGGACTGCTTTTTTAAAATTTTTGAAAATGTATATATTTGGTTTTTCAAATTAAAATTTTACAGAGATATATCAAATATAAATCATAGAAACAGGATTCCAAGGAATCTCCTGGACTTCCACCCTCCCCTTTGTGGGTCCTATTATTAATCAGTTCCTCCCGCATCTTTTATGATGATCCAAATCCTTTACCTCTTCCATTACGTCCATAATTCAACCTTAAACTACAAGTGATATTCCAATCCTACTAACTACAAGTGATATTCCAATCCTACTAACGATTTTAACAGTGGTCTTTAAGATATAAATTCTCCCCGTTCCTTATTAAAATTTTGGTCTTCCTGATTTCTGACTCTTCCGGCCATTTTCGCCATTTCAGCATAGAATCTAGGACTGTTTAAAGTGGTGTGAGACTGCTTTAAATGTATAGTGCAGATGGGGCCTTGGTTGGCTCTATTTGTCCTTCGCTCTGGTTCCATGCACTGTTTGAACTCCCTGCCTCCCAATGGACTCCGGCCACCGCTGCTGGGTATGAAATTCCCACACCCAGCCCACCAAGGTCACCCTTTCAAGCTGAACAAGTTCGGCTGAGGGTTTTCAGTTCAAATGCCTTAACACAAGATGCCCTATCTAGAATTTCCCATGCAACTGAATGATCCACAGATAGTCTACATTTTATTGATAGCATCTGTGGCACCAGGCATGGGGAGGAGGGCAGATATATACATAAGGAAGTATATATCAAATTTACCCTTCTCGTCCCAAAATGAGCTACTGCTAGGAAGGATGCCCCTTCCCTCAACACCTGGTGCTTCCTAGTGGATTTCTGGATGGCCAATCGTGTATGATTCGTGAGGCAAGGAGATAAGAGGGCAAAATAAAGATGTGTGGTTTGAACACAAGGGAGTGCCAGGATGCTATGAAAGGCAGCGGACAGTTGCGTAACTTGCAGGTAGCTCTGGAGCATACCTGCCAAGTTCCTGCCGGAAAAATAAGGGATCGGCAGACCGGAAGTAGCACTGCCGCCATTTTGGAACTGGGTAGAGCAGCACCGGAAGTCGCTTCACTTCTGAGCATGCTCCGCCCAGTTCCAAAATGGCCACCACACCAGAAATCGCTTCTGCGCATGTCCAGAGACTCCAGACATGCACAGAAGGAGCCTCCCCAGACCGGTAAGTAAACCGGGGAAAAACAAAAAAATCCGTTTTTCCAGCTGGGAACGGCTGGAAAAACGGGGGTTTCCCGGGGAATACGGGAGACTTGGCAGCTATGCTCTGGAGTCCAAGTGAGCATCCAGTGGAGGTTGGTCCATTAGAGCAAAGGGTGACTAATTTGAGAATGGCCTGCATGTGTTGTCCTCCAAAGGTATTAGCTCACTCACCTTCGTCACTGTTGTCATCTACGAGAATTATCTCCTTCAGCAGGTGAGCAGGTGTGTGATTCACCGCACTGTGCACTGAACGCAGGATGACCGACAAGGCCTCGTTCACGAAGATAAAAATAATAGAAATCTGCGGGAGATCCTTGGGGTATTTCAGCTCTTTACACCTGTAAGGCAGAGAGGGAGCGAAGCAAAGTTAGCCAAAGACTTAGGACTCAGCTACACTAGTCAAAAAACAGCGTTCTGAATGCGTTATAAACATGCAACACCAGATGGCGCTGGGGAGCAAAAAAATATCTAGGTGATTATCCACAACCTTTTTTAATGCTGTTATAACAATTTCATTTCTGACTTATTTATAGCGTTTTTTTCCCCCTGTGTGTAGATCAACCCTTAGAATACTTTCTACAACCCCCAGAAGCAGAACATCCGCAAGGACTGTTATTGCATTGAACCAGGGGTGAACAGATCAGCCAATTTGTTTCCATGTCACTTTTGCCTGTGTTTTTTTTTCTTCCCCACAAGTCTGTTCCAATTTTGAGCTAATCTGTTGTTGGTTTTTTAATCTACGTAGAAATTTGCATTTAAATACATATTTTCCAAACCTATTTTCTTGCAAGTTACACATTTGAGCAGAGAAACTGCATCAGAACATTTGGGAAGGGCAAAAGCCAGAGGAGAAACTGGATCCAACCTGCACATTAGTCTGAGAGATAGAAATCAAGTCCTTTCCTGTCTGAAATCATAGCTGAAATCGAATTCCTCAAGCATCCTGGGAATGACCTCCTGGGCTTCCCTCCTGCACGGTTACAGGATCAGGTCCATCAGTCAAGCAGGGCTTGCTGGTGGAAGATGTCTGGGAGATGAACCAGATGTAGAAGACTTGGGGAGAGACAACGCTGTTGACAAAGCTGGCTTGTTTCCACTAACCATAGGGATAATGAACCATCATTTAAGTTCCTACAACATGCTAAAGTATATCAAGCATAAAAGAGAAGCAGAAACCTTCCATCTCCTCAGGGCTGCAGTGGATGAAAGGAAAGTACATGAGCTTCAATGCTGCTCATCCTCCTACCACTAAACTATGGTTTAGCACAGGCATCCCCAAACTGTGGCCCTCCAGATGTTTTGGCCTACAGCTCCCATGATCCCTAGCTAACAGGACCAGTGGTCGGGGAAGATGGGAATTGTAGTCCAAAACATCTGGAGGGCCGAAGTTTGGGGATGCCTGATTTAGCATGCCATCTAAAAGCAGTTCAATAAGTTCACTTCTCACCCTGATATTTAACTTTGACCGAACTCTGAAGGAGGACAACTCTAGCAACTCACAGAGAGATACCAGGGAACAGGAACAGACCCTGTTAAGTAGCAGTAGATGGAATGCGTAGATACTTCATGCTGCAAACTGTATAGATGTAGAATCCTACATGACGGGTAAGAGCTGTTTGACAGTGGAACAGACTCCCTCGGGAGGTGGTGGGCTCTCCTTCCGTGGAGGTTTTTAAGCAGAGGATGGATGGCCATCTGTCATGGATGAAGTAGCTGAGATTCCTGCATTACAGGGGGTTGGATTAGATGACCCTTGGTGTCCCTTCCAACTCTACGATACCCACTAAAGGTGAAGGTAACCGACTCTGGGGTTGCGCGCTCATCTCGCATTATTGGCCGAGGGAGCCGGCGTACAGCTTCCAGGTCATGTGGCCAGCATGACAAAGCCGCTTCTGGCGAACCAGAGCAGCGCACGGAAATGCCGTTTACCTTCCCGCTGTAGCGGTACCTATTTATCTACAGTAATACCTCGGGTTACAAACACCATCCGTTCCGGGCCGCAGTTCGTAACCCAAAAAGTTCGTAACCCGAACCGCCATTTTGCGCATGCACAAAGCGCTATTTTCGCGCTTTGCGCATGCGCAAACCGCGTGTGCTGCCTTTGCGCACGCGCGTGCGGCAAAAATACTTCCGGGTTTGCGCAGTTCGTAACCCGAGTTGTTCGTAACCTGAGGTGTTCGTAACCTGAGGTACGACTGTACTTGCATTTTGACGTGCTTTCAAACTGCTATGTTGGCAGGAGCTGGGACCAAGCAACGGGAGCTCACCCCATCACAGGGATTCGAACCGCCGACCTTCTGATCAGCAAGCCCTAGGCTCAGTGGTTTAACCCACAGCGCCACCTGGGTCCCTGTACGATACCCACTAGGGTGTAACTATTAACCTTTAATGGCAAAAATGGGGACTAAGGAGAATGTTGAGGGGGGTACCTGGTAGGTTTTATCATATGTAACACCATTGCAGCAATACATCTCTCAGGCACCTCCACTTTTTCCACTTATGCACTAAACTAAATGCCCATAAACATATTTCAACATTTGGCTTTTGAATTACGGCAAGCGTTGCTGTGGCTTTCTGAAGCAAAGCACCTCTGGGGATTCTCCCCAACAGTTCTATGTGCCTCTTATGACTTGTGGGATTAAAGACCTAAGCAGGCAAATGGCCTTCCTGGTTATAGAGATAAACAGCATGCCTGGATTGGAGCCTCCTTTGAATACTGTTATATTGATGGAAAGTCGCCTGAACTATGCCAAACTTTCATGGAGCAGGCCTAGCTACTAGCAGCAGCAAAGGCAGCTCAGTTTTAGCAAGTTAATAAATTTCCTTAATGCCTCCACTTTGCATCCCACAGAGATTTCTGGTACCGTATTAGAATATAGGAGACAGAAGGACGAGAGTGTTTTGCCTGGAATAGCTTCAGAGCTCACGTTAAGAATTCTTTTAAGTGTTTGCCATTTTAACAGAGAGGCGTACTACCACCCTCGTTTGCAAGCAAATTGGTGTGGCAGAAAATTCCCATATTCAAGTGGTCAGGGATGCTTCCTATATAGTTGGCTTAATGACATCAGAGCACCAGAACATTGCTTGGAAAGCCTGGCGTAATGTGGATTAAATCTTCACATGCAGATCTGGAGAACCCATTCCAATCAGCATGGGGGTGCTTCTACAACAGGGGGTGCAATGGCCCCTTTGAGGTCTTCCCCACGAATCCACTGAGCTCCCAAGTCACCTCCCCCTTGCTCATGAGATGTAGAGGATAGCTTCCTTTCTCTCTCTGGAAAAGTACAGAGAGCTGAAGGAGGAACTTAGAAGAATAAACGCTCTTTCCCACTTCCTCTTTCATCTTGGTGGTCTCCAAGGCGCAGATTCACTTTACTGGCTCTGATTTTTATCCAGATCCCTTGGAAAAGAGTGCATGCTCTCTTTCTGTCTTGTGAACTGAGACGGAAGGAGGCTGAAAGCAGAGCCAAGCACAGTGTGGCTTCAGTGGCCAGCTCCTCCTGAGTGCATGAAAGGAGGAGCCACCAGCCACTGAAGACTTCACCGCACTGGGCTCCACACTCGGCCTCCTCCCAACGATGTGATGTCATGTGCATGACATCACATGTGCACAGTGCACAAAGCAGGTTCTCCCATAAAGGAGAGCATGGGTTGCGGAAGGGTTAACAATACATCCCAGGGGTGGAAGAGGTGGGTCAGTTTGGATGGCCACATGTGTAATTGGTGGGTGTGCTGTTGCTGGGGAAATATTGCTTGTAGCAAGTGATTGATTGACAGCCTTACCCTATATATGCCTGGAGAGCAGCTTCAGTTCCACTTTTGCTGCTCGCAACAAATCTCCCGCCCACCCTCCTCTAATTTTAGGTGTCTTTGCATTGACCTTGCTGCGCCTGTCATGGGGTCGCCTGCTTTGGATCAGGGGCCTGGTAGGAATTTTGCCACTTGGCTGATTGGCTGGTGCCAGGTGTTTTTTTGCCTATTACGCTACAATAAGTCACAACTTGTAAGGTTGGCGGTTAGGCATTGGTTCAAATTGGATGGTTGAGGGGTACGGATTTGGTTGGGCCTGCTCCTCATGGTTGCTGCTGCCTTTAGGGGTATTCCCTTAAAGGAATCCTGGGGCTCTACATGTTAGTCCATTTATCCCTGTTAGGGGCCAGGGCCGCGCATGAGCCTCGGGGAGCATCTGAGGGATGAGGTCAAGGGCTTGGGCCCCTGCCCCGACCTCTCCCAGAGGGTGCTCGCCTACTGGTTCCCCTACTAGGCTAGTGGGAGTCGGATCTGTCCCAGGCGGGGGACAGACGGCAAGAACCAATGCCTAAGCAACCACTCACATTCAGTTGTATTTAAATAAACTTGTGGCCAAATCAATGCCAAAAACCTTAAGCTTAAAATATTGTGTGAGGTGTGAGTTATTGGGGGGATGTCTTGGTACCTCGGCATGCAATGGGCTGGTCAGTCTTGGGCACAGCTTGGCACCTCTGGCCACAGCTCTGCCAAAGCATATGTTGGATAGCAAAGGTCTCCCGTTTATGAAGCAAGGCATTTGTAAATTGGAAAGATTTCTAGTAAATAAAAATAACAATGCACACCACCAATTGCCACAAGGTGTTAGCGGTGGAGAGGCAAGCCCAAAATAACCTCAAATCACCCAGAAATGCAATACAGCTTTTGTCCACCACCACTTACTCTTCATAATAAAGAGCTATTTGCCGGGTTGCTTTTGATTCTCAGATGAAAACAACCCTCTTTCAAATATCCATTCATACCCAGAGTGTTAGTTATTGCTTCGATTAAAGCAGCCGAGTTGAAGGATGCTTGATTAATTTTCTTCCACACAAACACCGAGATCAACCAGAAAATTAACTGAGCTGTGCATAATTACGCGGAGCGTCTGAGAAGACGTTAAGAGAGAGAGAGAAACTTCAGAGTTATATTTATGAGACGTCCCTTTCCCAGCTTCCCTAAGCTGAACGACATGCTTTGATTTAGATGCTTATTTTCCTTTGTGCTTTGCTCGTTCCTTTACGCCTGCCACCTTTCAAAAGGAAGACATCCATAGGAAGTCAGTTTATGTGTAATTTATGAAGCACCAGGTAAGAAATCTTTCCTCTGAACAAAGACGCTCCTCTCCCCAAAGACTTGATGATGAAATCCTTTGACAGAGTTGGCAGCAACAGAAGCAGCGCCAGAGTTACGTTACATGTAAGGACAGATGAATCTGGCCGTTTCAGATTCTCTCGGCTCCTCCTTTTCTCAATCTTAAATTCAGTGCTCCAGTTTCGCAGCAACTTACAATTCCCTCCCTGCCCAAAAACACTCCTCATGAAAATTCATCAGCATTCTAGCAGGGATTTTTTTTCTAAACATACCCATTTTTGTACACAGTTTGGACTAACATACATATTTTTGCAAATAACTTTCCTTACGCATTTTTCATTCTATTCTCATCAAGGTACACACTTTTTTGCACACCGAATACATTATTTTGTGTGTGCAGATCAGCTGTTTGGAGAACTGCATCGTAAAATTCAGGGAAGTGCAAATATTGGCTCCCCCTGAGTAGGAAGAAAAGACTTTCCCATTCAGGGCGGGGTTTTCCCTGTGCCATTTTGACTCTCAGTCCAAGCTGCCTACAGCAGGCATCCCCAAACTGTGGCCCTCCAGATGTTTTGGCCTACAACTCCCATGATCCATAGCTAAGAGGACCAGTGGTCAGGGAAGATGGGAATTGTAGTCCAAAACATCTGGAGGGCCGAAGTTTGGGGATGCCTGGCATATAGGTATCTGCACATATTTTGTAGGCTCTCTTCAGGCCAATTCATGCATTCAGGGCAAATGCATGAAGCCCCAACATGGGTGGGTGGGTGGAAATTGGCAAGCCCCACCACTAACATCCCAGTGCATGCTCAACACCACACACAAGAGGTAGGAACTCTTGACTCTTCTTGTGTTGTAGTAGACAGAGCTTTGACCTGATCTACGAAGACTGTTATCATGTTCTTATGGACCAGAAGGTTCAGGGTAACCCTAGAGTTTGCAGTATTAAAAATATTTTAGGGAGGTGAGAGTCTAATGAGGACTGAGCATGCTCGGTGGCCAGTAAATGCCAAGTTGATGTGAGAAGAGGGGATGCAAACCTGGGAGGAGAAAATGAGTACTCTGGCCATGAGTGCAATATTTTGCTAAAGGATTACTTAAATGATATAACCATTGAGCCCTAAATATGGGGTGGGAGATTCATGGAAAAAGAATGGAAGGAATCAAGAACTTTCTCTTTCTCTCTCCTTTTGTATGGAAAACTATTTGGTATGTTGTCAAGGGGACAGGTTAGATTTTTTTTGCTTGGTTGAAACTCTTCTTTTATAGCACATTCCTTTTTTAAAATTTTCTTTTGCAGCGTGGGGTTTGCAGTACCATGTTTTCTATTCATACCTTAACACGCTCTCATTGTTACCTCCCACACGCGGGAAGAATTCACAATCAACCTTCAGATCCATTAAGAAAACTCTATGCCAAAGTTCAAAGGAAGATACCCAAACAAAGAAGTATTGTATTGGCAGGAAGGAGTGGGAGAGAATCAGCAGTGAGAGAGTCTATTGCTTCCAAAATTCTGTATTCTTGTTGAATCTGGGTAATCAAACTCATAAAGCTATATTCTTGCCTCCAACGCCAGAAGGGGCAAGACAACACAACAAAGTGTGCAGGGGATGGAATCTATTTATTTGCACCCAATCATGTAGGGGGCGGGGCGGGTTAAGCATATTTTCCAACTGTCCAATTTCCCCATCAGACACCCCCTGCAAAAAGGAAAAAGGAGAAAAAGTTGAGCACACACAACATACGCTTTCCTCCTTGTAAATGGTGGCTTCTCCTTAGGAGAGGAGTCAGTAATCTACTATACAGCCAAAATTCATTTATGAGTCTGCACACAAAAGGGAGTGCTTTAAGGGCATGCAATGAAAAGAATGGTGAAGAAGAGGAGGTTCACTCAAAACAGAAGGTGTTTTTTGCTGCTTGTGTTAAGTATGGAAGCTGAGTGAAATCTATTCTTATATAATAAATTCTGAACATGCTATCATTGTTATTGCCTGTCATTTAAGTGCTTAATAAAGCACATACAGTATGTGGACCGAGAATACTTTGGACACCTCATGGGAAGAGAAGACTCCCTGGAAAAGACCCTGAAGTTGGGAAAGATTGAGGGCACTAGGAGAAGGGGACGACAGAGGACAAGATGGTTGACAGTGTTCTCAAAGCTTCTAACAGGAGTTTGACCAAACTGCGGGAGGCAGTGGAAGACAGGAGTGCCTGGCGTGCTCTGGTCCATGGGGTCACAAAGAGTCGGACACGACTAAACGACTAAACAACAACAAAGCACATATAACCAACATGATTAATTCCACCCCCATTTTTTTCAACTGCTAATTTTTACCCCCGATTACCACATTTTGTTCGTAACACACACACACACACACAAACACACACACACACACACACACACACACACACACACCCCTTTCCACTAACCATAGGAAAGCAACTTGGAGCTGCATCTGAGCAAAGCCATAAATTGCCCTTCAAATGGCAGCTAGCAGGATCCCAATCAAGAACAGGAGCCCAGGCTCCAAGGAGGAAGGAGCAGCCAGATCCATCACCACCAGAGGTCAACACAGGACTAACGCAGGCCAAGGCCAGCAGCTCAGCAGTTCCTGAGCCCAAGATCCCCAAATAAAATCTCTGGTGCCCGTTATCTACAGAAACAGCACCCCTCTGATGTACCACTGGCGATATCTGGGTTTCAACATTGTGATATATCACCAGCTAAAGATGGCAATATACCAATATAGCACAATGTCTGAAATAAGGATGGAGCTACGTAGAGGCACTGGGCTGGCTTCACGGTTCTTCCCACATTGTGATTTTTGCAGGGGCCTGCTCTTGTGATTCGCTGCCCCCTGAAGGAGCCAGGGGAGGGCTAAGCCGGCAGAGATAACAGGAACTGCAGGAATCGAGAGAAGCTCTGGCTGGCTTCACGGTTTTTCCCACACTGTGATAGCACACAAACACACACACACACCACCACCACACCACCACCATCATATATTGCCTGGTCAAAAATTTTGAAACCGATTTCATGGTAATTATTATTAATAATAATTATTATAATTTATACCCCATCCATCGGGCTGGGTTTCCCCAGCCACTCTGGGCGGCTTCCAACAGAAGTATTAAATACAATAATTTCTTAAACATTAAAAGCTTCCCTAAACAGGGCTGCCTTCAGACGTCCTCTAAAAGTCTGGTAGTTGTTTTTCTCTTTGACATCTGGTGGGAGGTTGTTCCACAGGGCGGGTGCCACTACCGAGAAGGCTCTCTGCCTGGTTCCCTGCAACTTGGCTTCAGACAGCGAGGGATCTGCCAGAAGGCCCTCGGCACTGGTAAGGACTTTAAACTGGTTTTGGTCAATATGTCAATATATTGCCCAGCCCTACCCACTAGCCACTGAAAGCGAGGGATACAATGTCAGTCTGGCAGCACAAACCATGCGCTGAGAGGGACTTGTCAGAGTAGAGAAGGAGTGCTAATTTCTGAGCCTTCTGCTCCTCAAGGAATGAGCAGAGCCTGGCAGGGAGGTGTTGATCTGGGACCTGGAAAAGCAGGGATGAGGAGATGTTTCATTCCATTTGCATTTAAATGCAAATCTACTTAATCCACAATTTCTGAAGCAACATGTGAAGCTTCTAAATCTGTATTTCTGGCTTTTGCTATGCAGTTCTCCAACCATATTATACAATCTGTGTATAAATGCACATATGAGTGTAAACAATACACAAGCATGCATTGATGTAGGGGAAATTGCTCATAATCAAAAGCAGAAGGTCGAGCCAAAGAACAATTTGGCCACTGGCCCTGGTGTCCATGCTCTGTCTACTCAGTTGGAGAAAGGAAGTTCCTCACCAAATGTTACATTGAAGAAAGGATGTTCCTTACCAAATTGTGAAGGGATTTAAAACCTTAGAAATACTTGTGGTATTCCTGGTTATAATCTTATGTTGGTATGTATTTATAATATTGATGGTGACAGCAGCCACGAAATTAAAAGACACATGCTTATTGGGAGAAAAGCAATGACAAACCTAGACAGCATCTTAAAAAGCAGAGACATCACCTTGCATACAAAGGTCCGTATAGTTAAAGCTATGGTTTTCCCGGTAGTGATGTATGGAAGTGAGAGCTGGACCATAAAGAAGGCTGATCGCCGAAGAATTGATGCTTTTTGAATTATGGTGCTGGAGGAGACTCTTGAGAGTCCCATGAACTGCAAGAAGATCAAACCTATCCATTCTGAAGGAAATCAGCCCTGAGTGCTCACTGGAAGGACAGATCGTGAAGCTGAGGCTCCAATACTTTGGCCACCTCATGAGAAGAGAAGACTCCCTGGAAAAGACCCTGATGTTGGGAAAGATTGAGGGCACAAGGAGAAGGGGACAACAGAGGATGAGATGGCTGGACAGTGTTCTCGAAGCTACGAAAAGGGTTTGACCAGGCAGTGGAAGACAGGAGTGCCTGGCGTGCTATGGTCCATAGGGTCACGAGGAGTCGGACATGACTAAACGACTAAACAACAACAGCAACAACAACATTTATAATATTGAATAGATCATTTTGTTATATGAATGTATAAGAATAGATTTTCATTCACATCTTTTTACACCACTTAGGCCTCAAGCGGCTGAAGAAGCCAAAAGGCAAAACAGGTTGTTTTTATTCCGGAAAACCTTGCTCTGCTTGCATTTACTTATGGACTTCACACTTCATAGGATCCACATATATTGGGTCCTGTTTGAACATTTGTTGTAATACTTTATTTGGACTTACATGACAGAGCGGTTGAGTGCCACTACTATTTACTACATTGTTTACCCCTATGTGGAGATAAATTAAACATTGTATGTAATTTTCTCAGCAGGTTGCATTTTTGTGGTTTATGCTTGAACTGTACGTGACCTAGGTTCTTTTGGTGTTGGATTCCTCAGTTGGAGACAGCAATGCTTCTGAACAATAGTTGCTGGAAATTGCAGGAGGGGAGAGGGCTCCTGTGCTTTGATCCTGCTTGTGGGCATCTGGTTGGCCCCTGTGAGAACAGGATGCCGGATGAGATGGGCCGCTGGCCTGGTCCAGTAGGCATTTTTATGCTCTTAATTTTGAATGTCTCAGTCAGGAACAACGACCCCTTGCCCAGATAAATTCTCAACCTGAACTGGAAAGCTTTTGTAGATCTGTAGAGGTGAGCCAACTTTAAGCCCAGGGAGGTGGCGTGATTACACTACTCAACCTCTAGCCTTCATGACTCACTACAACGTGCCTTGGTTTTCTTGATTCTCATCCCCGCAGCTCCTGACAGTATTTATCATCCAATCCACGGTGATGAAACACAAGGTGTATTGCACCAGAAGCAAATGGATTCTGGGGCTAATATCAAGTAACGTTTCCTTCCAAGGTTACTTTGCACTTCTGAAATTCCTTAAGCTGAAGAAAAGGCCAAAGCTACTTTTGCTGAAAAGAAAAAAACGCAAGGTGGTTTTTTGTTTGTTTGTTATTATTATTCAAGAAAATGGCAGATCACAAAACAGGAAGGGAGGCTGCCAGCCTCCTTGAATCTGTTGGTTTTGTAAATTGCCTAGTGGTTTCTATGTGCCTATACATGCTTCCAGAGCTATGATTAGATTAATACACAGTTTCAAATAAGCCAGAGGGGGGCTTAGCCAGTTTCCCCTGCTAATAGAGCAATTTGAAACCCATTTGAGCTAAATTCCTTAGACTTGTGTATATTTTAATCAGATGCGAAGATGAGTTAAGCATTTGGGCTCCCCACCCCTCATTTGCTTTTAACTTCTACAAAAGACTCACCCCCACACACACACACACACATGTAACTTGCTTTCTGAAAGGGAGGGAGAAAACAGGAAAAGCCGTGTCTAGCAATACTGTGGCACATTTTTATACAGAATTAAGAAGAGTGTGTGATAGAGCATGAATGAAAGAACGACCTGCAAGTTGTCCCACATAGGCACATGCAAGTCCTCTTCAGACAAAAGATCAATACAAAAGGTCTGAAACTGCTTGGGTGCACAACCAAAACCCCTATGCGCTGCCACTGCTCTTTGAAGGAGTCTTCAGGGAGACACTGTGTTCAAGCCACACAGTCAAGAACCCCAATTGTTGTGGATTCCCATCTGCAGTCAAGAACCCGGATTGTCTAGGATTCCCAACTCCAAGGATGGTCAGGAGAGAAGGTCAGCATGGAAGGATATGTACCTGTGTGCAAACCTCTCCCCACTTTAAGTTCACACATGCTACATATTATCTGAAACCGGCCTGCGGGAGAAACGGATATGAAAGTGCAGGTGCGGGCGGGGGAAATTAGAAATGCCCCACCACTCTATTTTAGCTTTGTGACTCCAGAAATTGACAAACATGGCTGGCTGCTGTTTCCTTTGCCAAAAAGCACTCTGGGTGCTTGGCTATTGTGGGGAGTAGTGTGTATTGGGGGGGGGGGTGAGGGTATCAGAACAGGTACTGACAATCACTGCCCAAGGCACCTACTGCACCATTTAATGCTATTGAAGTTGCTTGCTATACTCACTATCTTGGCAACCGCTTGCTTTCTAATTTAAAAAACAACAACATGTTTGTTCTTGTCAAAGAGAAAAGCATGACTGTCCTAAAATAGGTTAACTTTTTGATATATAAATTCTGCACCAGCAGGGGGGTGAAATACCAGGCTGTGTGCTGTTCAGAGAGTCTGCTTGCCTGCATTTAGATATACGTGTGTTACGAGAGACAGGGTGGCTCTCTAACAAGGACAAAATAGGGACAGAGATTTGCCAAGTCCCCAGAACACAGGGAACTGCCCCTGGTAAATAAGGCAAGCTGGAGAACGTGGCAGAGCTAGGTGCCATCAGCATATCGAGGGCACTGAACACAAAGGCTTTGGGTGGCAGCAAGCACATTTCAGAACCTGAGAAACTGTTGTGGGTACCATATACAGCCAGGCATATGCAAAAAACACACATTCCCTGACCACACTTATTCCTCCCTGCCGTCAGCAATTATGCTGAATTCTAGCAGAGGTGAGGCCACATACCCAATAGTAGCCTTTTTTTTCAAGTCTAATTGCCGTGGGCAGGTAGCGTGTTTGTATCTTCAGCCGGGGAGTGTATCTCTTTCATTCCCCAAAACTTTCCTCCATCTTAGACCCCCATTTGCGCTGTACGTTTAAAACAATATCACAGAGCTACAATTTTCAGAGTGGTTTAACAACCAAATCCTCTTCATGTAAGAATTGTAGCTCCAGGAGGAGCAGTCGCAGAGACAAGAAATGAAAAGTTGTTCCATTGTCTGGAGAGGTCACTTCCTGGTTCGCATGGAGAAGCCATTTTCAACAGAGCCCAGCGATCGAAGCGTGCAGCTGTATTGAAGCAGCACTAGGTGTTGAAATTCCCGCCCTGCCCCCCTAACAATTTTCCACCCAGGGCAACCACCACTGGTCTGAACCAAACTCTAATTTGTTAATAGCCACCCCCTAGCAGAGGCATGAGGGCCAGGGGCCTCCGGAGTCTGCCTGCCTCCTCCCATTCAGCTACCCTACAGCTGGGGGAGAGACAGCGGGAGGACCGTTTGGCAGCTTGGAGCCTGCGTGTGCCCAAGCCACCGTGTCACTCCCAGGAGAGACGCGTGGCTTGGATGCACTGCAGGCCCCGCGGTGAGTGCCGCCCAGCATTTTGTCACCCCCCTCAGTGCTGACACCCAGGGCGGACCGCACCCACCACCCACCCCTTCCTCCAGCGCTGCACCCAACATCCCCATAGCCCTTCCCTATGGCTAACATTTCTCTCTCTCTTTTTTATCCCTCCCACCATACATCTAATAAAGTGGATTCTGGTCCATGAAACCTTGCTTTTTTTAATGCAACAGACTAACACAACTATCTTTCTGGGAGAGGCTTATTGTTGAAATCTGTTAAAGGGGGCCAGACCTTGGAAGCAGATCAGAAGGTAAGGACATGAAACAGTACTTCTGAGTGGTGAGAGAGGCATATAATCATGCATAAGAAATAAATCTTAGTTGATTAATCATGTGAGTTTTACTCAACTAAACAGCATACCTTGCAGACAAGGGCGAAATGTACTTTTTCTTTTTTCTTTAAATGACATTCAGGTGAGGGAAGTGTACAATATAACATTCATCTTGGGAGAGGCATTCACTCCTTCAAGAGGAAGGAAGTTAGGCTGTATCCAATTTCTACTCAGAGGAAACCCACTGAAATTAATGGTCCTATGCTAGTCATGCCCATTAATTTCCGTGAGCAAAAGTAAGATGGTTTTACAGCCCAAAGCCTTGAAACGGTTTTTGTAAGTAGTTCAGGGCTTTCTTTTTTCTTTCTTCAAAGTGAAGCCAGACCCAACATTTAGAGTTCCAAAGGTGGGTGGGAGGGATAGAAGAGCAGTTACAAAAGAACATCTGCACAGTTGAAAAATTCAAGGCATGCCAAAATTCACTTCTGCCAAGTGCATGCAAGCTGTTAGGTTAACAGAACTAAAAATGACCAATTGTGATGTGAGAAGATGCCAGGAAGCTGCCTTGCACCATTGGCCAACCTAGCTCATGTATTCTTGATGCCCGAGCTGGGAACATGTGACCATCCAGGTGTGCTCAGACTCCAAGTCACTGACCATTATGACTAGGGCTGATGTGAGGGCCACCGGCTTCCAACCGCTGCTCACCAGTGAGCGGCAGTGGTCTTTCCAGGATTTCAAGGGGGGGGGGAGTCTTTCACAGCAATGCCTGGAGATATCGGGGATTGGCTCTGGGACCTTCTTCCTGCAATGCAGTGAGCTCTACCGCCAAGATACAAACCTTTCCTCCAGGTTTCGCTACAACCCCAGATCCTGACCAAGCTTTCCCATTTCTCCATCCCTGGCCAAAAACACCCTGGCACCACCTGCTCTACATTGTTTTGCCTGAAAGCCTCAAATGCTGTGTTTCTGTTGCCCCCACTCTTTGGCAGGAAAGAAATTGTTACACACACAACCCCTTTGTGAGAAGCCGAGGGCTGGTCTCTCCCAAGGGGAGGGGATGGGGAACCACATGGGCAGGCAGGTGGCTGAGCAGCTATTTATGCCTATTCCGTCCCCTCCTCTTCATTGAGCTTCTACACACCCCATAATTCTACAGTGGTTCTCTCTCTCTCTCTCTCTCTCTCTCTCTCTCTCTCTCTCTCTCTCTGCAAGCCACCATTGCTGGGGGCTATCTAGTGATTTTTCTTGAGTGCAGTGAACCCAACTCCCCATTTTTGCTGACTTCACACTGTAGGGTTCTCCTGGCTTATGCGTTACCTGTGTCTTTGGTCTGTTTGGCATTCAGTTTGGAAAGGAAAGGGAATTGGGGGTGTATTTGTGTGTGGGGGTGTGTGTTCTTTGGCCTGCCTTGCTCACCTTGGTGAATGCTGGACAGCAAGGCCTGCGTTGGATTCATGTACCCAAAGCTCACACAGCACAGGGAGGGTGAATTTACTCCCAAGTTCTTGGCTGGGGAGCCATGGAATCGCCATCGCCATCATTATTATTTTTAGATTTTAAACATCTCTATTGAAAGTTCAAAAAGTACATATGTGCACTAAACATTGTGAAACATAAATAAAAGAGGGGAAAAGAGAAAGAGAAAGAGAAGGGAAAATAAAGGGGGCGGGAGGGAACCCAAAACCGTATATTTTACAAGGTTGTTGTGTGTGGAGACCCTTTAACCCAGCCTAGAAATAAATTCAGACTGGACTCATATTTTTGGTTTGGTTTTGGGCAGAATTTAGACCACAACATTATTGATTACAAATCAAGTGAGTTGTTGCATAGGCTCTGGTTCCAAAGCTACCTACAGTAGCGCTGACTCAGGGCGCACCATCAGTCAGCATAGGATAGGTGAACATCTGGGACAGCCTGGCCCATGGTTCCCCCAGATGTGCCCCGAACTCTGGAGGGGGCACAACCCCGACCGGGGAAGACCAACCAGATGTCCCAGGATTCCACTTAAATGAATACCCATGGAAAGGGTTGGCTAGGGTTCTGCCACCCCTATCAGCATGAACCAGAGTCTATCCACCAACCTTACAAGTTGTGACGATTTGCTTTGCGGCAGGCGAAACCCAAGTGGCAACAGCCAATCAGCCAAGTGGGGAAAATTCCTGCCATGCCCCAACCCCAACGGTTGGCGACACACGACGGCATAGCAAGGTCAAGCGCAAGCCCTAAAATAAGGGAGAGGTGGGCGGGTGTTTCGATGCACTGTGCCAGAGAAGAAGGATCTCTAAGGTCACGTGCAGCGCTTAAATAGTGGTCTCTCAGACTCTGTAGACTGGCATGCCCTCAGCCCAATTGCACCCCGTCTGAGAGACCACCAATAGGGTGTTGTGGCTGCTCCAATAGTCCCCGCCCCAACACCTAGGCCTGATTGCCGGGACCCACAACAACACATGCCCTCTATTGCAGGGAGGGCCCAATTTATTGTACTCCACCATATCTAAACCTATTACAGTATTTGTAAGAATGGATTCCAAATATCATTGAATTTGTCCGTGGCAAGTCTGCATTTACAGTGGAACCTCGGTTTATGAACACCTTGGTTTACGAATTTTCGGTTTACGAACGCCGCGGACCCATCTGGAACGGATTAATTCACTTTCCATTACTTTCAATGGGAAAGTTCGCTTCAGTTTATGAACGCTTCAGTTTATGAACAGACTTCCGGAAGCAATTGTGTTCATAAACCAAGGTACCACTGTATATGCAAGTTGTTCATACGCTGCGAGTTTGTATAAATCTTCAATCACGATCATTATTTTATTATTTGTACCCCACCCAATTGACTGGGTTCCCCCAGACACTCTGGGCAGTTCCCAGCATACACAAGAACATAAAAAAACATTAAACATTAAAAACTTCCCTATACAGGGAATCCATGGGGATTTGAGGGGTGCTTCCCTTCTGGGAAAGACGTGGGTGGCGCTGTGGGTTAAACCACAGAACCTAGGGCTGGCCGATCAGAAGGTTGGCGGTTCGAATCCCTGCAACGGGGTGAGCTCCCGTTGCTCGGTCCCAGCTCCTGCCCACCTAGCAGTTCGAAAGCACGTCAAAGTGCAAGTAGATAAATAGGCACCGCTCCAGCAGGAAGGTAAACAGCGTTTCCATGCACTGCTCTGGTTCACCAGAAGTGGCTTAGTCATGCTGGCCACATGACCCGGAAGCTGTACGCCAGCTCCCTCGGCCAATAATGCGAGATGAGCGCCGCAACCCCAGAGTCGGTCACGACTGGACCTAATGGTCAGGGGTCCCTTTACCTCCCTTCTGGGAATGTCCTGCTTTCTCTTAGGATGTCCCTATTTTCATCAAAGAAATGTTGGAGGGTATGGAGTTATGTGACGCCTGAGCCCAGGAGATAAATAACAATAAGACCTTTAGAACACATCTGAAGGCAGCCCTGTATAGGGAAGATTTTTAATGTTAAATGCTTTATTGTATTTTTATATGTTGTTGAATAGGAGAAATTCACACCAAAATGTTGTGCTGATAATTGTTTCATGAGGATTTCTTTCTTTTTTATATATAAATATATTTATTAATTTTATAAAAGGAACAAAAACAATCAATTCACATTAATAATCCTCCCATACAAAATAGTTCACCAACACATTTTAAAAAAAGCACAAAAACAAACAACAATAGCAAAAATACAAAAAAGACAAAAGAAGAAAGAAAGAAAAATATTACTCATAACTTTTTCATCACATTGTGGACTTCCTCAGATCTCCCCTCATTGGGTCCCTATTAAAATTAACCTTTAAGCAGTTTTCACAATATTTTAAACCTCTTATTGCAATTCTCTCTATACCTTTCAACTCAATACCCATCTATAAATACCAATTTATATTATTAACATTCAAACATTTAATTCATATCTCTAAAAAATTTCCAATATCTAATCTTGCTATTATTTCTCCCCTTAGCTTATACTTTTTACCAACAATGATTCACAATTTATAATACTACAGCGTCTTCCCCTTTCAAACACACACACACACACACACACACACAATTTTGCAGCAGAAATATGGAGAACTGGATCAGGGATCAGAAAAATAAGAAACTGAGAGAAGCAAAATGGACCGATCCGTCAGTCCCTAGTATGAAATGAGGGACTTACTTGGTTGGTCGATAATCTGGTATGGTACGGTCCAGTGATATTTTCTCACTGAGGTAGGAATTGTAGCCGTATTTCTCATGTGGTCCCTTGGCTTTCTCTTCCTCCTCAGGGGAAAGTGTGGCAGGAAGCCCACCTTTCCCGCGGCCACCATAGCCTTCAATGAGTCCCAGTGATTTGGACAAACCTGGAGAGAGAAAAATAGGATCAGTTTTCAAAAATGGGAGTCAACCGTTGCTTCTTTATCCCAGAATCAAAGATGTAACCCAGGCGTTGCTAAACCTTTTGGGCCTGTGAGCACGTCATCTTTTTTGAGTGTGTATTGGGATTCCCACTCCTTCCCCTGCTAATTTCTGTCCCTTTCCCCAGATCAGCTGTCCCGGTTACAGATCGTGTGTGTGTGTGTGTCTTTGCACACACACATTTGCTTCACTTTTCCAAGTGATTAGGGTAAAAGCAATATCCAACAGAATTAATCTGAGCCTTGAAAAACACAAAGAACTGTAAGAAGGAAGGAGGAAAAAATGGCACACACTCTCTAGGGATGTAAGAAGGTTTCATTTTCTTTTCCACCTTGTATTTGTCACACACAACATCGTTTCTGTTCCACTGGAGTTCTTCCAGCAACACCTACATGATTCACTACCACTACCATCGTCATTTGTCTGCTGCCTTTCCATAGGTAAAGTTCTGCTCAAAGTGGCTTGCAACTTGTATCTTTTTAATTACAAACATAGCAAAAGCAGTCATGAACAATAAATAAAATGTGTTAAAAGTACGCAACCAAATTGAGAGATTACCACATAAATCATAAGATCTAAAAGTAAACATTAAAAGGAAATAGTATCAACAGCAGCAATGAAACCCCCTAAACTAGGGGTCAGCAAACCCTCAGACCTTGTGGGGGCCCGGACTATAGTTTTTTGGGGGGAAATGAACGAATTCCTATGCCCCACAAATAACCCAGAGATGCATTTAAAACAAAAGCACACATTCTACTCATGTAAAAACACCAGGCAGGCCCCACAAATAACCCAGAGGTGCATTTTAAAGAAAAGGGCACATTCTACTCATGTAGAAACACACTGATTTCTGGACCGTCCACGGGCTGGATTTAGAAGACGATTGGGCCGGATCCGCCCCCCCCAGGCCTTAGTTTGCCTACCCATGTTCTTACCTTTATCAATTCCTCCACTCCACCCCCGTCTACTATCTGTATCATGATTTAGCTACTTCCCACTGCCTTGCTGAAAAGGGACTAATTCAGAGAAAGGGAGGAATTGCCGAGTAAATACCTATCTTTTCAGTGAATGAATCATAGGATTGCAGAGTTGGAAGGGACTTGGGGGGATTATCTAGCTAGCCCCCATCCCCAGCAATGCAGGAATCACAGCTATACAATCTCTGGCAGATGGCCATCCAACCTCTGTTAAAAAAAAAAACCTCCAAAGGAGAGTTCGCCACCTTCCCAAGGTAGTCCATTCCACTGAGCGAAAATGAATGCAGATCTAATGGCCAATTTAAGCTTTCAAAGAAATAAATAGGACACAGCGTGCATAATACACAACCTTGGACATTCTGCAACACAAAGTGCTTTTTGCTCCACTCTCTTTAAGGAAAGAGCCAAGGGGCAAGAACGAGTGTCAAAGAAAGAAAAGCCAAGCACATTAAGAAAGGATGGAAAGACAAAGTAATATTTTATGACATGCTTCACTGTGCATTATAGAGAGCAGCAGCACCTGACATTTTTACATTTATTTTTAGGAGAGATTCACACCTCCCTCGTTGTCAGGCACTACTGAGCACTTTGATGGATGATTTTTATTCTTCGTGGTGATATTTATTTTCCCATCGCTTCGGTTGAGGGACCCTGCGACCCCTCCAGGCAGGCCTTTTGTGGCGTTCCTTTATTTCGACAGAAGGTGAACAAGAAACAAAAGAGCGCAATGCCACGAGACCTGGATTCATGTGCTCCCCAATGTAATGTTGCAATGCTGGTGTTCTCTTCCTTCAAGGCACTGTGCATGGGGGGGGGGGCGGCGGGGAGGCAATGTCAGGGAATTGCATATTCACCAATTATGTATGGTTAGAATGCAATCAGTTTCCATACTTAAAAACAAGCTGTCCAAATCATCTTAAAGTATATTCTTCTTACCCAAACCTCCAATTTAGGCCTTCAGCTCAAAAACAGGCATTCTGGGGGTTTGGAATATACCTATTCCAACTGTTTAGCTCAGTAAAACGGGTTCTCCAATTATGGAGAGCACGCGTTGCGGGAGGGGAAATTAGGATGACCCTGTTGTTGTTAGGTAGATTAGATAAAATGGCCACTGGCAGGTCTGGGCATTTGGTGCTGTTGCTGGGACGAAAAGAGTGTTGCCGTTTGAAATAAGGGACGGCCCCTAGCCTATAAAACCCCCTACGGGGCTATATTGGTTTCACTTTTGCCAAGCGCTTCGGATTTCCCACCCGCCCACCTCCTTTTTTTGAGGATGCTTTGCGTATTGATGTTGCTGTGCCTGTCATGGGGGGGAGGCCTGCTTTGAGGCAGGGGCCTGGTAGGAATTTTGCCATCTGGCTGATTGGCTGTTGCCATTTGGTTTTTGCCTACTGCATAAGCAAATCGTCACAACTTGTTAGGTTGGCGGTTAAAAAGGTAAAGGTAAAGGGACCCCTGACCATTAGGTCCAGTCATGACCGACTCTGGGGTTGCGCGCTCATCTCGCATTATTGGCCGAGGGAGCCGGTTGGCGGTTAGACATTGGTTAAAATTGGCTGGTAAGAAATTGGCTGGAAAGAGGAGTATGGAAAGAGGAGTTTGGAAAGGCTGAAAAAATTATGCTAAATTTCTGCTGCTTATAGAGGTATTCCGTTAAAGGAATCCTGGGGCTCAAACGGCTCTCGTCAGTACCCCGCTAGGGGAATTGGGCCTAACACAGAGCAAATTGAGCCTCGGGGAACATTCGAGGGAGGACAAGAAGGGCCTGGTACCTGGCTCTGTCCTCCCACTGAGAATGTTTACCTATTGACTTCCACAATCGACTAGAGAAAGTCAGTGCAGGATCTGTCCCAGGGCGGGGGACAGATGGGTTAACCAATGCCTAAGCAACCACTCACATTTGATTGTATTTTAATAAAGTTGTGGCCAAAATAATGCCAAAAACCTTAAACTTAATTCATGTGTGTGTGTGTGTGTGTGAATTTATTGGGGGGGGAATCCGGTGACCTCGGCACGCAATTTGATGACCTAGGGCCCAATCTTCAAAACTTTGTTCCACATGCATCTGCCGGCTGAGCTAGCAGCAGCCCCTCCCAGAGGCTCCTTAATAGATCTTGTAACATGTTCCCATAGTCATGGATCAATTGGCTGCCTTACACAGCAATTCCAGCTCCTGGAATCCGTGAAATAAATTCAATGCATCATAAAGCCAGTCCACTCCTATCAGGAAAAGTTCCACTGCGCCACACTCCTTTCCAGGTCATTTCCTCCCCATCCCACATCTCAAAAGGCACCCAGAGCCATTGTCACAAAAATTTAAGTGTTCTCAGGTGAGATGCAACAATTTGGATATGTGCATTCCCATTCTGCCCCAGCCCTGCACGTCATCCCACTCACCACGCTCCCCATTGCCAGATCAGCCTGTCAGAAGAGATTCACTAAGGCAGTCAAAGTGTCACTTTGTTTTAAAGTGTATGCAATGGCAGATCTGCAAAACGTAGACAGGTGCTCTTGGTGGGAGGAATACATTAAGTGCCCGGCGTCAAGATTGGAAAAAGACAATGTGACTCCTCAGTGATTGAAAAGTTGTCTTAGAAATACCTGGCCTTGGAAAAGGAGGAATCAATCCTAAGGCTTGCCTTAAGGAAAATACTTTGATTCATGTGAGTATATGGTGGTTGATGGGTACTTCAACCCCTCCCAGAGAGCCAGCTCACCTTGAAAACTAGGGAGCTTCTGCAAATGGGATGCTTGAAAAAGCTCGAACGCTCAAGGCACCTCTCAAGGATTTGCAAGGAAAATGAGAAAAACATAAAGGGTTTTATTTCAGGCTCTTTCCTCCACCACACTCCCCACCAGTAAACAACAACAAAAAAAGGAAGACTCTTGCTGTTTCAAACAGAGAGGAGTCAGTAGCAACAATGGGGACTGACAATGCTGAAATTGGCTAATAAATAAATATATATATATATATATATATTTAGATGCCATCCATCTGGCAGGGTTGTCCCAGCCACTCTGGGCTACTACATTCTAACCCTACTACAAAACCAGTTCCTCCGTCATAAGAACAACATATAAGGAAATAAACAGAGCCTGCTGGATCAGACCAATGGCCCATCCAGTCCAATATTCACAGTAACCAACCAGATCCACATAGGAGGTCCACAAGCAGAATGTGAGCACAACAGCACTCCATTCACCTGCAGTTCCCAACAACTGGGACATAGTGCCTCTGACAGTTGGTACCCATCCGTGACTCTTGTGGGAGGAAATTCTATAGTTCAATGTGTGATAAAGTACTTTCTTTTGTCTCTCTTGAATCTTCCAACATTCAGCTTCCTTGGGTGACCCAAAGTTCTGGTGTCGTGAGATACTAAGAGTCCCTGTTCTGTTGGGCCACTGAGAAATTCACTTCGTCCCAGACACAAGGGCTCAGTCCCTCAATCATTCAACTAGGAATGCCAGTGTTCTCTGATAAAAAGGTGTTTGTTTTTTATTAGGGTTTATAAAGAATATCTCTTTTTTGGTCCAAATTAAAACATTAATCAAAAGAAAAGAAGTTAAAGTGAAGTTCTCTAAGCTCAGGCTCAGACATGTTCTTCAAGGGCTCATGAAAGCCCACCTCAAGTAAGAAGTGAACTTGTATTGACTTAAATGTTATCTTTTATTAAACCACCTCAAGGCAGTTTACAATAAAACCCTTTATAATACAGACAGAATTTTAAAAACATAAACCAGCAGTATTAACAGTCGGTACACATGTTGTAACGCACTTAAGGCCTCAGAGTTCTCCATCTTGGAATGACACCCACACCAGGAAAAAATTAAATCAGCGATACCAGGAAATTCATGTACAGGTGGCCTCAAACTCTGGTGTGCGCTGCCACCGGTCCCCTGCTCCAGTCCTGCAGTGAGAGGTGGAGGACTGTTGCATAGCTGTCAACTTTCAGAATGGAAAATAAAGGATCAGCAGCGGCGCGGCACCAGAAATCGCTTCTGCGCATGTCCAGACTTCCGGTGCTGACTCTGCCCGATTTCCGGTGCCCAGACATGGGCAGAGCGGCACCGGAAATTGGTTCTGTGCATGTCCAGAAGCAACTTCCGGTGCCAGGCTGCCCGTGTCCGCATGTCTGGGCACCCGGGCATGCGCAGAGGCGATTTCCGGCAGCACTCGGCAAGTGAGCGAGCAGCCAGCCGGGAGCCGGGACATTGAACACCATAATTAAGTCTCTGTTGGCACAGAGTTGAACGTGGGGTTCAAGGCTCCATTGAGCACCAACAACAACATCATGCTTAGGCAAGCAGTGGTGACGATAATGATGGGAAGCCCAGTTGCTGGTCACGGGCCTGCTGCAACCAGGCCCTTGCCCCAGTATGCCACATATTGGTGCCGGACTTGAGAATTTACTAGCACATAAGAAGGTAGGAAGCTGCCTTAGACTGGTCCGTCAAGCTCAGTATTGTCAACACTATACAACAAAGGCTCTGCAGGATTCCAGAGTCTCCCCAGCCCAAGCTGGAGGTGCCAGGAATTGAACCTGGGACATCCTTCATGCAAACCAGATGATCTGCTACTGAGCTACAGATACTGAGCTGCAAAGCAGGTCCTCTGCTACTGAGCCATGACTGCTTAGCTATGATGCACTTCCCTGGAATTTTACTAGAGGCAGATTGAAATAGAACGTGTCAAGTGATTTGGTGAGTTCCCCAAGATTCTAGGCCATGCTGCTCTTAACCAGAAAGCACAGGTCTGTTGCCGAGTATTGAGCAAATCTTACGAAAGCTTGGTGGAGCAAGCCATGCACCCAACCACTGGTTGTCAAAACACAAGTGAAACAGAAGGATTGCTGTTGCTTATATTAAATAATAAAAAATATAAGAAGCAAAGATAGGGATGTTTAGCGTATCTGAGCACTTATGAAACCCCAAGTTCCCTCCTGTGTCATCCTATCTCCAGATTAACAAAAGACCTGGGGTATGCTCAAGGTTTTCACTCAGATTTATTATACAAGCCTTCCATCTAGAAGCTTCTGTACACCGGCAATTTTTGTCATTGAGAGAGCTCTTAACTTGTCTCTCCTTTTTCCTACATCCAAAATACATAATACTTCTGTTTGACTGAGTGATGGTGGCACTCTGCAGCAGCACTGAAAAGAAAACACAACCTAGTATTCCTCCATGTGAAAAAGAATGTTTATTAAAGAGCTTCCTTCTGTACACTGCAGAAAGTCCACTAAAACTGCTGCTACTAATTAGACTATTTAGCAGTCATGTTGTGCCTGATGTTGTACAGATCATATAAGTGACACAGTAAGTGCCTAGAGCTCTTCTGATCTTACGGCATCTTCAGGCAGGACTGGGAAAGACTCCTTCGTCTGAAATGCTGGAGAGTCATTGCCAGTCACCGACGCCAATGCTGAAGAATGTGAACATCCAACCTCTGCTTGAAAACCTCCAAATGACTTTACTTTCCCAAAAAAACCCCACAGTCCTTCCTGTTGGGGATAATCCAGACTGAAATTCCCAAGTGTCAGAAAAGGTTATTTATGTATGCAACAACTGCAGCCTGTGTTTTGTTATCCCCAAAATGCAAAATGAGCGAGGTCCCAACCAAAGAGGATTGGCAACTTAAGTTGACAGAATATGCAGAATTTGCAGACTGAACATATAGAATAAGAGAACAAGAAGAACTTAAGTTTAAGGAAGATTTGAAAACATTTATTGAATATATGGGAAATAATAGTGTACGCTGGCAGCATTAAGATACATTCAACCGTGTAAATAAGTTTTGATGGATGTAATAATGGAAAACTGATTGGTATAGTTTTTCTAAAATATTCAGGGATATAAGGTATGCAAAATGAAGCATGGAAAGAAGAAGGGGAGTCACTGATATCTTATTTGAAATTGTAAAACAGAAAATTTAATAAAAATCATATTTTTTTATAAAAAATGAAAACCCCTAGTGACCACCAGGGGTCAGCAGGGAGCCCGGAAGGGTGGTGCCAGGGCTCTCTCACCTGGAGGAACCTCAGGATGCTGACGGTTCACAGCATCACTTGGAAGGTGGTGTGGAGCCAGGGATGGAGACGCAGGAGCTTGGGGGTGCTGGGAGTACAAGGAGCCAACAGGCAAGGTCCGGGGGGTCGGACCAGAGCGCTGCAGAAGGGGAGGTGCCAGTGACTAAAGCACCTGCCCAACAGTTGTCCAGCTCCAGAGGGGAGGGGGTTACACCCACCCCCTCAGCAACGTAGAGGGGGGAAGCGTAGAGGGGAGAGGAGGAGATTTAGGGCACCAAGAGTGCTTTGCTGGAGAAAGTCCCACTGAGCGGCACTTCCGGATTCTGACTCAGACTGAACGGTCATGGACATTTATGCTCTGTTCTGTACATATGCATACAGTATAATAAAACTCTGTAAAAACCAGGTACAGAGTTTGGAGCGCGTTACTCACGAGAAAGCAACCCAGCCTCATTACAGTCCACCACCAACTTTCCAGGTAACTTCATTCCACTGTTCAACAACTCTTACCACCAGAAAGTTCTTCCTAATGTTTAATAGGAATCACCTTCCTTCGAATTTGAATTCGTTGGTTGGGTCCTACACAGATCAATGGTTTTATTCACCTTAAGGCAGCAATACAAAGCAGGGTTTGTCGCTCAGTGGTAGAGCGTTTGGCTTTCCAGGCAAAATTTCCCAGTTCCATCTCTGGCATTTCAAGGTAGGGCTGGGAAGGACTCCTGCCTGAAAAGAGTAGAGAGCCACTTCCAGTCATTGTGCAGACAAGACTAAGCTAGATGGACCAAGAGTTTGGCTCCAAGCTCTGAGCATGTGAAGGAAGAAGAGTGAGGACGAACACAGCACAGCACCATTATCTACTGCATCTGTTCTGTCTCTTGCATGCACATGTTAAAAGGTGAGGGGAGAAGCTTCTCAGTCATATGGCACCACTGCTGTTATGGCTGAGAGCCTGGTCCATTTCATTTTAGGAAATTGAAGTGCTGCGGCAGTCCAAAACTGAGCTCTGAAAAATAATCACGTTCAGCATCTCCTAAAGATATAGAGGAAGGAAGAGGATACAAAGCACCACGCACAAAAAACCCTGCCTTAACTACATCAGAGAGCTGGACCGAAGGCTATGGGGCAGTTAAGCGCTTCATAATATTTATCTTCTCTGAGTGAAAGGAAATACAACAATTCATGGCTGGTGGAGACGGAGGGATCAAATTTCTCTCTCCACTCAAGGATATTAACGTCATAAAAGATCCAAGGCGTCATGCGTCATTACAGAGACACATTGCTAAGTTGTGAAGTAAGGGCGCTTTTGGCATTTTCCATGAAATAGGAGTAATAATATTCAGTGTTTTTTTTTTTATGAAAAGTTGGAAGAGTGAGATTTGCTGCAAGCTGAAATCTGATGTCCATCTTCGTAGCCAGGAAGAGATCTGCTGGAGATTTTCTTGATGTGAAAATGAGTCAAGGGAATGCAGAATATTGTGGCAATGAGTGAAGCCACTTTCTTGATTCACTTCTCCCGTTAAAACAATTAATTGGAGTGCAGATCAGATGCTGTGATGTGCCACAGCAAGGTCACCCAGCAGGTAAGGTGAGGCAAGGTGGGAGAAGGTTCTGGCTGACTGAAGGTAAGGCAGGTTTCAGGCTAGGTTCTGGGGCAGTAGTCTGCATCCTTTTTCAGACGCTTTTAACCCAAACACGCATTTGGGGACCCATTTCTTGGACCTTTGCCACATATGTGCATGGTGATAGTGCTCCTGTTATGAGCCACCTTGGATCAGACAATGACCCAGCTGAAGACCAGTGCTCTGGGGGAATGTGGAGCTCTGAAGTTGCTCCAGCAAGGAACAAGCTGAAACGGAGCCCTGCTATGACTGCAAAGCAGCTTCATTGTCAGTACTGCAGGATGCTTCTGTATTTACCCTTCTCCAGTAATCTCCAACTGTAATGAAGCAGAAGGCGCTGGAGGAGACTCTTGAGAGTCCCATGGACTGCAAGAAGATCAAACCTATCCATTCTGAAGGAAATCAGCCCTGAGTGCTCCCTGGAAGGACAGATCGTGAAGCTGAGGCTCCAATACTTTGGCCACCTCATGAGAAGAGAAGAATCCTTGGAAAAGACCCTGATGTTGGGAAAGATTGAGGGCACTAGGAGAAGGGGACGACAGAGGACGAGATGGTTGGACAGTGTTCTCGAAGCTACGAACATGAGTTTGACCAAACTGCGGGAGGCAGTGCAAGACAGGAGTGCCTGGCATGCTCTGGTCCATGGGGTCACGAAGAGTCGGACATGACTAAACGACTAAACAACTAAACAATGGAGCAGGAGTCTCAGGGCTTTCTAGGTCTTCTGCAGGAGAGTCCTCCCAGTCAGGGGATGGCAGTGCTGCATCCTCAAAGCCAAGAAGTCATTGGCCCAGCGAGCTCATCTGAGAGTGTTTATGAGGCTTCCTCTGCATGCCCAGCTTCTCCTGCTTCAAAGTCCTCTCCCCCAGCCTCTGAAGCTGAGGAATCTGACCAGAGGCGGAGCTAGCTGCTCCGGCACCCAGAACAGTGCACATGCTGTGCACCCGGGGCGGTGCTAGCCACCCAGGGGGCGGGACAAGCGTCCCAGAGGGGTGCTGCCCATGGCAAGCATCCGGGGGAAGCAGGGCAATATCACCCCTCAGGGATGACACCCAGGGAGGTCCTCACCCACCCCCTTCCTCTGCCAGTGAATCTGACTCCAGGGTCATGACAGATGAGGACCAAATCCAATTCCCAAAACAAAAGAACCAAACACACCAAAAGGCAGAAGAGTTCGACAACTTTGGGCTTCAGCCTTCTATCTTCAACTAGAATTACCATTTTCTCCAGGTTTCTCTCTCTCCCCTGTTCCTATTTGTTTGTGTGTATTAATTTCTGGATACCTTTGCAAATTCCAAATCGCCCGCTGATTAGTACGGCATGCGAGTGAACAAAAGTGGCCCAGATTGAAATGGCCTCATTTGAATATTTAACTAAAATTCTTATGGATTTGCATTGTGACTTGTTGTTGTTGTTGTTGGTTGTTGTTGTTGTTGTTTGCAGCTGGGAGAGTTAAGGAGCATTGATTCTAACGCACCTCTGAATACATGCTTTACCCTAGTATTGGTTCTCAGTACCAGTTCAGAGCTGTGGCATGCAACATCACAACTCCCTCTCCCTTTGCGACAACACTCCTACCCTTTCTTCTTTCTTTTTTCTTTTATTATTTACAACATAGTACACAACAACTCATACACACAAACAAACCCACCACCATTGACAATTTCATTATCAAAATTAAACTCCTATCCCCTTACATAAAGAAAACATAACATAAAAATAAGAAGAAGAAGTGTGCATGCACACGAAAGCTCATACCAAAATATAAACTTAGTTGGTCTTTAAGGTGCTACTGAAGGAATTTTTTTATAAAAATAAAAGACGTCCTTTATCCTGTAAATGGCCTCCTTATTTACTTCTTGTTTACTGTTTCTTTTATATGTGATTACTACAATTTTTCCTAGTTATGACTTTTAAAAACCGCAAAGTCTCCTGTAGAAATTAATCGAAACAAGTCCAGATATATATTTTGGGGCACTGTTTGGTAAAGTATTCTCTGCATCCCCCCCCCATTCTTTTTGAAATTCTTGTCTGGGTTGTCTTACCCTGTAGTACTCAGTGGAGGCAGTTCCACTGCAGCAAATGGAATATGCCCCATTAAACAGGTGCACATTAAACAGGTGCACAGGTGGAGCAGGGACGCGGGTGGTGCTGTGGGTTAAACCACTGAGCCTAGGGCTTGCCGATCAGAAGGTCGGCGGTTCGAATCCCCGCGATGGAGTGAACTCCCATTGCTCGGTCCCAGCTCCTGCCAACCTAGCAGCTCAAAAGCACGTCAAAGTGCAAGTAGATAAGTAGGTGCTGCTCCAAGCGGGAAGGTAAACGGCGTTTTCATGTGCTGCTCTGGTTCGCCAGCAGCGGCTTAGTCATGCTGGCCACATGACCTGGAAGCTGTACCAATAATGCAATAATGCAAGATGAGCGCCGCAACCCCAGAGTCGGTCACTGCCCACCTCACTCGCTCCTAACTTACAACCAATCCAGGGGCAGATCCCAGCATTGAAAGTTGTGGGAACCAATCCAGAATTAGTTGGTTTTCTCCAATATTGGCTCCTCTTCTTTCTTCGTCTCAGTATTGCCCTTGCAGAACTCAGCAGGCAGAAGGATGGGGACTAAACTGGCATTATTTGGCTCTGCCTCTCATTGGCTCTGGCGCCACCTACTGTTGGGCTCCCAGCCTTCTGCCCCACTGGTTCTAATGAGCACCAGCTTTCGCTTCTAAGGAGCACCTGCACTAAGTAAGAACTCCCTCACGTTCTCAAGTCATTCCTGCCCCCACATACTCACAGTCTCTAAAAGATGTTTATTCTTTTACCAGGAGCACTTCAACGTGCTAAAAAGAAGGGAAAGTGATCTTGAAAGATCTGCCATTCATCATTTGACTGCCAGTGTTAAGTGGGTCAAGTAGGTGGAATTTAGAGTGCAACTGTTGGAGGCAGGTGACATCAGATGCCAATGAGATATATTTAATCATGCACCTTCCTGTTCAAACAAAACCCAGACTTCTAAATTTTAAAACGAAAGACGCAGTATCACAATTTAAACAATTTTGGAAATATACTTTAAAGAAACTGGGCTATGCAGTGCTTCAGATGGGGCAGAGCACTCACCAGTCCCACCTAAGGACTGTGGACAAGCACAAAGTAATAATGAATTAAGCCACATGAGGGGAGCCAGTGAGTCTCCAGATGTTTTGGATTGCCCTGGCCAATGTGTTCAGTGTGGAGGCAATTTTAGGGTAGCATGACTGGTTTGGCTGCACTGGGCGCTGGGGGCAGGCGGAGCAGCACAACAGAGGAGCCCACTGAATATTGAGAGCCACCACTGTTCTGAGATGGATAAATTTGTGGAGCAGGAGGGTCACAAGTTACTGACTCTTGTTGCATTGTGTTATTGGCTTAAATACCACATAATGAACAAAGCATCTCAGCAACAAACAAAGCACATTCGTGAAACAGCTTGAAAATACTTAGCCAGAATTTGAACACTGACACACAATAACACACACACACACACACGCAATTCTTATTGACTTTCTCTCTCACACACATGCAAACATATGTAGTGCACATACACTAATAAACAGGATATAGATGGCAAATAACCTTGGAAAATATATGAAATGAATGACAGAGTAACTATTGCAGACTGCCAATACTAGGACCAGTATCCTTTACCCTAATGTTTTCTTTTCCTTGTTCAGTAAA
This sequence comes from Zootoca vivipara, assembly GCF_965207765.1. Lineage (NCBI taxonomy): Eukaryota > Metazoa > Chordata > Lepidosauria > Squamata > Lacertidae > Zootoca > Zootoca vivipara. The sequence goes on along the minus strand of NC_142597.1, from coordinate 36,231,277 downwards.
CTCAAAGGTGAAGAAACACATTAGATGGAGGCCAGCCACGTTCCTCCATGTGTGTGTGTGTTGTTGTTGTTGTTTTACAATGAAATCATGCCATTCTGCCCAAACCAATTATTTCTGCACTGGCCTTGTATCACCTTAAACGTACATGTCACATTTCCAAGTAAGGCTACCTCCTAGAGCTTTTGGTGCCAGAAATCCCTAGTGACTCCGCAAAGTCATGGCAAGCCTGTGCCACCAATAACAAATGGTTTATGTAGCTCCCAACTTCTTACCCTGCCTGAAAAATATATTTGAGAGAGCCAGTTGCAGAGAGGGTCACATAGTCTGTCTTGCAATTAGGGCTGGTAGGACTCGTCAGTTTGGGTTCATTTTTGCAACCCTAAATTCAAATGCCTACATTTCTGCAGCAACCCTCATAGAAAATTATTCAGCATTTTAGTGTGGATTTATCCAAACAGATTTCCATGCAGTTTTGACCAGTGTGCACATTTCTACAAGCAATTTCTCCTAATATAATGCATGTTTTATTTCAATTTCACCACAATGACTCACATTGGGAGATATGCCATCTCTAAACATCTATTTCACTGTCATAGATGATAGCCACTGATAGACTTTTCCTATGGTCCGACGGGATCCAGCAAAACTTCATAGCTGTTAGGGTTGTACACTGGTCTCCCCAAGCCAACCTGGGGGATACCTGACCCAGATACTGTACAACCCCAAATGAATTCAAGGGGAGGGATAATATTTAATTAGGGTTTTTTTAAACCCTAGACTTAGATCATCATCATCATTTATTATTTATACCCCGCCCATCTGGCTGAGTTTCCCTAAACAGGGCTGCCTTCAGATGTCTTTTAAAAATAGGATAGCTGCTTATTGCCTTGTCATCCGATGGGAGGGCCTTCCACAGGGCGGGCACCACTACCGAAAAGGCCCTCTGCCTGGTTCCCTGTAACCTCACTTCTCACAATGAGGGAACCACCAGAAGGCCCTCAGCACTGGATCTCAGTGTCCAGGCTGAATGATGGGGGTGGAGACGCTTCTATTTTAAAATAATGATAATAATAATAATCATTTTTATTGATTTTCCAGTAAGAACAGCCAATTAACATATCCATCAAATCATAATCATAATCCAATTAAAACAATACTAAAATAAAAAACAACTAACTTACAATCCTTTTTTTTTTCTGGGCTTCCAATATTCTGGACCTCTGAAGTATATCTCCAATATCTTGGTTCCTACCTTCTTCTTGTTGTTCTCGTATTTCTTGTTCTTCTTCTTGTCCTCATATTTTCCACATTCCAATCTTAATGCTTTAAAGTTCTCCGTCCCTGGCGATGCGATTCTCAATCATGTCAGAAATCATGTATCCTTTCATCCATCAAGTACAGCTTTGTTTGTGTTTCGGGACTACAATTCCCATCATCCCTGACCACTGGTCCTGTTAGCTAGGGATCGTGGGAGTTGTAGTCCCAAAACATCTGGAGGGCCGAGTTTGCCTATGCCTGCCTAGTCCACTAATCGTACACCACTCAGCAATATCACCCCCCCCAAAAAAAAAATCAGCCAAATTCACAGCACAGACCTAGTCATTCTTTTGTTTGAGAGCCGGTATCTTTTATCATAAAATGTAGATCTTCTCCCTCCCCTACACACTGAACAATATAATCATTTTAATTGTTTGAAAGAGGAGGAAGGGAAGGCTGAGGGCAGACATAGCACGGGAGTGGTGGTGGTGGTGGAGGAGAATTTACGAGGGAAGAAGAAAGGCGGAACACATCCCATTTAAAGCAAAATGATAGTGGGGAAGGGATAATTTACTCCAAGCCCATTAGAGGGTCATTTATAATGCTTTCTGCTTTCTTCCGATTACCAGTAATTAGAGGAGAAATTGGGGGGGGGGGAGAAAACAGAGAGACAAGAGTAAAGAAGCAAAAATATTTGTTCGTGGGTAAATTTAAACAACGCTGTGCCACCTCCTCCGCAGTCAACACCACCTCACACATTTCCAAAGCACAAGAAGACAGAAATCAGGCATTTCCGCGCTCCGATGATGGATACATGATGAGGAGAGAATTACAGAGCTAAATGGGACCAGAACGCAATCAAGTTCAACCTTTTCCATCAACCCACACACCTCCCCAGAGATTAACCCATGAAGACCACAACTGCTCTGATGTGCTGCACACACTACTCAGCACAGAGGCAGCATCCTATGAAGCAGTTCCTGCTTTGTTTTTTGAATTATTATTATTATTATTATTATTATTATTATTATTATTATTATTTCCCTCAAAGTCTAATCAAGGACTCCAGACAGAATCGCCATTTGCTGGGCCTAAATCCAGGATTCCCATCCGTCCTCCACATCCAAGGCTCACTCTCATCCACTCCCACCAACCACATGGGTATATTTAGCCTGGAGAAGAGAAGGTGAAGGGGTGATATGATAGCCATGTTCAAATATATAAAAGGAGGTCATACAGAGGAGGGAGAAAGGTTGTTTTCTGCTGCTCCAGAGAAGCGGACACGGAGCAATGGATTCAAGCTACAAGAAAGAAGATTCCACCTAAACATTAGGAAGAACTTCCTGACAGTAAGAGCTGTTCGGCAGTGGAATTTGCTACCAAGGAGTGTGGTGGAGTCTCCTTCTTTGGAGGTCTTTAAGCAGAGGCTTGACAGGCATATGTCAAGAATGCTTTGATGGTGTTTCCTGCTTGGCAGGCGGTTGGACTGGATGGCCCCTGTGGTCTCTTCCAACTCTATGATTCTATTCTACATAGATAATGAATCCCTGGGCAACCCACTATTGGAGAGCAGGTGTTTGACCTACGAAAACAATTATGTGCAGAGGAGGGTGACTGAGATGTTCAAGGGTCTGGGAACCAAGCCTTATGAGGAGTGGTTGAGGGAGTTGCGTGTGTTTAGCCTGGAGAAGAGAAGACTGGGAGGTGATATGAAGGCCACCTTCAGATATTTGAAGGGCTGTCACATGGACGATGAAGCAAGCTTGTTTTCTCCTGCTCCAGAGAGTAGGGCCCAAACCTAATGTTGGTAAGAGCTGTTTAACAGTGGAAGGAACTACCTGGGAAGGCTGTGAGCTTTCTTTCACTGGAGATTTTTAAGCAGAGGTAGATGGCCATCTGTCAGAGATTCTTTAGCTGTGATTCCTACATTGCAGGGAGTTGGAACAGATTAACTTTGGGGTCCGTTCTAGCGCTACAGAGTGTGGAAGCTATGTCTGTGTTTTGTGCTCCGATGTTACAGTGGTAACTCGGTTTATGAACACAATTGGTTCCGGAAGTCTGTTCATAAACTGAAGCGTTCATAAACTGAAGCGAACTTTTCCATTGAAAGTAATGGAAAGTGGATTAATCCGTTCCAGAGTACTTAAACTGAAGCGTTCATAAACTGAAGCGAACTTTCCCATTGAAAGTAATGGAAAGTGGATTAATCCGTTCCAGACGGGTCCGTGGAGTACTTAAACTGAAGCGTTCATAAACTGAAGCATGGGTGTAATTGGTTCCGGAAGTCTGTTCATAAACTGAAGCATTCATAAACCGAAGCGAACTTTCCCATTGAAAGTAATGGAAAATGAATTAATCCGTTCCAGATGGGTCCACGGTGTTCATAAACCAAAAATTCATAAACCGAGGTGTTCATAAACCGAGGTTCCACTGTATTCAGAAATGCCCAATTGGCTTGCTTTTTAAAGCTAAACATCTGGAGGTCCTGCTGGCCTCCCTCCCCCCTCCCCGAAATCCACCCCTTCGACTCATCCCTCAGCAACCCTGCCAATAATTATACACCACTACACCACTCATTTTCTCCTACTGGATAATACTTTCAGCTGCTGCAAAGGAAAGCAACTTGCAAATTCCAAAAAGCAGATGTGCTTCACTTTACATATTGTGCTGGAAAGTGCAAGTTTACATGTGAATGGAATCACACACACACACACACCATATTTAATCATGGGGAAATTAGAATGACAGCTATGCCACCCAATCCAACCACTTGGGATGGGACCATGACTTCTGTCAGCATCCGGATACATATATATATATATATATATATATATATATATACATACACACACACACACACACACACACACACACACACTAGCTGGCCCTGCCATGCATTGCTGTGACTAATCCCTGTGATTGCCCCCACCTTGTCCCGATCCACAATCTATTCTGTTTGTCCATCCCGTCCCCCCCGCCGTCCGCTTATCCCTGTGAATCCCCCAACTCCCTCTTCCTGGTGGAGTATGTTTGTCCGTTGTCCGTTGCATGTCCACTGGAGGGCGCCATTTTTTTGACCACAAATCCAGGTTTTTACCTGTGTTAGGTGTGTCAGCTGGTCAGTGTAACTGCATGATTACCTGTTCACATGTGACTCTGAGGTTGTGGCCAAATTTCAGGACGATCGGGTAAGTGCTTGTGGGAGAAAAGTGGGGAATAACACACATGCACCTTCACTATGGGGGAGGGACCCAGTGTCATTTGTAAGATGGGGGCAAGGACACTAGCACTTGTCCAATTATGCGATGCGCTGGTCTTGGCCCTGGCGAGAGTCAAGTCCTCAAATCATGGACATCCTGACAGCTCTGAGGAGATTTTTACAGGAAAGCTGTGATAGGACTTTCTAAAAACAACAACAAGAAGATGAAGTGACCTGTTATTATATTACCCCAAAGCCACAACCTTCACCCACCCACCCTCTGTCTCTTGTTAGTCTCTCAGCAGCAGCTGGAGAGAAGGGAGGTAAAATGTGTTTTAAAAGAGATGAATTGCCTTCCTACCTTCTGGCCTGCATGCTGGATCACAAATATTAAAGCTCCAATGCCAGGCAACATTATCATCAACTGTGTGTGTGTGTGTGTGTGTGTGTGTGTGTGTGTGTGTGTGTGTGTGTGTATTATAGATATATATATCTCTATAGATAATGCAACAAAAACAAACACCCCCGTCTCCCCCCCGTCTCCGGCTTTGCTTCCTGCTCTTGGGAAATACATATGGCAATAATTTGACCATATTTATTTCAAATGCCGGATGAGGGTAATGTAGTTCAACTGCAGCACCACATTAACCTTTGAGAAGCTGCGGACAAAATGTGGAGTTTGAAACTTCTCACACTTTGTGCATTCAGCTAAAGCAACGAAACGAGCCCACAAGGCCAAGAAAAATAGAAGGGAAATTATCTCAAACACGGGCTTCGTAAGAGAAAATTATCCTTCCCCATCTCAATAAGGATTCTCACAGAGCTAGACAAGGTGAGGAAAATGGCAACCTTGGAGGATCTCAGAGGAAACTGTTGCCTAGAAACGACAAACTGCCAGTAACAAAAGGCTGCTTCCCTAATGGGTCAGATAAGATCCAATGGCTCCGTCCCACTCCTTTGTTTCAGAGGACCTCAGTAGGAGTTGCTTCCTGGTCTACCACTAGAGAAGGACAAGGGCAGGAAATGCTGCCTGTGTATCCCACTTCTTTGTTTCAGAGGACCTCAAGTAGGAGTTGCTTCCTGGTCTACCACTAGAGAAGGACATGGGCAGGAAATGCTGCCTTGTGTATCCTTCATTCCATTAAAAGCAGCATGCAATTTCTGTCCCTGTCCCAAGGTGATACAGAGGTAGCCTGGGACCAAACAAATCTTTTCGCTTGTGATTTGTCTCAGTTTTCCAAACTTAAATCAGTTTGCATTAAGCCAGCATTTTAGTGCTAATTTCTCCTAAAATGCACATTTTTTGGGGGGGCAATAATGCATCTTCTACACCATCTTCACTACCATATACATTTTATGCACACTTTCTGCTAACATATGCATTTGTGTACACATTATTTGGTTGGAAAACTTAAGTGCAAAACTGTAGAGAAGTGCAAATAGTGAATGATAGCCGAATTTCAGCTTACATGTTATTGCAGAAAATGCAAATTAGACATGTTTGCATGAAAATCTGAATCAAATTGAATTTCAGCTAAGGTCCCATCTGGAGTATCTCAAATTAAATCAAAGCAGTATCATATCATAAACATGGCTTCCCCCCAAGAATCCTGGGAGCTGTAGTTTGTTAAGGGTGTTGAGAGTTATCAGGAGACCCCTATTCTCTCACAGAGATACAGTTCTCAGAGGGGTTTAACAATCAATCTCTCTTTGTGGGGAACTCTGAGAATTGCAGCTATGCCAGGGGAATACGGTATCTACTAAAAACTAAGCAACGTTAACAAACTACAACTCCCAGGGTTCTTTGGGGGAAGCTGCAACTGCTTCAAGAAGTGGGGTACTGCTTTAAATGTATAATGCAGATGGGGCCATAATCAAAGGCCAGGGCTAATGGAAGCTGTCGTCCAACAATATGTAGATGACATCACATTGGTGCCCCGTGGTTCAGTATGCAACATTTAATAATAAGCTGATTAATAACCATGAATAATGTCAATTCACTAGATCGGCAAACCACTTCAATGGAAGAACATCTTACAACATCAGGAAATTATAAATCATCATTTTCTCTCTCTAAGTAATATTGACAATTGCTCAAATTAAGAATAGATAAGATCGAATATTTGTTCAATGCAAACACAAATCCTTTATTAGAATGATTAATGAATCATTTAGTTCTAAAGAGGCAACTGGCTTGAATTACTTCTTCCTCGCCTTCATTTATGCAAACTTATCAATGAAACTGTCAAAAGAGATTTGGCTAGCAAGCTATGAATATAATAATTTACATATAGTCGGTAATTCTATCCTTTCTTTCCGTCAGTTTTCAAGTAACAGGCATTAAGGCGATTACCCTGTAATTGCGTGGACAGGCAGAGTTCTCCCAAGCCCAGGCGACCCCTGAGCGGAATAATGACTGGAGACAACTTGCTAAGGGATTAAAATTGGCCACAACTTTTTTAAGTTTCAGCTGTAGAGAGATCATGGCTCAGGCTTTGGGCATTTATCCTTCCCAGTCCCTAGCTGGGGATCTGGGAGTCTTTGGGGTTATCCAGAATGTGTGGGGATTGGGCTGGCTCTGGAGAACATGTGTTCAAGCAGAGAGCCTGCCCTCCATTTCGCTGCCGTTGGAGGGGAGAGCAATGACAACCTCTTGGCGTATGGTCAATGCCTCCCCTCAAGACCCCTTTAACGGGGAACCCTGGTATCAAGGGGGACGTGGGTCACCGCTTAACACCCCCCCTTTAGGAAGATAAAGGAATTCCACCCAAGGCCTGAAGCCACCCAAGTTGTGGTGTTTTGCTACAGGAAAGGCAAAACCTGCCAATGCAGGAAAATTCATTTCTGGCCCTTCAACAGCGACCCTGATGTAGCAGCACCTGCGTACCTGTGGAGAATAGGTTAATCTGCAAAAGAAGACTTAACTGAGGGAGGGGAGGGTGGGAGAAGCTCTGGAGCTGACGGCTGCTTCGCAGGTAAGATTCACCTTCTGTTGTGTGGGCAGGACGGTCCCTCCCCTTACCTGGCCAATCCCCTAGCAACGGCTCCCCAGGCGGGATTGGGCGATTGGCTGAGGTAGGTGGAGACCTCCAGGTATCCAGCCTGGGGAGGATGAGGCCAGCCCAAACTACCAGGAGTCACACTGGGATCCGGGGGGCTGTGCACAACCACACAAAAAGCGCCCCCCATTTGATGTGGGGAGTGGTCATTTTCTGCAGTCCCTTTTTAAAGATTCATGTTAAATTGGCCACATTCCAGGAGCTCACCCCGTCACAGGGATTCGAAAGGCGGAAACGGCGTTTACCTTCCTGCCGGAGCGGTACCTATTTATCTACTTGCACTTTGATGTGCTTTCGAACTGCTAGGTTGGCAGCAGCAGGGACCGAGCAACGGGAGCTCACCCCGTCACAGGGATTCGAAACGCCGACCTTCTGATCGGCAAGCCCTAGGCTCTGTGGTTTACCCCACAGCGCCACCCGCACCCCACAATGTGGAGTAGTCGGAAATATATCCTACTGTTAGCCAATCGCAGAAGGAAGCAGAAGATTCTTGGCCCCCAAACTGGCAACCAGTTATACCCACATTGCATACTGGTGGGGCAGTCTGGGTGCTGCTTTTGGAAGAAGGAAACTGGGAGGTGAAGCCTTAAATACCCTCCCATCTACTCCTCTCCTGTGCTGGAATGAGCCAACTTCAGGAGACCAGAAGCGGCTTCTTGCCAGTCTTCTGGTCCCACTGCAAATGAGTTCCCAACTGGACTCCTTTTGGAGTGGGAAAGGGGGAGCATTTCCGTTAGAAGATCAGCAATTTCACATTTGACTTCTTCAAGAATCCTGAGGTGGGTGCCATCCAAATTCAACAATGTGTCAGTTTTTGTTTTATCATTACATCTTAGAATAACTTTCTCTGCTATTTGTATCAGATTCTCAGCCTCCCTGTGAAAGTTAATTCAAGGCATAGGCTGTGAAGACAAAGGCAAAGAATTCATTCAGCTTATCTGCAATCTCCCTTTCCTTCTTTAGTATACCTTTGACTCCCTTGTAACCCAAAGGTCAAAATTAGCTCCCTAGCTGCTTTTGTTATTCTGATATACAGGTGAAACTCGGAAAATTAGAATATCGTCAAAAAGTGCATTTATTTCAGTAAAGCAACTTAAAAGGTGAAACCAATATATGAGATAGATGCATGGCGTGCAAAGCAAGATATGTCAAGCCTTTATTTGTTGTAATTGTAATTATTTGTGAATTATAAATGGAATGTAATTAATGAAATGTAATAGTGATGTTTATTTCTGTATTACTGTAAATATTTGTTTTATTACTGTGGAATTTCCAAAAGAAAGCATTTGTAAAAATTAAAAGTAAAATTAAAAAATAATAAGTCGCATTACTGAAATGAATGCACTTTTCGACAATATTCTAATTTTCCGAGTTTCACCTGTATCTAAATACAGTGGTACCTCTGGTTAAGGACTTAATTCATTCCTGAGGTCCATTCTTAACCTGAAACTGTTCTTAACCTGAGGTACCACTTTAGCTAATGGGGCCTCCCGCTGCCACTGCCGCGCGATTTCTGTTCTCATCCTGAGGTAAAGTTCTTAACCCGAGGTACTACTTCCAGGTTAGCAGAGTCTGTAACCTGAAGTGTTTGTAACCCGAGGTACCACTGTATATCCTTTCTAAGGAATCGTTTTCATTTTCCTCAGTGTGGCACTGTCATCCCACCTCCCCACCCTGACACCTCATTCCACAGGGCAGCATGGGAGCTGCCATTCTTGGAGCAGGATCCATCACAACATAAAAGAGGTGGGTAGTGTGAATGCCAAAGGAGTGCAATTGAGCCCAGGCGATTCCTTACAACGGAGATGGGAAACATCTGACCCATAGGCCATTGCTGGCCCCACCAGGGGCTCTAAATTGACCCACAATTCCAAGCCTTCTGTACCTCAGCTGCCACTGAAAACTGCAGATTCAAAGAGCCATGTGAGCAACTCATGAAGCCCTTTCAAAAACAGCCCAATGCTGCTCTTTAAACCTCTGAAAACTGGGCATTTAAAGGGCAGCACAGGGCTCCTGGGGGGAAAGGGGGGGGCTTTCAAATCACTGTGTGTTGCACACCCAACAGTCCAGAGTTTCAAAACAAACCATCCTCCGTTGTCACTTTTGTTGGAGTTTGCCTTATATATAACGCAGTGGAGAGCAGAGATAGTCTGGTAAGATGGCTGGTTGAAAGAATAAGGAGACTTCAGGTTTATTACTCCCAAGTCCTGGCAAACAAAGCCATTCCGAGTACAAGCTTAGAAGTGGCCATCACAGAGTCAGGAGGTTCACAAAAGGCAAGGCATAAACGGAAGCGACAGCAGGAAGGAAGTCAAGTTGGAGAGGAAAAACCATCTACGGGTAGTTACTCAAGAAGGAACCAGTGAGGGGAGAATAGGTTGCCTTTCTTTCTTTCTTTCTATCACCCACCACTGGTCCAGGACTCTCCTTGCTTGGAGGTTTTCAAGCAGAGGTTGGGGTGCCCATCTGTAATGTATGCTTTAGCTGAGATTCCTGCACTAGATGACCCTTGCACTCGCTTCCAACTCTACAAGTCTATGGTTCTATTATTTTACGAACTATGTCATCAGATGATGGCCAGGTGGGAAGCCCCACCCACCTCTCAAATGTGGTCCTCCAATGATGGAGAGATAAGCATCTGGGCCACTGATCAGAAAAGTTTTCCCACTCCTCCCTTACAATAACCATAAGTAACTTACGGCCCGTTGGTTTCCCTCCATCTGACCTATGGCCTCCCCTCATTGGAGCAAATGTGTGACTGCTTTCAAGCCTAATTGCTCCTTTTGGGGGGCATTTTTTTTGGGGGGGGAGGATAGTGTTAACCCTTCCAATCTGGCCGTTTTGTCCTGAAAACTGCATCCAATGAAAGGCTGTTTACAAGCCTAATTGCTTGGTGGAGAGCACTTTTTTCGAGGGAGTTGTCACAGTTGGTGTGAGCTAAAGAAACCAAGAAAGGTCATGGAGGGCAAAATGCATTCATTTGCTTCCATGCTCATTTGGTTTCTGCCAGGGAAACTTCTGAAAAGGGCCAGAAAATGCAACTTGTCAGCAGAGATCTTTAAAGTTAAATAAAATAAGGAGTGTCTTTAAAAATCATTCTTTCTGCCTTTAAGTAGGTCACTCTGTTTTCGCTATGGAAATCAGAATCTCTTCAAAAGCAGCCTTGGCTCTGAATCTCCCTTATCTACTTAATGCTGGAAGTCTGGGGAATCATCTCTTAAGAGAGGAGGAAAGGCTAGAGCTGTGAAAGAAACACATTCAATTCACCCCACAAACATGTGAAGGAAACTGATTACTTTTTAATCAGAGATGCACCTAATTTCCCACTTTTTAAATGTTCTGATTTATTTATTTTTTAAAAAAGAAGTTATTTCAAAGAGAATAGAAACTGGATGGGGTAGCTTTAAAAGATGAGGGGTTTTGTTAGAAACACGGCAACCCTGTTTTCCATGAAAAAACAGCCAACATGAGGTAATTGGTATATGACGAGAATGAAATAGGCACACAAAACAAAACAAACAGACAAAAAGAACAAGCTAACTAGCACCTATGCATTAGTTATGCTTGAGGGGCTTAAATTCTGGGAATACTAATGCGAACTGACCTGATCCACAGCTCTTGAACTAATGCGCAAATTGAAACATAATTATCTTCCCCATTTTTCACTTCTCTGACGTCTGCTCAGAAAAAAGTACCAGATGTCGTATTTTAAAATAAAAGACGTTTTTAGATATGCACCCATTAATCTGCTACTTCCCCCCCAAAAAAAGAAAAAAGAAAATGTGCATTTATTATATATTTCATCTCAACATATGCACTTATAAATGCACTTTATCCTAAAATACACCAGGGATGTTTAGAAATGCTGAAGTTGAAATAACGATAATATGGATTTTAATGTAAAAAAATAGTAATAATGGAACATTCGCCTGGGGAGCTTGTAGCCAGGGCTGTCGCAACAAACAGCCGCACAAACCTTTGGGAGGCAGAGATGTGAGAAGGCATCAGAGGGAGGGAGGGAACATAAGAGGGACAGAGACCATTGTTGCCCATGGCACCCCTATCATTCAAGGCACCCCAGGGTGCTACAGCACACTGGTTGAAAACCACTGGGTTAAGGGTACCCTTTGGTAACCCTACAACTGTGTTGATTTGTGGATCTCTAGGGCTGCCTTTTATGCTGATCAGTGGGGCCACAAGGCACTTCTCAGATTCACATGCCCAAGCCTCACATAGCAAGGAAGATGCATTCCTTCCAGTCCTTGGTTGATTCAGTTAATATTATTTATTTCTGCTTTTTTTGCAGATCCCCTATGTTGTTACATTTAAATAAATATAGCATTTGTTCACACCACAGTTAAGGTGTCGCAAGTCTTCATCATATGGGCATGATGGCAATTTCTCTTAAAAACAAACTTGGGCAGGGCATCCCTTCAAATAGAGAACTGTCCTCTAAAATAGGACACGTATCCCTGTATTCCATATTCTGGTCCACTGCGGGGAAAGAAGCACAACAGAGCAATTTAATGCCAAGCTCCTGGGCTTGAAAAGTTCTCCCTCCTCCTTGAAACATCCCTTTTATGGTCTGCAGAAGAAATGTAGAATTTATCAGTTCAGCTGTTCCACACGCCATGTGAAATCCTTGCCCAGTTTGCACTTGGTTTCGGCACAACTTCCGGTCATCATGCCACTTCATTACTGCATTATTTTTAGATAACTGCTACCACCATGTTAGAACGTGGGTCAATAACCGTGTGATTTATCGCCAGAAGTAGGAGCAGTTGGAGCAATAAGAGAGATAAACTATCCAACTAGGAATACAGGAAGCTGCCTTATACAGAGTCAGATGTTGATGCTGATGATTACTATATATTTATTTACACCCCACCTTTTCCCCTGATGGGATGGGTGGTCCAGCTAGCTCACTATCGCCTGCACTGACTGGCAGCAGCCCTTCCTAGAGTTACCTGGATCCTTTTGCATGAAAAAGCAGGTGCTCCATCCCTGAACTATGGCCATTCCCATACTTCTTAGACCTTGCAGCTTCCTACACCTTGGCTCTTCCTAACCTGCCTTACACCAAGTCATACTGTTGGTTCATTTCCTCCATAGTGTCTCCACTGACTGGCATTAGCTCTTCTGGATTTCAGACTGCGGCCTTTGCCAGCCCTACCTAGAGATGATGGAGATTGAACCAGAGACCCTCTGCATGCAAGCAGATGCTCTAGCACTAAACTACAGCCCTCCCTCCAGCCAACTGTTAGAGAAGGAAATCCAGTGGGGATTTGGGCTCCTGAGATGAGTTTGTGGGCGTAGACAGAACTCTTTGAAGCACAAATTTCCTCTCCTGTCAAAGACCCAGCAGTGAAAGTAAGCAAGACACAATCCCTTAGGGGTTTCAAGAGGTTAGTTTGGGGATCTTGGAGTTCCTTTAACAACTTGGTCTTAATGATCTGCACTACACAGTTATAAATTACCGGTCTCTGCAGCCACAGTGATTCTCCAGCGGTTTGACATCACCCTTGGTGGAGCACACGTACAATTTTCCCCATTCAATGATCTATGGTTAGCATGGGAATCAGATTTTACCCCCTCGCATTGGTCAAAGATTTGGTCCTCCAACCCAGGCATCCCCAAACTTTGGCCTTCCAGATGTTTTGGACTACATTTCCCATCTTCCCCGACCACTGGTCCTGTTAGCTAGGGATCATGGGAGTTGTAGGCCAAAACATCTGGAGGGCCGCAGTTTGGGGATGCCTGCTCTAACCACATATTCTACGTAGGCAAGGGGGAATTCTTTAAAGAAAGTTCACAGGTGCCTTATGATCCCAGTGTGCCTCAATCATGTTTTGAAAGCATGTCCCTCCTCCCTGCAGTGTTGGGGGGGTAGCATACAGGGCACCTACTGCCATGTGTAGGGGGACTGTATTCATGTAAATAAGAGTTGAGGTTTAGTGGTGATGGAAATTGATTTAATTACCAGTTGAAGATTCTTACTAGACCCTCAGCTTTGCTTACATTCTCTGTTTGTGGGTGGGAATGATAATGTTCGTTGTAAAACTCTGATTACTCATTTGCTGGTCACTGTCTGCTTGGTCATAGCTCAGTGTCGGCAGGGTATGTTTACATATGCTAATTTTAGAGACAAACTGGTTTTAAAAGGTCTTGTTTATTTCCATATATGAAAAACCGAGTCATCAGCTGTGGGTTATTCAGAGAGATGTGGATCCAGTGGACTTTGCAGCCATGCGATGGCTACTTGCAACTTATATGGCAAAACAAACACAGGAATGGCAAATTCCATCTAAATGTGATGTTAAATGGAGATTATACAGAGCCTTGGCCCAGTATACCTGAAGGAGCGTCTCCACCCCCATCGTTCTGCCCGGACACTGAGGCCCAGCGCCGAGGGCCTTCTGGCGGTTCCCTCGCTGCGAGAAGCAAAGCTACAGGGAACCAGGCAGAGGGCCTTCTCGGTAGTGGCGCCCGCCCTGTGGAATGCCCTCCCATCAAATGTCAAAGAGATAAGCAACTACCTGACATTTAGAAAACATCTGAAGGCAGCCCTGTTTAGGGAAGTTTTTAATGTGTGACATTTTAATGTATTTTAATCTTTGTTGGAAGCCGCCCAGAGTGGCTAGGGGAACCCAGCCAGATGGGCGGGGTACAAATAATAAATTATTAAATTATGGTTGTTATTTTGAAGATTGTACACATTGTCATTGTACTCTCTATATGTCATTTATCTTGCTTGGGTTTGATCTATTCCAAGTTTGTTCTGTTATATGGCTCCAGGTATGCTTTAGTCCTCTTTTATCAATAGAATTTTTGCAAAAAGAGTGAACAGCTTGAAGGGAAATAGAAGAATCAACACACACACACACACACACACACACACACACACACACACACATCTAACCAGGTACAACATGGACATACTGATATAAAAAGCTAAAAAAATGATGTGTTCCTTTCCAGGCACCACAGAAGTTTTAATTTCTGTAAACCACCATTGCTTACATATATAACCATTTTAGATACATGTATTTATTTAGGATTTCTAGATCTTCTTAGGGACGCAGGTGGCGCTGTGGGTTAAACCACAGAGCCTAGGGCTTGCTGATCAGAAGATCGGCGGTTCGAATCCCTGTGACGGGGTGAGCTCCCGTTGCTTGGTCCCAGCTCCTGCCAACCTAGCAGTTCGAAAGCACGTCGAAGTGCAAGTAGATCAATAGGTACCGCTACAGCGGGAAGGTAAACGGCGTTTCCATGTGCTGCTCTGGTTTGCCAGAAGCGGCTTTGTCATGCTGGCCATATGACCTGGAAGCTGTACGCCGGCTCCCTCACCCAATAATGCGAGATGAGCGCGCAACCCCAGAGTCGGTCACGACTGGACTTAATGGTCAGGGGTCCTTTACCTTTACCTAGATCTTCTTAGCCCTAAAGTGTGTGCCGCACTACCCTGCACGTCAAAAATAGCTGGATTAATTGGGGCTATTCTAGTTAATATTTGCTGACAGTCCAATCCTTTTGCATTTTCCCCCTAATCACCCTTTTAAGTCATCTAATTTTCACATTATTTTCCATGGGCTGAACTACCACCATTCGTTGAGCCAGCCTCTTATGCTTCACTATAGCACTCAATAGCTTCAGCCACTGTCCTAACAAGTTGTATCAATGAAAAGCAGCTTTACGTCAGACTGCCAATCAATCAGTGCAAGAGCAAACAGTGCAAGCGGCAGTTTTGACACAAAGCTCCCTAGAAAAGAGGCAGTTTCAATAAATGTGATAGATGTTGTTCTTTTGTACAGGGCAGATCTCAGACCCATTGAACCTAATGGACAAAGCTAACTTGGGGCCATTTGGTTTCAATGGGTCTACCCTGAATACAAATTAGCTGGAGAGAAGCTAATGTACTACCAGTCCGCAAACAGATAGGCAAAGGTGAGATAGAGCCATATCCTAACTCCCTTTGAGACAGTCTTAACAGTATGGGCTCTCCTCTTCTGTAGAAATGCTCATGCTTTGCCGTTTCTTGTAGACATGCATCACTCCAAGCACATGGCTCAGAGGAGCCAACAGGCAAGAGGTTGTCTCTCTCTCTGAAAGTCGACCCAATGCATGGTTAAGAGAACCGGGCAGGGCTTCTGAATGCAGGGCAGCAAAAACGCCTGCTTTCAGCACTGTCCATGGCAGAATCTCTGTGGACAGCTCCCCGCTCTCCTGCTTTACTGCAACGGGTTATAGCTCCTTTGCCTAAGTCAGAGGAATTTCCAGCACCTACCCTGTTTCCCCTTTTTTTTAATACCTAGTCATAAAGTAAGCCATGGCAGTGTTTTAAAGCATTTGAGAAATATAAGACATACCCCAAAAATAAGCCATACTTCCACGCCGCTGAAACCAACCCCCACAGGCACCTCCACTCGCAGAGTCACTCCATGCGGCCGGCACTGCAGGAGCGCGATCAGCTGTGAAGCGGCGCTCCTAGCAGTTCAAAAGCACACCAGTGCAAGTAGATAAATAGGTACTGCTGCAGTGGGAAGGTAAACAACGTTTCCATGCACTGCTCTGGTTTCGCTGTTCCGTTGCACCAGAAGTGGCTTAGTCATGCTGGCCACATGACCCGGAAAAACTGTCTGTGGACAAACGCTGGTTCCCTCGGCCAGTAAAGCGAGATGAGCGCAGCAACCCCAGAGTCATCCAGGACTGGACTTAATGGTCAGGGGTCCCTTTACCTTTAAGCTACTGAAGGTAATGGGGCATTATATGTCCAGCTGTCCTTTGTCAACAACAAATTGTCACTGTTTTTTGGAGTTGAATATATGCTATATGGTAATTTATGGACCTAATAGGTATCTAAAGACATTTGCCCATAACAAAATATGTATTTTATCAACGTACATCCAGTATTTCCCCCTTTAACCCCCCCCCCCCGAAAGTGGGGCCCTAAGCTATAGCTTGTTTAGCTTATACATAAATCCAGCACTGCTCCCATTCCACACAGAGTAGCAAATCCTACTTCAGTACCAGCAACAGGGCATACGAAACTGCCCCTGAGTGATAACACAGCAGGGTTTTTAGATGGAAGGAAGAGACAGGCCAGACCGGAGAAGAATGGCAAATCAAGTTGATGGACTATGCCAAAACGGCATAACTAACTGGGAAGCTCAGGAATCAAGAATGGGAAATGTTTTTAATGTATATACAAAAGTGTGGGTGGCACTGTGGGTTAAACTACTGAGCCTAGGGCTTGCCGATCAGAAGGTCGGCGGTTCGAATCCCCGCGACGGGGTGAGCTCCCATTACTCGGTCCCAGCTCCTGCCAACCTAGCAGTTTGAAAGCACATCAAAGTGCAAGTAGATAAATAGGTACCGCTCCAGTGGGAAGGTAAACGGCGTTTCCGTGTGCTGCTCTGGTTCGCCAGAAGCGGCTTTGTCATGCTGGCCACATGACCTGGAAGCTGTACGCCAGCTCCCTCGGCCAATAACGTGAGATGAGCGCCATAACCCCAGAGTCAGTCACGACTGGACCTAATGGTCAGGGGTTCCTTTACTCCACATTGTAGTGCTGGGTAGGTGTCATTAGTGGTGGGTATCAATTAATTAGGTTGATTTGTTTAATTGGTTTAGTCACTTGGACGGTACGTGGGTGGGAAAGGGAAGAGGAGGCAAGCACCCTGAGGCACCTGAGGCACTGTTGCTCGGTCCCAGCTCCTGCCAACCTAGCAGTTTGAAAGCACATCAAAGTGCAAGTAGATAAATAGGTACCGCTCCAGTGGGAAGGTAAACGGCGTTTCCGTGTGCTGCTCTGGTTCGCCAGAAGCGGCTTTGTCATGCTGGCCACATGACCTGGAAGCTGTACGCCAGCTCCCTCGGCCAATAACGTGAGATGAGCGCCATAACCCCAGAGTCAGTCACGACTGGACCTAATGGTCAGGGGTTCCTTTACTCCACATTGTAGTGCTGGGTAGGTGTCATTAGTGGTGGGTATCAATTAATTAGGTTGATTTGTTTAATTGGTTTAGTCACTTGGACGGTACGTGGGTGGGAAAGGGAAGAGGAGGCAAGCACCCTGAGGCACCTGAGGCACTGTTGCTCGGTCCCAGCTCCTGCCAACCTAGCAGTTCGAAAGCATGAAGTGCAAGTAGATAAATAGGTACCGCTCCAGCGGGAAGGTAAACGGCGTTTCCATGTACTGTTCTGGTTTGCCAGAAGCGGCTTAGTCATGCTGGCCACATGACCTGGAAGCTGTACACCGGCTCCCTCGGCCATTAACGCGAGATGAGCGCCGCAACCCCAGAGTCGGTCGCAACTAGACCTAATGGTCAGGCCCTTTACCCTTTACCTTTACAAAATCATTGTAAACAGGTCAAAACATTAGCAGGATTTTAAATACACTTGTAATGTAACAGAACATATAGATGACTTAGGAAGATGAAAAATTGGAGAAGTACTATTTTCAGTTGAAAATAGAATCAGAAGGACCCATGGAAGGGATGGGGGGAGGGAGAGTCATGAGATTCAGAGTAATCTTGATATTTGGATTTTCTACAGTTTTTTTGTATGTTTATATTTTTGAAAATCAATAAAAAAGACAACCGCAGGGTTTTCATAAAGGTGAGGGCAAGGTGTATAAAATAAATAATAATAATAATAATATTTATACCCTGCCCATCTGACAGGGTTTCCCCAGCCACTCTGGGCGGCTTCCAACAGAAAAATAAAATACAATAATCTATTGAACATTAAAAGCCTCCCTAAACAGGGCTGCCTTCAGATGACTTTTAAAAATCTGATAGTTGTTTTTCTCCTTGATGTCTGATGGGAAGGTGCCACTACTGAAAAAGCCCTCTGCCTGGTTCCCTGCAACTTGGCTTCTCGCAACGAGGGAACCACCAGAAGGCCCTCGGTGCTGGAACTCAGTGTCCGGGGAAAACGATGGAGGTGGAGACGCTCCTTCAGGTATACTGGACTGAGGCCATTTAGGGCTTTAAAGGTCAGCACCAAAACTTTGAATTGTGCTCAGAGACGTATGGCACACACAGACCTCTTCTCCAACAGAAGAGTATGGTCAGGGAGCTCAGGAGGAATAATTAAGGGGCCCTGCTGCCTCCTACCATATGCCAGCTGAGGCAGGAGACTCACTCTGACTTATGGTAGGACCAGCCCTGTAGTCTCCACTAAAATCAACAATCTCTCATCTTCCGAAAGATTCCCAATTCCCACTGCAGTTTACAGAATGGCAGCCTGATGTGAGCTGGTCCCTGTGAACTTCATTCCCCCTAGATTCTACCTCTTCTTTGTAAAACACAGATGGATCATTGTAATGGTGGATGAGCACGTATAAACAAGGATCAACAGGAAGATTGCCTCTCCTCTGAAATGCCAAGCTGATTCGCAAAGAAAACACCAATTCCAGCCCTGTGCAACCATGCATTAATTTAATGCTCAAAACTCAAGGAGAGAAGTTCAGGCACACAGCACAGAAAGTTAAGGGTGGTGGGTGGGTGGTGGTTGTTTTTCCCCAGTGCACACACCAAACTGCTTTAAAGCTCTGCAAGAAACAAAGCTATCAAAACAGTGCTTGGCATCAAGATCACGCCTCAATGTGCAAATCCGTAGGGGATGCTTAAGAAGAGAGGGCGGAGCTGGTGGCCTTTGAGTCAGCTTTTTAATTAGATCTCTCACCTGGATTCCTTACAAGTTCCAACCATGTTTCTGCATCCCACACAGCAGCTTTAAAGCTCCCTCCCTGCATCTCAAAAGCGTTGTACCTTGTGAGATTGTAATAGAAATATCTCCACTGTGCCATAAAAAGAAATGTAGCTTGAGGATTTAATTAGCAGCTGTCAGGGGTGACCCATACGGATTGCGGAATTGTTTAACTTGTTCCAAAAGGTACAAATCACTACATTGTGGGGCCGGGGTTGCGGGGGGGGGGTGACGTTTCATAAACTTGATAACCCTTCAATCCCCATCTCTTTCTACCCTACCCAACATCATGATGTTTCCGCTTTATTTACATAATCAGAAATTGCTGCTCTACTCCATGGACTGGAGACACCGTACATAAAACATTAACACCCATATCACCAACCTGTAAATGAACCCAATATTAAAATCACACACAAATAAACCCCACAGATGCACCAGAAAAATCAGAAGAGAGGGGAGGGAACCTTACCATGTATGTGCCCACTTGATCACTTTGAATTGTGGGACTGACATTATTACAGGTGCCATGTAACACTCGTACCTTAGCTGTCACTCATTAACTGTGGCAGAACCTATGCACTTTGGAACTCCCTGCCAATTGACAGCAGGCAGCCGCCTTCACTGCACATTTTTCTTGCACCTGCCTAAAACATTCTTTATTTAGGCGAGCCTACACAGACATATATAACGTTAATGCATTTCAATTTTTGTTTTCTTAATTTTAATTCTCTTCAAATGTCCTTCGTTGTTTTTCACACTCTTCAGTGTTGATGCTAACATTTCTTGTGAACCGCTAAGAGGTTTTACTACGATGAAGCCGTATATGCATCTTGTCAAATGGAAACCACAAAGAAAGAAAAAGTCTGAGCGAGTGCTGCTTGCAGAAAGCCCCAAGTCGTCTTCCCAAATCCCTCTGCGTCTTAAACAGAAAGGGTCAAGTGATGGGGGACACCTCTGACTGAGGATCAATTGTGCTGTTGGCTCCTTAAAATAGAGATTGCAAACGCAGGAGTCACGGTGTGGATCAGAGCCCTGGGTAAGATGGTGATGGGACAGGAGGCAGATAAGAAGTTTAAAATCCCTATCTGCATCAGGGCCCTGATCAATATGAACCTCCACACCTGCTGCATCATCAACATTATTAGCCAAATAAATTTTGTGATTCGCATCTTGTCTATGACCCTGAAACTTTGGAGAGTAGGACTATTACCTGCTTCTGAAAAGCAGGTACAGTGGTACCTCGGTTTACAAACACAATTGGTTCCGGAGGTCTGTACTTAACCTGAAGCGTACTTAACCTGAAGCGAATGCTCCCATTGAAAGTAATGGAAAGTGGATTAATCCGTTCCAGACAGGTCAGTGGAGTAAACTGAAAATACTCAAACCGAGGCGTACTTAAACCGAGGTATGAATGCAATCACAACGGGTGTTGTGCAAAATCCTCTTGGGTGCCTGCAATACTACGGGTTTATTATTTACATTTTATTTTGGCATTTATATCCAAGGAGCTCAAGGTGGCATACATGGTTCTCCACCTCTGCAATGAATACCCACAACCCCCCGTGAGGTGGTCTTCTACTTCTTCTTTGGTGATCACTCATAGCCAAGTAAGATTGTCTTCCATGGACATGGTTTTTAACAGTGAGTTCATAACTGACTGTGAAGGCCAATTCTGGATCCACACGTCCTTCCATAGTGGGGACATTGGTTTCCAGGTGGGAGTTGATCACAGTGTGGATTTGCCATGCGTCCTCTTAGCACGTTTCTCCCTTGCATCCTGACTTTTAGCGTCTTCAAAGCCCATGACGCCTTTGGTAAAGGCTATTCTCCAATTGGAGTGCTCAAAGGTCAGTGTTCCCCAGTTGTCGGTGTTTATACTACATTTTTTAAAGATTTGCCTTGAGAGAGTGGATGCCGATGAAGATATTAAAGAAAAATTGTTTTACTCTCAGCTGGATACCATCCTATCAGAGACGCCTAAGAAGGATAAAATTATCCTCGTGGGTGATTTTAATGCAAGAGTTGGGCAAGATTTCTGTCTGTGGCCCCTGTGAGGTAGGTTAGGCTGAGAGGCAGTGGCTGGCCCAAGGTCACCCAGCAAAATTTATTACCAAGTAAGATTTTGAACCCAGGTCTCTCAGGTCCTAGTCCAACACTCTAACCATGATGCTGTGCTGCTCAGGCATATTAAGCCTAAAATGGAAGACATTGGGAGGTGATCTTGCACAGCCTCCGGGCACCTCCAGATTATCAGTATTTGGCAAGAGAGAAACAAGTGCCTACTGGAACTTTTGGTATAGAGTTTAAGTGGGTGGAAGGGCTCTGTTGCTCTCAAGGGTACCAACTTGAATAAAATATTATGGGGGGGGTCAGGTAAGCCCTGCCCCACATAATCCATCACATGACGCAGTGCCCACACACCATTTGAATGGGAAAGCCCATCAACTTTATGGGTGCCTGGCCCCCTCAAATATTTTATTGTAGGGGCTGAAGCCTTCATGGCCCCTAGGAGTTGGCTGGTACAGTATGGTTGCCCTAGCTCAGGCACGTCCAACTCTATAGCAACTGTGATCTACTCCAAGTATAAAAAACTGGCAGTGATCTACCCATTGTCATTGCCAAGAGTTCTTGAGCTGTTTTAGAGGGGGAACCCAGAGTTGCTGAGCTATTATTATTATTATTCAGCGATGAATACTGTATCGCATGCAGCACTAAAGCGAACATTATTTCTGGTTGCCAATGACGCCACTGTACACTGCTGAGGCAGTGGCGGAAGACGGAACTAGCATCAGGGGAGGGGAAATACAAGATTACTTGCCCAGGATCACGCAATCGACACACGATTGATCGGGGACACCCAGCGATCTACCTGCAGATCGCAATCGACCGGTTGGACATGTCTGCCCTACTACAACAAAACCACTTTTAATAAATAATAATCTGACCCTCAGTGCTTTGGAGACAGATGGATTTAAAAGTGTGGGAAGAATGAATGGATACTGGGGAGGCATGTGAACACCCCACAAGTGAATCAGGATAAATTGAAAGTGAATGCTCATTGTGATATAACCATCCCACAAACAAATGCTGACTAAAGGCTGGATATAATGTAACCTCTGTGTAAGCTTTGTGCAAGAGAAGAAAAGAATGCTCTATAAATAAGTCATCTGGAGGGGCCTTCCATTGAGTCATGGTACTATTGGCTCTGATCACATGACTGCAACCACTGAAGTCTGAGCTAACACACCAGCCTCCTGCTAGCAGGAGGCATCATGCAAAAAAGGTGGTGAGCTTTCACACACAATTTCCTGCTAGCACACGGGGGAAATAAATACGACATATTTTGTTGTATAGTCCTCCCCCTTTCAATTGTACTGTGTCTTACTTTGCATTTTGACTATTATGTTACTTATTTACTGAAAGCCGTCCACAGAACTTCATGTTATACAGTCGCAGACAAATGCTATGAACAAGGCCTACATAATTTGTTGAAGCAGAACAGCAGAGATCATTCAGTTTGTAACTTAATGGTTAATTCTGTTTTCAGTAGGTCAGCTGGTGGGGGGGAGGTGTTTCTTAGTAACCAGGTGGAGTGGCATGATGCTTGCTGAGGTAACATGTTCCCCGATTGGCTATGTAGTTCTGAGGGCCTCTTTCCCTTGTATGTTTGTTTGAATGTCTCCCTGCTATGCAGCACGCCCGAATTAAATAGGTAAAAACCGCTGTTCATTTCTCTTCAAATTATACATTGTTTTTGTTCTGTTTCCTCAGCAAAATGTTATAAGGATTTCTTGTATTGTCTTTTAATTTCCTGGAAGCCACCCAGAGCGGCTGGGTGATAATATATTTTTTATATATTATTATTATTATATTATTATTATTATTATCTTTCTGGATTCCATCTGGATTGTTAACATACAATTTACTTCATGATGTGACCGTGTTCTCCAAATTCCATCTCTCGTGAGGTACAGCTGCCTAGACACCCCACTGGTGTTTTTCTACAGAGAAATAGTGCCGCCATCATCCCTGACTTACAAAGTGGGAAAGTGACATGCTTAAGTCAAGACCCCCCCCCCCACTTCGGTAAAGCCTCATTATTCATCTGCAGCTTTCTAATACGGAGACATTTGTTGGGGGTTTCAAAGGAAATGGATGGGGGCCAAGACAGGATCACAACTATCCCAGGATTCACACATACACACAGGGGAAAAAAATACTTAGCATATGGTTAAGGTCATAAAATAACTAAGAGAAATCTTAGCTGGATCAAACCAAAGGCCCATCTACTCCAACATGCTGTTCCCACAATGGTCAACTTGACACCCCCACGGGAAGCCGACAAGCAGGTAAAAGGTAAAGGTAAAGGACCCCTGGACGGTTAAGTCCAGTCAAAGGCGACTATGGGGTTGTGGCACTCATCCGGAGCCGGCGTTTGTCCACAGCTTTCTGGGTCATGTGCCCAGCATGACTAGACCGCTTTTGGTACAATGGGACACCGTGACAGAAACCAGAGTGCACAGAAATGCTGTTTACCTTCCCGCTGGAGTGGTACCTATTTACCTACTTGCACTGGTGTGCTTTCGAACTGCTAGGTTGGCAGGAGCTGGGACAGAGCAACAGGAGCTCACCCCGTCGCAGGGATTCAAACCGCCAACCTTTTGATTGGCAAGCCCAAGAGGCTCAGTGGTTTAGACCACAGCGCCACCCATGTCTCCTCAGTTGCTATTTAGTGCAACTAATACTCAGAGGCAAACTGCTTCAACAGTGGAGGCATAACTTGTACCCCCACTCCTTAAGTGTGATAGGGCTGTGGCCCCAGGCATTTCAAAAAAGTGCTCCATAAATCACACCTGAGTGATTATCTTATCAGGACTGGAGGAGAGGAACACATGCTGGAAGCCATTACTCCAGGGTAGGGAAATCTGTTTTACTCAAGGGTAGCTTCCTTTCTATTGCCAAGTTGCTGAAGTGATAGAACATAGTTGCCTCCTGGCAGATTCTCCCTCCCCTTTTGCTACCAACAGACGCAACAAAGAGTGAGCATTAACTTTGCCTGTGGGGAGTCGGCATCAAAAAAGCAAACGCACAATGGCTGCAGTTGAAAGCTTAGTGAGGTTCTCTAAAGCTTTCTGTGCTTCAGAAGTAGGTAATTGTGCTGGGTTTTCACACACACACACACACACATGCACAGAGATAACACATGTTGAAACCACTGTGCATACAGATAATCCCCCTCCCAAGGATGATTTTAAGTGGGGAAGGGGAAGAGGGCTGTAGTGAAAGCAGTAAGGTAAAGATAAAGGAAACCCCTGACCATTAGGTCCAGTCGCGGACGAGTCTGGGATTGCAGCGCTCATCTCGCTTTACCGGCCGAGGGAACCAGAGCAGTGCACGGAAACGCCCTTTACCTTCCCACCGGAGCGGTACCTATTTATCTACTTGCACTTTGACATGCTTTCGAACTGCTAGGTTGACAGGAGCTGGGACCGAGCAACAGGAGCTCACCCCGTTGCAGGGATTCGAACCACTGACCTTCTGATTGGCAAGTCCTAAGTTCAGTGGTTTAACCCACAGCGCCACCCCCTGAAGGCAGTAGATATCTACAAAAACATAGGAGGAAAGCAGCCGCCACACTTCAGAGCACACATCTTACTTCAACTCATGGAACATATCCTGCTCATTTCAAGCTTGGAATCTTTGTTAACATCTGGGAGACGTCACCAGACTTCAAAGGAAAAGAGAGAGAGAGTGTGCAGGATTTAACATATAGGAGCATAGAATGCTGTCTTCTACCAAGGCAGATCATTGGGCCTACCTAGATCAGGAGTGAACAAGATAATGGACTCCAGATGTTGGGTTATAGCTCCCATCATCTCTGACTACTTGTTGGGGGTTTGCAGTCCAGCATCATTGGAAGGCCACAGCTTCTACAGCTTTTGATGTGCACCGACTCCCAATGGCTCTCCAAGGATTTAGATACAAGCCTGAATCTGAATATGCCAAGAGCAAAACTGGGAACATTTGCAAGCAACACACGTGCTCTATGATCGGGCTGCAGCCTCTTCTCATAACACTGGAAGTTAAGAACATAAGATGAAACTGCAAGATCATGTCAAAGGGGGTTCACCTACTTCAGGCTTCCTCAACCTTGGCCCTCCAGATGTTTTGAGACTACAATTCCCATCAACCCTGACCACTGGTCCTGCTAGCTAGGGATCATGGGAGTTGTAGGCCAAAAACATCTGGAGGGCTGAAGTTGAGGAAGCCTGACCTAGTTCCTCATCCTGTTCTCACAGTGCCCAACCAAATGCCCATGGAAAGTCCACAAACAACAGTTATATACTGTAAGTGGATAGCTCAGTTGGTTAGACTGTGGCACTGATAATGCCAAGGTTGCAAGCTCGATTCCCATATGGGACAGCTGCATATTCCTACATTTGAGGGAGGTGGACTATATCGATCTCAGGGTCCCTTCCAGCTCTGCAATTCTATGATTCTGCCTCTGACTGTGAAAGTAGAACCTACTCATCAGAGATAGCTTTCTCCTATATGAATTTGCCTGATACTTTTAAAAAGCCATTTAAGTTGGTGGCCATCACTGCTTATTGAAGGAGCAAATTCCATAATTTAACTATGCACCATGATGCCTTATAGTTGTCCTAAGCATTTATACCATTAGGACTCTTAGTCCATATAGCCCCAGTATAATTTACTCTGACTAGAAGCAGCTCTCCAGGCCCTCAGATAGGAATTTGCCCCATCACATGCTATCTGATCTTTTAAGCAGCTGGTACCAGGGGTGGAACCTGGAGCCCTATCCATGCATTTCACGCACACTGGCCTTTAGTTACATTATCTTCCCAATTCATCCCCCATCATCCAGCAGTTTCTTTGCACTGCACCCTAAAGCAGGTCTAACCATAGCAGAAGGATGTTAAAGAAAGCAAGTTCCTCTAGATTAGGAGGAGAAAAAGGAGTTGCACACCTACCATTGAGCTGCCTGTAGACAATGTCTTCCAGAAGTGACAGCCTTTTCAAAACTGCATCCTGGATGGGATTTCCAGCACGGGCAGTCAAGTTGGACACTTCTGCCCTGGGGTGGATTTCGTGGAAGGAGTCCCCACTCTTCACGACAATGGGCCTGCACTTGGCCAGGAAGAGGACGAACCCAGCGACTGCAATCAAGTTTAAGACCAGCAGGACTTTCACTCGCCTCAGAGAAGCCATCAAAGAACTGCCCAAAGTGGGAGATGCAACTCAGGTGACTACTTGGGCAATAACCAAAGGAGAAGGGTGGAAGCAGAAGTCAGATGACCTGCTCTCTGGTTACTTTCACTAGGAGCAAGAGGAGGAGGAGGAGGAGGAGGAGGAGGAGGAGGAGGGAGGAGGTGAGAACACATTTCCCCATCAGCTTGTCCTTGTGGCAAGCCTCCCTCCTTTTTGTTCAGCTTGCACAGCTGGGCTATTCACAGCAAGGAGAAGCGACAAATGTTTGCAGGTGGCGATAATCTTGAAAGGCAGCTCAGATCAGCTCTGCCACTCCAGAAATAGGTGCACCTGCTCCTGGAAAGCAAGCCAACCATTGCTATGTGCAGGTCCCAGTGAAGCAGGGAGGTTTTGAAAATGTCCTTTGAGTTTCCGATCCCTGTTGGAAGGAGTTACTGGAAGACCTCTTCAGCAGCTCCCACCCCAACCCCACTTGCCAGCAAGAGCCTCTTGATGCCACTGGATTTCGGAAAGGCAAACAGCTCAGACTTGCATGAAAACTCTTGCAGAAGGAAACAATTCAACTTCGTTGCAAAGGCTTTGTACTCCCGTGGTCTCTGAAATGAAACTTACTTGGCAGCCGAAGATCCAAATGTCCCAAGGAAGGAGGCCCCAGGATTGTGGGACCCTTGAGGTCCTTTAAAATAAAGCAATAGTTGGACAAGGAAGAACCTTATCCAATACAGCATCGGCTCAGGGACTCAAAGGTTGCAGGAAAAAGAAGATAGGAAACAGGAAGGAATGGCAAGAGAATACAGTGTAACTTTCACAGGGAGGGGGAGACACAGAGGGGGAGAGAGGGAGAGGAATCCTAAGTGGGGTTACTGGGACGCTTCCAGACTTTAGGAAGGGGACCAGGTGGTGAGAGGGGTGACATTCCCCCAAGAAAGGTTGTATCCTGCTTCTCCAACAACTGGGGTGGGGGGTAGACAGGGGCGCACAGGAGAAAGGAGAAAGAGGAAACAAACACGCGTCTCTTTGCTTCTCTTTCCCGATACTTTAAGAACCTTTGGAGAGGGGGAATTAAGGGCTCAAAAAAGCTAATTGTTAGGAAATGCGGAGCGGGGGGGGTGGGGGGGAAGAGGGAGGAAACGTGCAGACAGACAATGACAAAAGACTTCGTAGGAAGGGGGAGGGAGAAGCTGCAGAGAAACAGAAGAGGAGAGAAAGTGACTTTAACAAAGATACGGATAAAAGGAGGCAAAAGATGGAAGCAAAAGGCAGCAACCGCCCGTTCCCATTCTGCTTGGACCCCCTTCTGAGATGTTTTTAATTGGTCTTTAGGGCGCAGCGCCCGCAGCTAAAATGGGAATCGCCTGCGCTCTGGATGTGAAAGCGACATCGCGGGAAGGGGGCGGGGGAGGCGGAAGCAGGTGTTGCTAATAATAGGACCCTCCGCCGCCTTTCTTCGCCTTCGCTCTCCCCTCCCGGGTCGCAGCCCCTCGCCGGCTCGCCAGACGCGCATTCCCTCTCCCGCCGAGGGGGATTCGGTGCTGCGGCTACCCAGCACCCCACCCCGCAGCTCGCCTCCGGTGCGCAAAGGATGTATATCTAAATGGTGGCGAGGCTGGAGAAGAGGATGTGGAGGAAGAGGAGGATGGGGGGGCGGTACCCCGGGAAATCAGGTCATCGTGGCCTCCACGAAGCTTTTCCGAGGGATCTTCCGGGGCCCGAGCGAGGAGGAGGAAGAGGAGGAGGAGAAAGCAGCAGCAGCGATTGTGGTGATCGTGGCGGTGCCTGCGCGGCTGATGGTCCTGCGTTGCGCTCCCCGGCCGCAGCTTCCCATCGCAGCCGCCGTTGGAGCCATCCGCTTTCACTGTGCTCGCAGGAAAGGGGGAGAACAAAATCCCCCTTGCATGGCTCAAAGGAGGCGTTGCAAAGAAAACCTGGGCTGGGGAAAAGAAGGGGAATTGGCCACCGGTTCGCGATTGGAGGCCGGGCTTGAAATGATGCTCTCAACTGCTGCAGGCAGGCAGAAAGAGAGGGGTTCTATGGGGGAGGTTTAAACACACACACACACCCGCACCTAGGAGTTAGGCTCTCTGAACACCACGACACAGGCGCACACCAGTTTTTGCCGAAATTAATTCTATT